>NC_092243.1:65221969-65259469 GCF_036320965.1 Panulirus ornatus | reverse complement strand
CACAGATGAGATGGCTGAAACGAGGTGCGGGTACCGTATTTGATGGTGGGTTGACCTGAGGGGCCGCCACAGACACGTTCATTCACTGACTGAGGTTAAAGGAGGAGAAGGAAGAGGAGGACGAGGAGTGGGAGAAGGAGGAAGAGAAGGAGGAGGAGAAGGCTCACCCTCTTCCTTTCTGGTACTGTGTGTGTGTGTGTGTGTGTGTGTGTGTGTGTGTGTGTGTGTGTGTGTGTGTGTGTGTGTATGTGTGTGTGTGTGTGTATGCACCAGGTCGTTATCGATACACGCACATCCAACACGTCACGTCTACGACGAGAGTTAACAGCAGTTAACACCACCTTATCTACGGTGAACTAACACCCACACCTTGAGAGATGCAGTAGAGCCATTTAAGTGATCCCTTGATGAAGCCATAGTCGACAGTTGAATGAACTCGTACAATACTGGAGTTAAAACAATTCCTACCTCACCTTCCACTCCTCCCCCGCGCGTGTGTGTGTGTGTGTGTGTGTGTGTGTGTGTGTGTGTGTGTGTGTGTGTGTGTGTGTGTGTGTGTGTGTGTGTGTGTGTGTGTGCATTATTTCAGTCGGGTGGAAACCAATATAAATGCAACATCGATTTTATATACAGGTGAACTGGAATGACGCTCGCCTCCGATAACAGGGCGAGCGAGAGCTCCGGGTGGAATATCCGGTGAAACCCACTGTCCTGGTGGAACTTAGCCTCGCAGATGAACCATAACAACTTCCTTATATCGGGTCGTTCACCTCCTGCCGTGGGAGGCCACCAGCCAAACGTTGCCTCAGTTTTTTTTTTGGACCTGGGTACGTGCAGTCCTCGTCCGAAGGCTCAGACTAGTTTGGGGTTCACTTGTGCAGCGCTGACCTGAGTTCACTTCTGGCAGACTTGAGTTCACTTCTAGCTGACCTGGACCTGAGTTCACCTGTAGCTGACTTGAGTCCACTTCTGGCTGACTTGAGTTCACTTTTAGATGGTCTGAGTTCACTTCTAGCTGACTTGGACCTGAGTTCACCTGTAGCTGATTTGAGTTCGCGTTTAGGTGACGAGTGCACTTCTTGCTAACTTAAGAGTTCACTTCTAGATGACCTGAGTTCATTCAAGCTGACTTGAGTTCGCTTCTAGATGATCTGAGTTCACTTCTTTCTGACCTGGGTTCACTTCAAGCTGACTTGAGTTCATTTCTAGTCATCTGAGTTCACTTCAAGCTGACCTGAGTTCACTTTAAGCTGACTTGAGTTCGCTTCAAGCTGACCTGAGTTCACCTTACACTTCAACGTGTCATTTGCATTCAGACTCACATGCAATCAAATCTCTCTCTCTCTCTCTCTCTCTCTCTCTCTCTCTCTCTCTCTCTCTCTCTCTCTCTCTCTCTCTCTCTCTCTCTCTCTCCCCTCACATATCCCAAGTCTCTCCCTCTCGCTTCTGGCTTCGTCTGTCTACCTCCTACACCGAGGCAACCTTCCCCGTCCCGACTCTGTGCCTTCTAACTCATCTTGTGCGCGGAAGAACCAGATCAAAACCTACGTCTTCACTTCCCTTCGTTGATCTGCTGATTGTTCTACGAGGACAGAAAAAAAAGACCCCCGTCAGATACAAATGGTGAAAAGAAAATGGGATTTTAGAAAATGGCGTTAAAAAAAAAAAATAGCCGCGTTGAGCGCACCACCTTACACCCATTTCTTCGGGCATGAAGAACAACAAAAACAGTGCGAGTCGCTGGAACGGCAAGAGTGACCACAGAAGCTCAGCTTTGTTCCTCCTCACTTACGACAAACTGCCTCCTCCTCCTCCACACAGCGCCCCTCTCCACTAGAGACAAGATGACCACCCTCGCTATTACATTACGTGCGCCAAACTGCCTCCTCCTCCTCCCACACAGCGCCCCTCTCCACTAGAGACAAGATGACCACCCTCGCTATTACATTACGTGCGCCAAACTGCCTCCTCCTCCCCCACACAGCGCCCCTCTCCACTGGAGACAAGATGACCACCCTCGCTATTACATTACGAGCGCCAAACTGCCTCCTCCTCCTCCCCCACACACAGCCCCTCTCCACTAGAGACAAGATGACCACCCTCGCTATTACATTACGTGCGCCAAACTGCCTCCTCCTCCTCCTCCACACACAGCCCCTCTCCACTGGAGACAAGATGACCACCCTCGCTATTACAGTACGTGCGCCAAACTGCCTCCTCCTCCCCCACACACACAACCCCTGTCCACTGGAGACAAGATGACCACCCTCGCTATTACATTACGTGCGCCAAACTGCCTCCTCCTCCTCCCACACAGCGCCCCTCTCCACTAGAGACAAGATGACCACCCTTGCTATTACATTACGTGCGCCAAACTGCCTCCTCCTCCTCCTCCCACACACACAGCGCCCCTCTCCACTGGAGACAAGATGACCACCCTCGCTATTACATTACGTGCGCTTTGGCTCGCCATGAGTGGCATGAGGGGTAAAGCGACTCTCATGACGTTTACGTGAGAAAAAAAAAAAAAGACACACATAACAGAAGGCTTTGATTGGCCCACAACGAACCAACAGCAGCAAGAGGAGGAGGAGGAGGAGGAGGAGGACCTGCGCCAGTGTGGAGCGCCGCTATAATGTATTTTCGTATACTATCAAAGAGACTCATTACGGACAAATTCCCCCGGCACCCCGCCAAACTCCGAGCCATTTTAATAGCGCTTTTGCGCGGCGGCGTGTGCTGTCATCTCTTTGACGTGGTCGTTGCTCTGCGAGAATATTTCTAATAATGGCGTCCAGGTTTCCACAATACCTCCCTCCGTGGTGTAGCGGGTGAGCACCGCTGGTGCATTGACGGGAGTCGAGTGCATCGGTTCGAGTCCTGGATGCGGAAGTCGGTCCATAGTCAACCCAGTGCAATGCTGGTCATCCTCCCCCAAGGGTTGGTAGATAGATTGGGTACCAAAAGAAGGATCAGAGAAGGGGGCCAAGTGAGGATTTCCCCCCTCAAAGGCTCAGTCATCTGTTGCTTACGCTAACTCTTTAATCGCGGGAAAAGGCGAATACGTATAATATATATATCGCCATTTCCCGCGTTAGCAAGCTAGCATTAAGAACAGAGGACTGAGCCTTTGAGGGAATAGCCTCACTTGGCCCCCTTCTCTGTTCCTTCTTTTCGAATTAAAAACGAGAGGGGAGGATTTCCAGTCCCTCGCTCCCTTCCCTTTTAGTCGCCTTCTACGACACGCAGGGAATACGTGGGAAGTATTCTCTCCCCCCTATCCCCAGGGATATATATATATATATATATATATATATATATATATATATATATATATATATATATATATATATATATATATATATATACATATAGTTTTAATCATAAGGTCTTGATTAGGGCCTTAGTTGCCCATGCAGTCTCAGCCAACATAAAAAAACAAAAATCTTTATTTTTCCCCCCCACTATGTGATCTTACTAAGAGCAAGTCTGCAAATAAGGCATGGAAAATATCCACCATTACCTATATTCTTCTCCGAGCGAGGGACTCTGGAGCAAGCAGGGAATTCCAGCCTTAGGTATTTTCCGGCAACGAGAAATCGGCTGTTTCGTTGAGAACAAAATTAAAAATTTAATATAAGGCAAACGGCGTTTGACCAGATAATTCCCAACTAATTTTTCAGATGTTTTCAGAACGTTTAGGCTTATTAATCTGATCGAAACCTACGTAAATTTTGCGTTTTTTAAATTTGGGTATGCACCATGGGCGATTGCGGTAATCAAGTGAGTAAGGACTTTAGGATGAAAAAGGATCCTAGGATAAAAAAGGATCCTAGGATAAGAGAGGATCCTAGGATAAGAGAGGATCCTAGGATAAAAAAGGATCCTAGGATAAAAAAGGATCCTAGCATGAGTAAGGACTTTAGGATGAAAAAGGATCCTAGGATAAGAGAGGATCCTAGGATAAAAAAGGATCCTAGGATAAAAAAGGATCCTAGGATAAGAGAGGATCCTAGGATAAAAAAGGATCCTAGCATGAGTAAGGACTTTAGGATGAAAAAGGATTCTAGATGAGGAAGGATCCTAGGATAAAAAAGGATCCTAGCATGAGTAAGGACTTTAGGATGAAAAAGGATCCTAGGATAAAAAAGGATCCTAGCATGAGTAAGGACTTTAGGATGAAAAAGGATCCTAGGATAAGAGAGGATCCTAGGATAAGAGAGGATCCTAGGATAAGAGAGGATCCTAGGATAAGAGAGGATCCTAGGATAAGAGAGGATCCTAGGATAAGTAAGGACTTTAGGATGAAAAAGGATCCTAGGATAAAAAAGGATCCTAGCATGAGTAAGGACTTTAGGATGAAAAAGGATTCTAGATGAGGAAGGATCGTAGGATAAAGAAGGATTCTAGATGAGGAAGGATCGTAGGATAAAGAAGGATTCTAGATGAGGAAGGATCCTAGGATAAAAAAGGATCCTAGCATGAGTAAGGACTTTAGGATGAAAAAGGATTCTAGATGAGGAAGGATCGTAGGATAAAGAAGGATTCTAGGATGAGGAAGGATCCTAGGATAAAAAAGGATCCTAGGATAAGAGAGGATCCTAGGATAAAAAAGGATCCTAGGATAAGAGAGGATCCTAGGATAAGAGAGGATCCTAGGATAAAAAAGGATCCTAGCATGAGTAAGGACTTTAGGATGAAAAAGGATCCTAGGATAAAAAAGGATCCTAGGATAAGAGAGGATCCTAGGATAAGAGAGGATCCTAGGATAAGAAAGGATCCTAGGATAAAAAAGGATCCTAGCATGAGTAAGGACTTTAGGATGAAAAAGGATTCTAGATGAGGAAGGATCCTAGGATAAAAAAGGATCCTAGCATGAGTAAGGACTTTAGGATGAAAAAGGATTCTAGATGAGGAAGGATCGTAGGATAAAGAAGGATTCTAGATGAGGAAGGATCCTAGGATAAAAAAGGATCCTAGGATAAAAAAGGATCCTAGGATAAAAAAGGATCCTAGGATAAAAAAGGATCCTAGGATAAAAAAGGATCCTAGGATAAAAAAGGATCCTAGGATAAGTAAGGACTTTAGGATGAAAAAGGATTCTAGATGAGGAAGGATCCTAGGATAAGAGAGGATCCTAGGATAAGAGAGGATCCTAGGATAAAAAAGGATCCTAGGATAAAAAAGGATCCTAGGATAAGAGAGGATCCTAGGATAAGAGAGGATCCTAGGATAAAAAAGGATCCTAGCATGAGTAAGGACTTTAGGATGAAAAAGGATCCTAGGATAAGAGAGGATCCTAGGATAAGTAAGGACTTTAGGATGAAAAAGGATCCTAGGATAAAAAAGGATCCTAGGATAAAAAAGGATCCTAGGATAAGAGAGGATCCTAGGATAAAAAAGGATCCTAGCATGAGTAAGGACTTTAGGATGAAAAAGGATTCTAGATGAGGAAGGATCCTAGGATAAAAAAGGATCCTAGGATAAAAAAGGATCCTAGCATGAGTAAGGACTTTAGGATGAAAAAGGATTCTAGATGAGGAAGGATCCTAGGATAAAAAAGGATCCTAGCATGAGTAAGGACTTTAGGATGAAAAAGGATTCTAGATGAGGAAGGATCGTAGGATAAAGAAGGATTCTAGATGAGGAAGGATCCTAGGATAAAAAAGGATCCTAGCATGAGTAAGGACTTTAGGATGAAAAAGGATTCTAGATGAGGAAGGATCCTAGGATAAAAAAGGATCCTAGCATGAGTAAGGACTTTAGGATGAAAAAGGATTCTAGATGAGGAAGGATCCTAGGATGAAAAAGGATTCTAGATGAGGAAGGATCCTAGGATAAGAGAGGATCCTAGGATAAGAGAGGATCCTAGGATAAGAGAGGATCCTAGGATAAAAAAGGATCCTAGGATAAAAAAGGATCCTAGCATGAGTAAGGACTTTAGGATGAAAAAGGATCCTAGGATAAAAAAGGATCCTAGGATAAGAGAGGATCCTAGGATAAAAAAGGATCCTAGCATGAGTAAGGACTTTAGGATGAAAAAGGATCCTAGGATAAAAAAGGATCCTAGGATAAGAGAGGATCCTAGGATAAGAGAGGATCCTAGGATAAGAGAGGATCCTAGGATAAGAGAGGATCCTAGGATAAAAAAGGATCCTAGCATGAGTAAGGACTTTAGGATGAAAAAGGATTCTAGATGAGGAAGGATCCTAGGATGAAAAAGGATTCTAGATGAGGAAGGATCCTAGGATAAAAAAGGATCCTAGCATGAGTAAGGACTTTAGGATGAAAAAGGATCCTAGGATAAGAGAGGATCCTAGGATAAAAAAGGATCCTAGCATGAGTAAGGACTTTAGGATGAAAAAGGATCCTAGGATAAAAAAGGATCCTAGGATAAAAAAGGATCCTAGGATAAGAGAGGATCCTAGGATAAAAAAGGATCCTAGCATGAGTAAGGACTTTAGGATGAAAAAGGATTCTAGATGAGGAAGGATCCTAGGATAAGAGAGGATCCTAGGATAAGAGAGGATCCTAGGATAAAAAAGGATCCTAGCATGAGTAAGGACTTTAGGATGAAAAAGGATTCTAGATGAGGAAGGATCCTAGGATGGGGAAGGATCCTAGGATGAGGAAGGATCCTAGGATAAAAAAGGATCCTAGCATGAGTAAGGACTTTAGGATGAAAAAGGATCCTAGGATAAAAAAGGATCCTAGGATAAAAAAGGATCCTAGGATAAAAAAGGATCCTAGCATGAGTAAGGACTTTAGGATGAAAAAGGATTCTAGATGAGGAAGGATCCTAGGATAAAAAAGGATCCTAGGATAAGAAAGGATCCTAGGATAAAAAAGGATCCTAGGATAAAAAAGGATCCTAGGATAAAAAAGGATCCTAGGATAAAAAAGGATCCTAGGATAAAAAAGGATCCTAGGATAAAAAAGGATCCTAGGATAAAAAAGGATCCTAGGATAAAAAAGGATCCTAGGATAAAAAAGGATCCTAGCATGAGTAAGGACTTTAGGATGAAAAAGGATCCTAGGATAAAAAAGGATCCTAGGATAAAAAAGGATCCTAGGATAAAAAAGGATCCTAGGATAAAAAAGGATCCTAGCATGAGTAAGGACTTTAGGATGAAAAAGGATCCTAGGATAAAAAAGGATCCTAGGATAAAAAAGGATCCTAGGATAAAAAAGGATCCTAGGATAAAAAAGGATCCTAGGATAAAAAAGGATCCTAGGATAAAAAAGGATCCTAGGATAAAAAAGGATCCTAGCATGAGTAAGGACTTTAGGATGAAAAAGGATTCTAGATGAGGAAGGATCCTAGGATAAAAAAGGATCCTAGCATGAGTAAGGACTTTAGGATGAAAAAGGATCCTAGGATAAAAAAGGATCCTAGGATAAAAAAGGATCCTAGGATAAAAAAGGATCCTAGGATAAAAAAGGATCCTAGCATGAGTAAGGACTTTAGGATGAAAAAGGATTCTAGATGAGGAAGGATCCTAGGATAAAAAAGGATCCTAGCATGAGTAAGGACTTTAGGATGAAAAAGGATTCTAGATGAGGAAGGATCCTAGGATAAAAAAGGATCCTAGCATGAGTAAGGACTTTAGGATGAAAAAGGATTCTAGATGAGGAAGGATCCTAGGATAAGAGAGGATCCTAGGATAAGAGAGGATCCTAGGATAAGAGAGGATCCTAGGATAAAAAAGGATCCTAGCATGAGTAAGGACTTTAGGATGAAAAAGGATTCTAGATGAGGAAGGATCCTAGGATGAGGAAGGATCCTAGGATAAAAAAGGATCCTAGCATGAGTAAGGACTTTAGGATGAAAAAGGATCCTAGGATAAAAAAGGATCCTAGGATAAGAGAGGATCCTAGGATAAAAAAGGATCCTAGCATGAGTAAGGACTTTAGGATGAAAAAGGATCCTAGGATAAAAAAGGATCCTAGCATGAGTAAGGACTTTAGGATGAAAAAGGATCCTAGGATAAGTAAGGACTTTAGGATGAAAAAGGATTCTAGATGAGGAAGGATCCTAGGATGAAAAAGGATTCTAGATGAGGAAGGATCGTAGGATAAAGAAGGATTCTAGATGAGGAAGGATCCTAGGATAAGAGAGGATCCTAGGATAAAAAAGGATCCTAGGATAAGAGAGGATCCTAGGATGAAAAAGGATTCTAGATGAGGAAGGATCCTAGGATGAAAAAGGATTCTAGATGAGGAAGGATCCTAGGATAAAAAAGGATCCTAGGATAAAAAAGGATCCTAGCATGAGTAAGGACTTTAGGATGAAAAAGGATTCTAGATGAGGAAGGATCCTAGGATAAAAAAGGATCCTAGCATGAGTAAGGACTTTAGGATGAAAAAGGATTCTAGATGAGGAAGGATCCTAGGATAAAAAAGGATCCTAGGATAAGAGAGGATCCTAGGATAAAAAAGGATCCTAGGATAAAAAAGGATCCTAGGATAAGAAAGGATCCTAGGATAAAAAAGGATCCTAGGATAAGAGAGGATCCTAGGATAAAAAAGGATCCTAGGATAAGAGAGGATCCTAGGATAAGAGAGGATCCTAGGATAAGAGAGGATCCTAGGATAAAAAAGGATCCTAGGATAAGAGAGGATCCTAGGATAAAAAAGGATCCTAGGATAAAAAAGGATCCTAGGATAAGAGAGGATCCTAGGATAAGAGAGGATCCTAGGATAAAAAAGGATCCTAGGATAAAAAAGGATCCTAGCATGAGTAAGGACTTTAGGATGAAAAAGGATTCTAGATGAGGAAGGATCCTAGGATGAAAAAGGATTCTAGATGAGGAAGGATCCTAGGATAAGAGAGGATCCTAGGATAAAAAAGGATCCTAGCATGAGTAAGGACTTTAGGATGAAAAAGGATTCTAGATGAGGAAGGATCCTAGGATAAGAGAGGATCCTAGGATAAAAAAGGATCCTAGCATGAGTAAGGACTTTAGGATGAAAAAGGATCCTAGGATAAGTAAGGACTTTAGGATGAAAAAGGATTCTAGATGAGGAAGGATCCTAGGATAAAAAAGGATCCTAGCATGAGTAAGGACTTTAGGATGAAAAAGGATCCTAGGATAAAAAAGGATCCTAGCATGAGTAAGGACTTTAGGATGAAAAAGGATTCTAGATGAGGAAGGATCCTAGGATAAAAAAGGATCCTAGGATAAAAAAGGATCCTAGCATGAGTAAGGACTTTAGGATGAAAAAGGATTCTAGATGAGGAAGGATCCTAGGATAAAAAAGGATCCTAGGATAAAAAAGGATCCTAGCATGAGTAAGGACTTTAGGATGAAAAAGGATTCTAGATGAGGAAGGATCCTAGGATAAAAAAGGATCCTAGCATGAGTAAGGACTTTAGGATGAAAAAGGATTCTAGATGAGGAAGGATCCTAGGATAAAAAAGGATCCTAGCATGAGTAAGGACTTTAGGATGAAAAAGGATTCTAGATGAGGAAGGATCCTAGGATAAAAAAGGATCCTAGCATGAGTAAGGACTTTAGGATGAAAAAGGATTCTAGATGAGGAAGGATCCTAGGATAAAAAAGGATCCTAGCATGAGTAAGGACTTTAGGATGAAAAAGGATCCTAGGATAAAAAAGGATCCTAGGATAAAAAAGGATCCTAGCATGAGTAAGGACTTTAGGATGAAAAAGGATCCTAGGATAAGAAAGGATCCTAGGATAAAAAAGGATCCTAGGATAAGAGAGGATCCTAGGATAAGAGAGGATCCTAGGATAAGAGAGGATCCTAGGATGAGGAAGGATCCTAGGATAAGAGAGGATCCTAGGATAAAAAAGGATCCTAGGATAAGAGAGGATCCTAGGATAAAAAAGGATCCTAGCATGAGTAAGGACTTTAGGATGAAAAAGGATTCTAGATGAGGAAGGATCGTAGGATAAAGAAGGATTCTAGATGAGGAAGGATCCTAGGATAAAAAAGGATCCTAGCATGAGTAAGGACTTTAGGATGAAAAAGGATTCTAGATGAGGAAGGATCCTAGGATAAGAGAGGATCCTAGGATAAGAAAGGATCCTAGCATGAGTAAGGACTTTAGGATGAAAAAGGATTCTAGATGAGGAAGGATCCTAGGATAAAAAAGGATCCTAGGATAAAAAAGGATCCTAGGATAAAAAAGGATCCTAGGATAAAAAAGGATCCTAGGATAAGAGAGGATCCTAGGATAAGAAAGGATCCTAGCATGAGTAAGGACTTTAGGATGAAAAAGGATTCTAGATGAGGAAGGATCCTAGGATAAAAAAGGATCCTAGGATAAGAAAGGATCCTAGGATAAAAAAGGATCCTAGCATGAGTAAGGACTTTAGGATGAAAAAGGATCCTAGGATAAAAAAGGATCCTAGCATGAGTAAGGACTTTAGGATGAAAAAGGATTCTAGATGAGGAAGGATCCTAGGATAAGAGAGGATCCTAGGATAAGAGAGGATCCTAGGATAAGAGAGGATCCTAGGATAAAAAAGGATCCTAGGATAAAAAAGGATCCTAGCATGAGTAAGGACTTTAGGATGAAAAAGGATCCTAGGATAAAAAAGGATCCTAGGATAAGAAAGGATCCTAGGATAAGAGAGGATCCTAGGATAAAAAAGGATCCTAGGATAAGAGAGGATCCTAGGATAAAAAAGGATCCTAGGATAAGTAAGGACTTTAGGATGAAAAAGGATTCTAGATGAGGAAGGATCCTAGGATAAGAGAGGATCCTAGGATAAAAAAGGATCCTAGGATAAGTAAGGACTTTAGGATGAAAAAGGATCCTAGGATAAGAGAGGATCCTAGGATAAGAGAGGATCCTAGGATAAGAGAGGATCCTAGGATAAAAAAGGATCCTAGGATAAGTAAGGACTTTAGGATGAAAAAGGATCCTAGGATAAGAAAGGATCCTAGGATAAAAAAGGATCCTAGGATAAGTAAGGACTTTAGGATGAAAAAGGATTCTAGATGAGGAAGGATCCTAGGATAAGAGAGGATCCTAGGATAAGAGAGGATCCTAGGATAAGAGAGGATCCTAGGATAAGAGAGGATCCTAGGATAAGAGAGGATCCTAGGATAAGAGAGGATCCTAGGATAAGAGAGGATCCTAGGATAAGAGAGGATCCTAGGATAAAAAAGGATCCTAGCATGAGTAAGGACTTTAGGATGAAAAAGGATCCTAGGATAAAAAAGGATCCTAGGATAAGAGAGGATCCTAGGATAAAAAAGGATCCTAGGATAAAAAAGGATCCTAGCATGAGTAAGGACTTTAGGATGAAAAAGGATCCTAGGATAAAAAAGGATCCTAGGATAAAAAAGGATCCTAGGATAAGAGAGGATCCTAGGATAAGAAAGGATCCTAGGATAAGAGAGGATCCTAGGATAAGAGAGGATCCTAGGATAAGAGAGGATCCTAGGATAAGAGAGGATCCTAGGATAAGAGAGGATCCTAGGATAAGAGAGGATCCTAGGATAAGAGAGGATCCTAGGATAAGAGAGGATCCTAGGATAAGAGAGGATCCTAGGATAAGAGAGGATCCTAGGATAAGAGAGGATCCTAGGATAAGAGAGGATCCTAGGATAAGAGAGGATCCTAGGATAAGAGAGGATCCTAGGATAAAAAAGGATCCTAGGATAAGAGAGGATCCTAGGATAAGAGAGGATCCTAGGATAAGAGAGGATCCTAGGATAAGAGAGGATCCTAGGATAAGAGAGGATCCTAGGATAAGAGAGGATCCTAGGATGAAAAAGGATTCTAGATGAGGAAGGATCCTAGGATAAGAGAGGATCCTAGGATAAAAAAGGATCCTAGGATAAAAAAGGATCCTAGGATAAAAAAGGATCCTAGCATGAGTAAGGACTTTAGGATGAAAAAGGATTCTAGATGAGGAAGGATCCTAGGATAAGTAAGGACTTTAGGATGAAAAAGGATTCTAGATGAGGAAGGATCCTAGGATAAGAGAGGATCCTAGGATAAAAAAGGATCCTAGGATAAAAAAGGATCCTAGGATAAGAGAGGATCCTAGGATAAGAGAGGATCCTAGGATGGAGAAGGATCCTAGGATGGGGAAGGATCCTAGGATAAAAAAGGATCCTAGGATAAGTAAGGACTTTAGGATGAAGAAGGATTCTAGGATGAGGAAGGATCGTAGGATAAAGAAGGATTCTAGGATGAGGAAGGATCCTAGGATGAAAAAGGATCCTAGGATAAGAAAGGACCCTAGGATGAGGAAGGATCCTAGGATAAGAGAGGATCCTAGGATAAAAAAGGATCCTAGCATGAGTAAGGACTTTAGGATGAAAAAGGATTCTAGGATGAGGAAGGATCCTAGGATGAAAAAGGATCCTAGGATAAGAGAGGATCCTAGGATGAGGAAGGATCCTAGGATAAGAGAGGATCCTAGGATAAGAAAGGATCCTAGGACGAGAAAGGATCCTCGGATGAGAAAAGACCCTGGGATGAGAAAGGATCGTAGGATGAGGAAGGAATTCAAGGTTAAGGAAGGATCCTAGTATGAGGAAGGATCCTAGGTTGATGAAGGATCTTAGAATGGGGAAAGATCCTGGAGCATAAATGTTCAAGGCAGCAAGCACTCAGACCAGGCAGGTAACACTCACATTACTCGAAGAATGTTGTGTCTGACGCAAGCTGGCTCAACCACGACACATGACGTGTAGATATACACCATGTCCTCCTTCTCCTCCTCCTCCTCCTCCTCCTCCTCCTCCTCCTCCTCCTCTCCTCTCCATGATGTTGATGGTTTAAGACATTACGAATTATTCTCCGAACAAATTCTAAGTTAGGCCTCGCTCATGAGAGGACAGGTTGAACACACACTCGTGTGGGGGGTGAGTGACGGGTATGTCACATACCAATAAAGCGTTCAAGGAGGACCAGTTCATACGTGGGTTGCAAATACGCACCGCCACCACAGAGTTTTGCCGCTACTGCTGCTGCTGCTGCTGTTTCCTTCCTCAGAATGCATTTAGAAAACCTAGGGTGGTGAAGCAGCGTGTGTGTGTGTGTGTGTGTGTGTGTGTGTGTGTGTGTGTGTGTGTGTGTGTGTGTGTGTGTGTGTGTGTGGAGGCAGTGTGGCTGGTATGAATAAAATGGAAGATCATCCTTGGTATACCTCAGTGTTATGTGATGTCGTTTTGTGTCCTTCAGGAACAGGCAACACGGGGGATGTCCACAGGCGTCGGGGTTATACAGAATCACAGCGACAAGACTGAGGGAGGAGTGGGGGAGGAACCAGCTCAAACATCTGGATCAGCAACCCTAGCATCTCGACTGCCAGTCCTCACATCTCGACTACAAGGCCTCATACCTTAACCACCAGCCTTCACATCTCGACCACAAGGCCTCATACCTCAACCACCAATCCCTCACATCTCGACCATAAGGCATCATACCTCAACCACCAGCCCTCACCACCTCGACCTTCCGGCCCTCACACCTCAACCTTCAGCCCTCACACCTTACATCACCAGCTCTCACACCTCGACGACCATCCCTCACAGTCGAACTGATTTTACTTCACTGGAGGAATTATAGTCTGACTACACTCAGTGTACTAAACCTTTTTGTTAATCGAGACAACTTTGACGAGTATATTGGAACGTATACCACTAACCCGTGGATGATCACAGCTCCACAGTCCAACACTAACGCCAAAGATCACACTAACACTGATCCATGTGATGTACTGGAAGGTGCATCGCAGGTTTATGTGATAACGATACCGTATCCTGCAAGAATGCCAGACTATATATATATTCTTGTCGTAGTAACTGAGCTAACTTTATCCAATGATAATAAGGGCAGCCCATTACGATTTTTGTCTGAAGTTCAAGGCTCCAGTTACGGACAGAACTGCACATCAAGGCCGGGCCTTAAGCGTAATACATAGAGGTTAATGGAAGGGAAAAATAAGAGACAAGGGAAAATATTTACGAATTTTAGAGGAAGCGAAAAACCTCTCTTTTAAAGTGTGCCAGATCATAGTTACTGGGAAAGACATGAGAGAGTAGAGACCTTCAAAGCTTGGACATGTAGGGAAAGAAGCAGTTGTCAAAACAGCGGATGGCCACACATTGGTCATGTGACGCAGCAGCTTGCCGAGTGTTGCATGGTCTAGCTAGTGGTGGGGGGGCACACAAGCAGCCAGCTCCCGGGAGCAAAAACCAAAGTAATACCTATATATTGGCCCTTGGGTAATTATAAGTACATATATACTTCCTTCCCTTCCCCCTAGTATAGAGGAAGTAATTACCCTCTGAATCTATTAACCTATTCAGACTAATTCATTCTATGACCCTCTCACAAAAAAGTAAATGCTACCCGAGTATGCATAAATGTATCTTAACCCTACACCGCATGACGTAACTTCGTTACGACATTACGCTAAAGTTCCTTTTATGTAACGCGGACTAGGGTCAAATATATATATATATATATATATATATATATATATATATATATATATATATATATATATATATATATATATATATATATATATATTTTTTTTTTTTTTGCCGCTGTCTCCCGCGTTTGCGAGGTAGCGCAAGGAAACAGACGAAAGAAATGGCCCAACCCCCATACACATGTATATACATACGTCCACACACGCAAATATACATACCTACACAGCTTTCCATGGTTTACCCCAGACGCTTCACATGCCTTGATTCAATCCACTGACAGCACGTCAACCCCGGTATACCATATCGCTCCAATTCACTCTATTCCTTGCCCTCCTTTCACCCTCCTGCATGTTCAGGCCCCGATCACACAAAATCTTTTTCACTCCATCTTTCCACCTCCAATTTGGTCTCCCTCTTCTCCTCGTTCCCTCCACCTCCGACACATATATCCTCTTGGTCAATCTTTCCTCACTCATTCTCTCCATGTGCCCAAACCATTTCAGAACACCCTCTTCTGCTCTCTCAACCACGCTCTTTTTATTTCCACACATCTCTCTTACCCTTACGTTACTTACTCGATCAAACCACCTCACACCACACATTGTCCTCAAACATCTCATTTCCAGCACATCCATCCTCCTGCGCACAACTCTATCCATAGCCCACGCCTCGCAACCATACAACATTGTTGGAACCACTATTCCTTCAAACATACCCATTTTTGCTTTCCGAGATAATGTTCTCGACTTCCACACATTCCTCAAGGCTCCCAGAATTTTCGCCCCCTCCCCCACCCTATGATCCACTTCCGCTTCCATGGTTCCATCCGCTGCCAGATCCACTCCCAGATATCTATCTATCTATCTATCTATCTATCTATCTATATATATATATATATATGTATATATATATATATATATATATATATATATATATATATATATATATATATATATATATATATATATATATATATATATATATATATATATATATCGTTAATGGGATGGATTTGATTAGGGCCTCAGTTGCCCGTGGCGTCTCAGCTAACATAAACAAAAGTGACTTGTATAAGGCTGCCTGTTAGAAGAGCATTATGATGTATTATATAAGTAACTTATATATATATATAAGGCTGCCTGTTCCAAGACCGTCATATGATGTATGAACACCAGTGGTTTAGTTATAAAGTTATCAAAATTACCACTGGTAGAGTTTAAAGATCACGAATGTGAGTTATTTTGCCACTTGTAACTTCGTAACGTAACCATATCCTTTAGTAATAAATCAAATTAAGACCCTGAGTCATAATGTACTTAGCATGTATTTGAAACGTATTCAGATACATTTGCGAATTAATATACTAAGAATTTAATCGCAATCCTGTTAGGTGTAATGCATTTCGAATCTAAATGCAATTCTCGCAAGCATTTAGTATTCAGAATTACTTTACATTCACGAAGTATTTTGGCTCACCTCTGCTTACCTCATTCTTCTGCTCGTCTCATTCTCCTTGTAGATTTATCCACATTCGGATCTCATTCTCCTGATCATGTCTTTGTCTCTAGCTATCATGTCACTCGCTCTACTTGGCTCATTCTTGTAGTCATGTCGCTGTGTTCATCTCATTCTCCTACACGTGGCACTGTTATTCCAAACTATTAGTCATGCTTAACTACCTGTCATGTCATTCTACTAGTCATTCCAAACTACTAGTCATACTTAACTACCTGTCATGTCATTTTACTAGTCATTCCAAACCACCAATCATGCTTAACTACCTGTCATGTCATTTTACCAATCATTCCAAACTAGCAATCATACCTTACTACCTGTCATGTCATTTTACTAGTCATTCCAAACTACCAATCATGCCTAACTACTTGTCATGTCATCTTACTAGTCATCCCAAACTACCAATCATACCTTACTACCTGTCATGTCATTTTACTAGTCATTCCAAACTACCAATCATGCCTAACTACTTGTCATGTCATTTTACTAGTCATTCCAAACTACCAATCATACCTTACTACCTGTCATGTCATTCTATTCGTCATTCCACTCTCACTGTCATCTCAGTCTCCTCACCAGACAGTCACGTCATACCACTCCTCTTCATATCATGCAGACACAGCCACCTCTCACAGGGTCATGTCAATCTCAACACCAAGTATACCCTCGTTTTCTACCACATATGAATGGCATCAAGGGTATGTCAGAAAACGGAGCCAATAGCACTCTTACAATATCATTCTAGGAAAAAAAAAATTATATGAAATCAATAAATAAGCAGAATATAAACAGATGAATAAAAAAGTGATTTATGCCTTGGTGAAATTAATTTACACGGTAAAAATGCATATCCAAATTAACTATCATAATATACCCACCAATCATAGTGCCTTAATGATTTGATTAATTTTTTTTCGCAGCAAAAAAAAAAAAAAAGAGGTATAGAAAATGACATTCCATTTCTGATTGTATTGGATGCAAATTAATATCACAAAGCTCTTGGTTAGGTTAAAGTTAGAAATCAGTTGCAATATATATATATATATATATATATATATATATATATATATATATATATATATATATATATATATATATATATATATATATATATATAAATAAATAAATATATATATAAATAAATAAAAATATATAAATATATATATATATATATATATATATATATATATATATATATATATATATGGTGAAAAACTGGAGGAAGTGAAGTGTTTTAGATATCTGGGAGTGGATCTGTCAGCGGATGGAACCATGGAAGCGGAAGTGGATCATAGGGTGGGGGAGGGGGCGAAAATTTTGGGAGCCTTGAAAAATTTGTGGAAGTCGAGAACATTATCCCGGAAAGCAAAAATGGGTATGTTTGAAGGAATAGTAGTTCCAACAATGTTGTATGGTTGCGAGGCGTGGGCTATGGATAGAGTTGTGCGCAGGAGGATGGATGTGCTGGAAATGAGATGTTTGAGGATAATGCGTGGTGTGAGGTGGTTTGATCGAGTAAGTAACGTAAGGGTAAGAGAGATGTGTGGAAATAAAAAGAGCGTGGTTGAGAGAGCAGAAGAGGGTGTTTTAAAATGGTTTGGGCACATGGAGAGAATGAGTGAGGAAAGATTGACCAAGAGGATATATGTGTCGGAGGTGGAGGGAACGAGGAGAAGAGGGAGACCAAATTGGAGGTGGAAAGATGGAGTGAAAAAGATTTTGTGTGATCGGGGCCTGAACATGCAGGAGGGTGAAAGGAGGGCAAGGAATAGAGTGAATTGGAGCGATGTGGTATACAGGGGTTGACGTGCTGTCAGTGGATTGAATCAAGGCATGTGAAGCGTCCGGGGTAAACCATGGAAAGCTGTGTAGGTATGTATATTTGTGTGTGTGGACGTGTGTATGTACATGTGTATGGGGGGGGTTGGGCCATTTCTTTCGTCTGTTTCCTTGCGCTACCTCGCAAACGCGGGAGACAGCGACAAAGTATAAAAAAAAAAAAAAAAAAAAAAAAAAAAAAAAAAATATATATATATATATATATATATATATATATATATATATATATATATATATATATATATATATATATATTTGATATATATATATATATATATATATATATATATATATATATATCAAATGTTTATTATATAAATATTGAAGGTGGTCTATGTTGGCCGTGAAGACCGGGTTCTCGTACCCCTGGGGTCTGCCAATGATCCCAAAGTACCTACATCTTAAATTTGAGGTTGTCAGGTTGCCTATTCTGAGCGAGCGCAGTGAGCCAGTTATACTGTATAAGACTTGTGAAAGAGGAGCTTAGGACGGTACCTAAACGACCCCCAGAGCCAAGGTGCGTCGATCTAAAACCTTGGATTGATTCTGATGTACACACGTCCGAAATCTGGAGCCTATAGTTGCCACGGTATAACTGTAAGAAAAAAAAGATTATTACACGTAGACAACCGAACACTTCATGGCCGGAGAGCCTAAATTCTGCAGTGTCTACTTCCA
Source organism: Panulirus ornatus (assembly GCF_036320965.1). Classification (NCBI taxonomy): domain Eukaryota; kingdom Metazoa; phylum Arthropoda; class Malacostraca; order Decapoda; family Palinuridae; genus Panulirus; species Panulirus ornatus. The sequence continues at coordinate 65,241,010 of NC_092243.1, read as the reverse complement.
AAATCTGGGGCTTATAGGTGGCGAGGTTCGGCCGTAAGACAGTAACAAGAAATTAAACGACCAGACAGTGAAAAATGTTTATATACCGTGGCTTAAAGTCTTGTGGAGATTTTGACGTACCAGCACTAAAATCCGGGGGCCTCTGGGGGCCTCTGGCAGCCACGGTTCGGACATACGCTTGAACTTGGCCTTGAAAACCGACGTAGTATATATGTGCGCTTTTTTTTTTTTTCGATACTTGATCGTCGTTTCCCGCGTTAGTGAGGTAGCGCTTGAAACACATGGAGAGGCCACATCCGCTCACATCCATTCTCTAGCTGTCAAGTGTAACGCACCGAAACCACAGCTCCCTATCCACATCCAGGCCCTACGGACCTTTCCATGGTTTACCCCGGACGTTTCACATTCCCTGATTCAGTCCACTGACAGCACGTCGAACCCAGTATACCACACCGGTCCATTTCATTCTATCCTTTTCCACGCCTTTCACCCTCCTTTAAGTTCAGGCCCCGATCGCACAAAATCTTTTGCGTTCAATCCTTCCACCTCCAATTGGTCTCCCACTTCTCCTCGTTCCCACCACCTCTGACACATATATCCTCTTGGTCAATCTTTCCTCACCCATTGGCTCCATGTGACCAAACCATTTCAACACACCTTCTACTCTCTCGAACCACACTCTTTTCATTACCACACATCTCTCTTACCCTTTCATTGCTTACTCGACCTAATCACCTCACTCCGCATATTGTCCTCAAATATTTCATTTCTAATGTGAGACGAAGGGTATTCGATCACTTAGTATTCGAATACTCACTTACAAAGCCCTGACGAGACCATTTTAGAGTAACGCTGTACATTTCTGGTCACCAAGCTTTATGGCAGATGCAGAGAAACTAGAATGAATACAAAGAAGAGCGACAGTACTAATTCTGGTACTCAGATATAAATCTTGCGAAGAAACACTGAGATCTATAGCCATATACTTTATCTCAGAGACGTTTCCAGAGTGGGTAACATCAGTAATAACAATACAACACGACACTTTCTTTAGGTTAGAGAGAGAGAGAGAGAGAGAGAGAGAGAGAGAGAGAGAGAGAGAGAGAGAGAGAGAGAGAGAGAGAGAGAGAGAGAGAGAGAGAGAGAGAGAGAGAGAGTGAGTTATAATGACCAGAAATAATGGTATGAAGTTAGAAACGTGCGATACAAATTACGGGAAAAGTTTTCGAACTCGAAAGTTACGGCACACTGAAATAATCAACCACAAGATATCTTCAAGGCGAAGACAGTTAACACACTCAGGTCAAGGCTGGGCAAATACTCCAATGTTATCAGTTTTCAGTAACAACTTTCTTCAAGGATGGCAATATAATATTCAAGTATTTCATTTACTTTTCTTATTTTTTTTCCATGTAGATCAAAGACTAAAATACGACCTCCCCAGATTTTCCTGGCAGTTGCAATGTGATCAGGATGAATTTTCCATTCGTCCTTTCCAACAGAATGTCATTGTCAGTATACTCGTACGAAATAATAATCACGTTACTCTCAACTTACATACACAGAAGGAAATGGTGGGTGGGGGAGACACTCCCTCACAATCTTACAATCCTGTCTTCAACTTTATATATATAAACATATATAGAAATAGAGATATACACAGGGATATACACATAGACATATCAACACTGGACACTTTTACTCCCTTCCAACGCATAAACGCCGTATAGACCATCAGGTCTTATGCTACCTGTCCTTCCCCATAGCTTCCTCCTCCTCCTCCTCCTCACGTATTCAGCTGGTCAGTCCATCTGTATGCAGATGGTGCAGGTGTTTGTTTACACCGCTGGGGGGGTGAAAGTCGAGTACCTTGTTGTCCACGTCGGTGACGGAGAAGACACGTCTCCGTCCCCCGACGCCTGAGAGGTGGGGGAAGTGACGTCACATTCCATTTCCCATGCCAACCCCCTTTTTTTCTTTTTCTTCTCTCTTTTGTGGTCCGATATTTTTCCTGAAGATAACAGGCCATGAATAATGTATATAAAATGTCTGTCAGTTAGATAGGACCCCCTAAATGCCTAGGGAGAAAATGTCCAGGGCGCATTTTCACTGTTGATGTGAGATGGTTGGAGAGAGAGAGAGAGAGAGAGAGAGAGAGAGAGAGAGAGAGAGAGAGAGAGAGAGAGAGAGAGAGAGAGAGAGAGAGGAGGAGGAAGGAGTTATGACACTCCGTTTTCCCTCAGTCTACAACACAGAGTCCTCCCCCTTAAACTTTCGATTCTCCCGTTTTCTCCATTTGCTGTCAGCTTCTTTTCCATCATCTCCCTGCCATTTCTCCTCCTCCTTCTTATCTATTTTTTTTTTTACTCCATCGATACCCGTGTTCTATCTCCATCCTCCTCAACTTCTTTTTCCCACCTTCTTCTCGTTCCAAGGCATTATTCCTCTTCCTTACCTGTTACAACCCTTTATACTTTTCTTCTTTCACTTCTTACAACACCTCTCTCTCTCTCTCTCTCTCTCTCTCTCTCTCTCTCTCTCTCTCTCTCTCTCTCTCTCTCTCTCTTTCTCTCTCTCTCTCACCTTAGGTGGTACTCTGACAGCAGGTCAGGGACGATGTCAACGCCCAGTTCTCTCTCTCTCTCTCTCTCTCTCTCTCTCTCTCTCTCTCTCTCTCTCTCTCTCTCTCTATCAAATCTCCCGCCAGGATATTTACTATTAAGTGATGTAAACCCGCAGGCCATCTGCAGCGATGACCCATCCTGAGCACACTTACTCTTGGTCAGGTTTTCATCAATCATGTTCCAGACCAATTTTGGAGATTGTCGAGGTCCCTTTGTAAGTTGGTACAATCTACCACGCTATTCCTCACTTCCCCTCGTGACGAAGGCATTATCAGCAAACATATTCAGGCAGGAGTGTCCATATCTTCCGTCAAGTTATTGACATAGCTTCGTGGCCTTGTCACTAATACATGCAGTTTCCATACTAGTCGCCACAATTCGAATCCTGCTGTTGGAATATATATATATATATATATATATATATATATATATATATATATATATATATATATATATATATATATATATATATATATATATATATATATATATATTATCCCTGGGAATAGGGGATTAAGAATACTTCCCACGTATTCCCTGCGTGTCGTAGAAGGCGACTAAAATGAGAGGGAGCGGGGGGCTGGAAATCCTCCCCTCTCGTTTTTTTTTAATTTTCCAAAAGAAGGAACAGAGGGGGCCAGGTGAGGATATTCCAAAAAAGGCCCAGTCCTCTGTTCTTAACGCTACCTCGCTAACGCGGGAAATGGCAAATAGTTTAAAAAAAAGAAAAAAAAAAAAAAAAAAAAAAATATATATATATATATATATATATATATATATATATATAAATATATATGTGTGTGTGTGAGTGTGTGTGTGTGTGTGTGTGTGTGTGTGTGTGTGTGTGTGTGTGTGTGTGTGTGTGTTACGGGCATGATATTTGATGTTATGAATCACATTTTTCCACACAGTTCAACTTATTTGTTCACCCAGTAAACAATAATGAATGAAAACAATTTCAAATGAGAATATCATAATATAAAATGTCAGAGAATGGTGACTGGTTGTCGCTAATACGATAGATATATGTATATAAATGCATTTGTATGCGAATACATATGTAGAGGAGAGATTACATATGTGAACAGGTAGATATGTGTACGAATGCATTCGTACGTGAATGCATATGGATACGATAAACCCAGCTGTTTATGCACCCCTTTGGGAATGGTCGATGAAATGGGTACCTGGCTCATACCATGGTACACACACACACACACACACACACACACACACACACACACACACACACACACACAGACACACACACACACACACACACACACACACACACACACACACACACACACACACACACATATATATATATATATATATATATATATTTTTTTTTTTTTTTTTTTTTTTTTTTTATACTTTGTCGCTGTCTCCCGCGTTTGCGAGGTAGCGCGAGGAAACAGACGAAAGAAATGGCCCAACCCCCATACACACGTACATACACACGTCCACACACGCAAATATACATACCTACACAGCTTTCCATGGTTTACCCCAGACGCTTCACATGCCTTGATTCAATCCACTGACAGCACGTCAACCCCTGTATACCACATCGCTCCAATTCACTCTATTCCTTGCCCTCCTTTCACCCTCCTGCATGTTCAGGCCCCGATCACACAAAATCTTTTTCACTCCATCTTTCCACCTCCAATTTGGTCTCCCTCTTCTCCTCGTTCCCTCCACCTCCGACACATATATCCTCTTGGTCAATCTTTCCTCACTCATTCTCTCCATGTGCCCAAACCATTTCAAAACACCCTCTTCTGCTCTCTCAACCACGCTCTTTTTATTTCCACACATCTCTCTTACCCTTACGTTACTTACTCGATCAAACCACCTCACACCACACATTGTCCTCAAACATCTCATTTCCAGCACATCCATCCTCCTGCGCACAACTCTATCCATAGCCCACGCCTCGCAACCATACAACATTGTTGGAACCACTATTCCTTCAAACATACCCATTTTTGCTTTCCGAGATAATGTTCTCGACTTCCACACATTTTTCAAGGCTCCCAAAATTTTCGCCCCCTCCCCCACCCTATGATCCACTTCCGCTTCCATGGTTCCATCCGCTGACAGATCCACTCCCAGATATCTAAAACACTTCACTTCCTCCAGTTTTTCTCCATTCAAACTCACCTCCCAATTGACTTGACCCTCAACCCTACTGTACCTAATAACCTTGCTCTTATTCACATTTACTCTTAACTTTCTTCTTCCACACACTTTACCAAACTCAGTCGCCAGCTTCTGCAGTTTCTCACATGAATCAGCCACCAGCGCTGTATCATCAGCGAACAACAACTGACTCACTTCCCAAGCTCTCTCATCCCCAACAGACTTCATACTTGCCCCTCTTTCCAGGACTCTTGCATTTACCTCCCTAACAACCCCATCCATAAACAAATTAAACAACCATGGAGACATCACACACCCCTGCCGCAAACCTATATATATATATATATATATATATATATATATATATATATATATATATATATATATATATATATATATATATATATATATATCCTTCCTTCATACTATTCGCCATTTCCCGCATTAGCGAGGTAGCTTTAAGAACAGAGGACTGGGCCTTTCAGGGAATATCCTCACCTGGCCCCCTTCTCTGTTCCTTCTTTTGGAAAATTAAAAAAAAAAAAAATGAGAGGGGAGGATTTCCAGCCCCCCGCTCCCTTCCCGTTAAGTCGCCTTCTACGACACGCAGGGAATACGTGGGAAGTATTCTTTCTCCCCTATCCCCAGGGATATAGTATATATATATATATATATATATATATATATATATATATATATATATATATATATATATATAGCAATAATGAGATGGCCTTCATTAGGGCCTCAGTTGCCCTTTCCATTTCGGCAATAAATATTAAAAAAACGGCTGTTGTTGTTGTTGTAGTTGTAGTTCATGTTGTTGCCAACAACACTTTGATGCCGTAATCGTAAATTTATGTTAGAATAACAACAACACGGGTGCACTCATTTGATAATGATGGATTTCCAAAAAGCTCCGATGATTTGATTATATTTTTTGCGTAATCATATAAATAGTTGCTCTTGTGATAGTGAAATATATTATTATCATTTTTTTTAAAATGTAAACACCCATTGTTTATTATAATTTTGTGTTTATGACTAAATTCGAAATACTCATATGCTGGGGTAGATTGGGTAGGGGGTGGTAAACAGTGTGTGTTTATAACACAAAAGATAATACATATTATCTTCGATTCTCTCTCTCTCTCTCTCTCTCTCTCTCTCTCTCTCTCTCTCTCTCTATATATATATATATATATATATATATGTGTGTGTGTGTGTGTGTGTGTGTGTGTGTGTGTGTGTGTGTGTGTGTGTGTGTGTGTGTGTCTGTGTGTCTGTGTCTGTGTGTGTGTGTCTGTGTGTGTAAACAAAGAAAAAGAAAAAATAATGGTTGATGATGGTAAGTCAAGAAGAAGAAGGGAACCAAAGGTAGATAGTGAAGGTCAATAATGATACTGTATAAACCAGGAAGAGAAACTAAGAATACTGAATGGGCCACACTGAGGAGGTAAAGGGGCTACACTGAATTCTGGAGGTGATGTCCTGATAGGAGGACATGGAGTAACTGAGTGATGTCCCGCCAAGAGCAGATGAAGCAGCTACACTGAGATTCAGTGGTGATGTCCACCAAGAGGGTGTGAAGGAGCTACACTGAGTGATGTCCACCAAAAGGCGATAGACTCAGCTACACTGAGTCTCCTTGCTGATGCCCACCAAAGAGGTGGTGCATGAGCTACACTTGAGGTCCAGCCTCAAGGAATAATGAAGAGGAGTCAAACGTCCTCCATAATGAGAGACGAGGATCACTTAAACCCAAGAGGAGGGGAAAATGTTACACTGAAGACCACAGGTATAGCCAGAAGGGCCACAGATGGTAGACCAGCACCGGATTGTTTCCCGGCCTGATGATGAAACGAACGTACGGTGACGTATCGTCGTGTCATCTCGGGTAGAGAGAAGTATACATACGACATGAGTGTTGCTTTATGAACAGTGGTCGCTCACTGGTGGTACACGGGTACCACGTAGCGGTGCGTGAGAGCTGTCCAGACAATTCGTGGTGGTAGGACTTATAAGTTCCAGTCGTGAGATAGATGGAGTGTGGGACATCATGTTTTGTACAGGCTTGACTATGGAAGGCAAGCCATCAATAAACTTTGAGGATTATATTCAAGTTCAGGGTGGTGTTGCTGGGTTAAACTGAGGTACTAGAAGCGAAGTGGTGGACCAAGCGGAAGAAAGTATTTAAGGTCACAGAGAAGTTCATCACATCATTTTGCAGTTTCGAAAAAGAAAAGCTTTTTAAATAACTTCACCCCAAAAAAAGACAAAGAAAAAAAGAGTTTGATTATCTTGACTCCCAAGATATAAGATTTTGTTTACACTTAAAACAAAGTTTCTGGATTGCCTCCACCTAAGAAAAATAGAAGTACATTTCCTCTGGTCTGTTTTTCTTTTGGGGTTTTAATTTTGCTCAGAAAGTCACACTAGCTGCATTTTCACCACCGAACCAGTATTTCGCTATGCAGTTGAGAAACTAGAAGTATATATATATATATATATATATATATATATATATCATAGAACATACAAACCTCCAACAGTCAGGATCGAACCCGGGACCCCTGTGCAAGAGGCAGGCATGCTAACCGCTAGGCTATGGGACTGTATAATAGGAAACAACTATTCGAAATACTAAGTACTCGAATACCCTTCGTCTCACAATGGTGAGCAACGGGGTCTATACCGGTTATTTCCGAACAGACGTACATAGCCAGCTGATAGCGTTTTACCGAACCTAACTGTACAACGCGGAGGTATATGAATACGAATAAAGTGCATATGAACGCGCACCTTCATTCGATCCTGGCTGTTGGAGGTTTGTATGTTCTATGAAGGTGCGCGTTCATATGCACTTTATTCGTATATATATATATATATATATATATATATATATATATATATATATATATATATATATATATATATATATATATATATATATATATATATATATTCCTATAAGTCCACGGGGAAAATGAAACACGATAAGTTCCCAAGTGCACTTTCGTGTAATAATCACATCATTAGGAGAGACACAAGAGATAAATATAACAGTCAGTTGATATACATCGAAGAGACGAAGCTAGGACGCCATTTGGTAAACATGTTTATCAAATATATATATATATATATATATATATATATATATATATATATATATATATATATATATATATATATATATATATATATATATATATATATATATACATATATAGTCACAATGAACGAAGACGCTAATTCCCACCAGAAGTTTGCTTCAATTCCAGGGTAATAACCTCATGAATGAAATAATGATTCCCGTGTTTCATATCATCCACTGGAAAAAATATGAAACAAAAACCGACCGATTTATTTCCACACCTAGGGCGCATTATACATGAAACGTAGCGTAGGTAAGATATACAGCAAACCACCAGCATAACGTATGTATGACGAACGCACGATACAGACAAAGACAATCCACGTCACTACTTAATGCGGAAACAGTTTCTTTACGACGGCCTCAACCTTCCACACCTGCCTCATTACAATACCTAAAAAAAAGGAAGGAATATCGTCCATTAAGCTTTCAATGAATATCGTCCATTAAGCTTTCATCTCGTGCACACATACCTATCAGTAACACAAGACAATCAACATCGCCTACCCCATTCTACCTACCTTTTGCCACGTTGGATTTCCTATTAGCAACACCGAAAGCCATTCTTACCCTCCCTGGTGGTGGTGGTGGAGGCGTGGTGTCACCGCGCCAACACATACCGATTGTTTTTCATTCCCGCCGCTTGTCTTCCTCCTTTTTGATAACCCAGCCGTGAAGACGACGATGCAGCATCCTCCTCCTCCTCCTCCCGGAGGGTGATGATATAACCCACAGCAGGGAGGAAGAGGGGGGGAAAACACACACGTGAGGGCAGCATAACCACGTCAGAAATAAGGTAAGGGCCAAGATTTCTCCCCTCCCCGGAAACCAGACGTCTTCTTCTCCTACTGTTGCTGCTGCTGCTGGTAATCCCCCGTAGCCAGGGAAGGGAGTTTCCCCGCACACCCCCTCGAGGTCTGTGGGCCAGTAGTAATCCCTTCCCGGGATTATCCGCTACCTGGAAAGTCATTCTCGATTGTAAGCCCTCCATAGACCAGACAGTAATCCCCATGTGGGGTGTGGGGGAGTAAGTCTCCTCCTCGCCCTGGTCGGTAATCCCTGGGAATATGCATCGCCTCAGCGAAGAGGAGCAGGAGGAGGAGAAGGAGGGTGGCAGCAGAGAGGCAGGTTGAGGTAGGGTTTCTAGTGCCATCGTGAGGAGAGGAGAAATGATTGCCTCCGCCCCGTCAAACTCAGGAGCAGAGGAACCAGTGGGCCGCGAAGCGACTGTTGGAGTGTGGCGCCTCCCGTGAACTGGGAGTTGGCTCCGGCACACCAAAGCGTAGCCTCTGGACACTCAGTTCTGTCTCCTGTATATTGAATTGTAGCCGCTGTATACTCAAACGTAGTGTTCGGTATACAGGATTATACACGCGCTATACACATATGCGGTTCTGGTTAATATACTGTAGTGTGGCGGAGGTATCCTGAAGTGCTGGTCAAGTTGGGTGGAGTGTGGAAGTCATGGATTCAGTATTGCGATATGTAGTGCACATTTGCCTTCAGTGTAGCGATATGCAATGCCTTTATGCTGAAATGTGATCACGTTATTCTTCAGCACCTGTGGCCCTAAGAGACTGAAGTGTGGTCTCATCACACAGACCTGTGGCCCTAAGAGACTGAAGTGTGGTCTCATCACACAGACCTGTGGCCCTTACAGACTGAAGTGTGGCCTCATCACACAGACCTGTGGTCTTGACAGACTGAAGTGTGGCCTCATCACACAGACCTGTGGCCCTTACAGACTGAAGTGTGGCCTCATCACACAGACCTGTGGCCCTTACAGACTGAGGTGTGGTCTCATCATCACACAGACCTGTGGCCCTAACAGACTGAAGTGTGGTCTCATCGCACAGACCTGTGGCCCTTACAGACTGAAGTGTGGCCTCATCACACAGACCTGTGGTCTTGACAGACTGAAGTGTGGCCTCATCACACAGACCTGTGGCCCTTACAGACTGAAGTGTGGCCTCATCACACAGACCTGTGGCCCTTACAGACTGAGGTGTGGTCTCATCATCACACGACCCTGTGGCCCTTACAGGCTTGAAGGTGGCCTCATCACACAGACCTGTGGCCCGTACAGACTGAAGTGTGGCCTCCATCACACAGACCTGTGGTCTTGACAGACTGAAGTGTGGCCGCATCACACAGACCTGTGGCCCTTACAGACTGAAGTGTGGCCTCATCACACAGACCTGTGTCTGTCAGACCTGAGGTGTGGTCTCATCATCACACAGACCTGTGGCCCTTACAGGCTGAAGTGTGGCCTCATCACACAGACCTGTGGCCCTTACAGACTGAGGTGTGGCCTCATCATCACACAGACCTGTGGCCCTTACAGACTGAAGTGTGGCCTCATCACACAGACCTGTGGCCCTTACAGACTGAGGTGTGGCTCATCATCACACAGACCTGTGGCCCTTACAGACTGAAGTGTGGCCTCTTCATACTGACCTGTGGCCCCTTACAGGCTGAAGTGTGGGTGTCATACACTGATCTGGGCTTCCAATGTATTGATGTGTAACGTCAGTACGACCCTGTTCTACTGTTACGAATCTAGCCATCAGGGTATACTGAAATATGTCAGCAGGATACTGAAGTGAATCTTAGGTATACTGAAATCATGTACATGCAGTGCCTAGCCAGTGATGCCACTAATCATCCTTGGGTCATGAGACCATATCACTGTGGCTGGCTCACATATCATACCTATATCATGAGACCATATCATACCTGGGTTACGAGACCATATCATAATATGTGAGGGTCATATATAATACTTGGGTCATAGGATCATATCACACTGTGTGTGTGTCTTACTTTCTGGGTTTCTGATGTGTTTGAAAATCTCTGTTGCTTACACACTTATCATTCCTTCATCCATCTGATGATAACAAGGACCAACCCCACCACCAGCGTCAATGACACCCTTCAGAGTGGAGAACCACACACTGTTGCTCCACATGACGACCACAAGCACGACTGACGCCCACTCAGAGTGGAGAACCACACAGTGTTGCTCCACATGACGACCACAAGCACGACTGACGCCCGTTCTGAGTGGAGAACCACCTACTGCTACTCCACATGGCGACGACCACCACTCCTAACCACGACCATCCCCTTGGCCACTAACTTGTCCCACTTCCCACTTCTCTCCCACCTCTTCTCGCTCGCCTCCCTGCCTCATCTTTACTTTACTCTCCACTTCACTTGCCATTTCCTGTCCACTTATATCCCTTCTCCAAATGACTAGCCACAATCATCTCTGTTTCGTATCTCATGGAATCATTTGCCATACACTTTTTGTACACTTTTTTTTATACACACCCACATGGTGCCTCACAACACCCGCTCCCCGACCAGCCCATCCACCCATCTACCTCCTTCCCTGACCCTCCACCCGCATCACGAAGGGGGGGACGGGGCCTCCTCGTCTCGTCGCAATAAATAAAAAACACAAGGAAGATAATTGTTCCAGATTATAAGAAATATCTCATCAAATACCGACTAGATGAGGAATATCTCATCAAATATTGACTGGGTTCTGTCTTTGCTTCGTCACAAATTATACATTTTATAACCATGGTATCTGATGATCATATGCTATATTTAGTCTGTTTTGCTGTCGTAGTTTTATGAAAAACATTACAGTTCTAGTACGTAATGGCTCTCCTGCCATATTGGTTAGCAGGGCAACTTCCAATATGTCGGTAGGTACAGCGCAGACATTTTGGTAGTGGAGGCCACAAGGAACCCCAGAGGGTTTCCTTCTCTTTCTTCTCTTTATCATTTATACTGTTATCACATTTATATCAATATCTAACTCATTTTTCATTCTCTCTCCTCTCTCTCTCTCTCTCTCTCTCTCTCTCTCTCTCTCTCTCTCTCTCTCTCTCTCTCTCTCTCCCTCTCTCTTTAAAATGATGAAACTTTTTAATGAATACATTCCACATCGTTTTCAAAATCACCTTCCAATGCAATAACCTTAGGTTTTCGAGAGGCTTTTCGTCCAGTGCCACGCGAGAGATTGCCATGGGAACCCAACATAAGGCTATAAACATTGATGCTTCCTTAAGGTTGGACTTGTCTAGCGGGGTGCCATAATGATCGCTTCTTTGGCACCATCATTGTAATAAGGGTCATTAACGACTTTGAAACTGGTTTTCACGCCTAATATCTCATAAGTTACAGATAATATAAAATTAGAACGAAGAGCGATAGACGTCCAAGTCTTTGGGATAACCCAAACAGATCCTGATTTCGTGATAAATTAGCATAGTGTTCTGCAAAAAAAGAATGGAAAATGAAATTCACCTCAACTAAACATATGCGCACTTTGAAGACAAGAATACTAAACAATGCTAGAGAGTCTGCCTTCCCAAATTCCAAAGTTAACGAAGAATAGGATCATCAAATACCATCATCAAAGTACACTAGGCAATGTCCATCAGCAAACTCTACACCTAACCCAGTACTAGATCGGAACCCTGACTCAAACACTAGAAGCACTATAACACCTCAGTTCGGCCATATCTTGAAATCTAGATCGGTTCGAGTCTTTGGAAAAAAACAGAAGAGACCAAGACAAATTTGAACATGTACAAAGAAGGGCTGAAAAACTAATTCCAGTCCTAAAATAAAACAATCATATGAAGATAGGAGTAAGATTTACCATCTCTTCTCTTAGGTAGCGTAGACTACATAAGCTCTTGAAACAACTTTCTAATTATCTGAAGAAGTTTGAGCATGTAAATCACGAAGACCATTGTGGAATATATTGCAATACAGACACGGGATATAAAAGAATGAAAACGAGAATACAGAGATGTACAACAGTTACGTAGGGAAAATGTCTTTCCAAACAGAAATACTGAAAACGGAATACAAAGAATACAAATTCATTCAAAAAGCAACAGACCACTGGGTCCTCTCATGGCTGTTTGTGATGACGGAAAGTTACAGTCAAACGTCGTAGATACAAAAGACCATTAACGCTTTTTCAAAACTCAGATGGACAAATGGTTCCATCAGGTCTGGTCTTAATACAAAGTGACGTAAATATGCACATTCCATCACGTTATCTTTTCCAGGTGGAGGCAACTAAATACAAAGTGATGTATATATGCACATTCCATCACGTTATCTTTTCCAGGTGGGAGGCCAGTCCTTTTCAACGTAAATGTTGTTTGAGACTTTGGTAAAACGAAATAGTGTAAGTAACAAACAACACGTAATATGATGAACATCATAATATAAGTAATACTCTATTCAGTATAATAAAAGGATTAGTAAACAAAGTATACGACAAGTAATAGTATAGACATCATTTAGTAAATGATAGTATAGATAATAACTATATGTAAATGATAACTATACACATAGCAAATGATAATATTGTTAGAACACAATAAGTAAAAGTATAGTATAAAGTGATATTCTTACAGCAAGATAGCAGTATTGACAGCAAACAGTAAGTAATTATATAGAAAGAATATAATATGCATATATAATAAGTAGTATTATAGATAGCAAACACAATAAGGATCAAATTTCATCTGATCTTGTGATACTACATTCCCATTTCACTTCAGAAATACATGACAGCTGTTCCATCCTCTGTATTTTTGAGAGAGAGAAAGTAGAGCGGAGTGATATCCTTGTCTCTGTTCTACCATAACCTCGTCTATGAAGAACAAGAAAGCAGATAACCTTCTCACAGGCCCATGGGCTTCTGATGTCTCTATTAAGTATATACTCGTATATCTACGCCTCTTCCACACGGTCTTCAGTTCTGTCACTTGCACAGTACCTTATTTTTTGTATTCTTCATCGTACAACAACACTCATTCACTGTAACGCAATGGAAGACATATGCTGCCATCTATCCCCCCCACCACACAACCACCTGGCTCACACACTCAGTACTGGCAAAACTTCTCTTTTAGTTCTGTCACCTTCCAGATTATAAAATCTAGCCTCATACTTACACACATACATACATACATACATACATACATACATACATACCTCTATTCATTTTCCTTATTCTTATCTAATCAGAACATTATCTTTTCACAAGGGAGAAGTACTTTTAAGTTCACTTTGATATGAAGCAAATGGATTTTTTGAATGTCTAACATTCATTCGAATCATTATCTTGATTCTACGAATTAACAATATAATCAAATTCATGTATCTTACTTTTAACGCTCCGCTTTAATACATGCAGCTGCTGCTGCTGCTGCTATTAAAGATTCGATTGCCATACGAAAAAAATAAATCTGTTCCCTGCAATTTTCTGACGATAAGGGTGGAGAGAGAGAGAGAGAGAGAGAGAGAGAGAGAGAGAGAGAGAGAGAGAGAGAGAGAGAGAGAGAGAGAGAGAGAGAGAGAGAGAGAGAGAGAGAGAGAGAGAACAGACTCCATGTACTCGATTTTCGAGATTTGGTCATGCGGGAGGAGAGCTCTCGAGTCCACGACTCCTCATTTAAAATTGCTCCTAAATATAATTCACAGAAAAAAAAAAAAAATCCCTCTGTGAGGCTCGGTAAAATCTGGAACGAATTCTGACGGGCGCCAACTTTTATTTCCTCTCTTTCACAGCTTAGCGCACAGCACTGTAGCTCCCACAATCAGGCAACGCAACACAGTCTTGGCTGCACAGCATTATCGTCACGCAGTCTGGTAGCACTGCATTTTAAGCTATATATATATATGGTCTGACAGCACAACTTTACAGCTACGTACTCTGGCAGCACAGAATTATAGGATACAACGTAGCAGTATAGATGCAATTTGTTGGGAAAATACGTGACTGACAGCACGACAGACGTGTGTTAGAATTTAATACCCAGGCCGACAAGAGAACAATTTCGTTATAGACTTAGACCAACATAGAGGATAGACAGTGTTCTCACTGTAATTCAGTGTCTAGTGCATTCGAACGTTGTCATCATGATGGAAGCTTTCGGAGACGTTGTGTTTCAGGAGATTCATACTAAAGAAAACTTACATAAAAAGATAATCAATACTTGAATTCAGGTCGTTTCCCACAAAAGCGAGGCAGCGCGAGGAACAGAGGAAGAGAGAGACCACATCCGCTCACATTCATTCTCTAGCTGTCATGTGCAATGCACCGAAACCACAGCTCCCTGTTCAGAACCAGACCCAACAGACCTTTCCACGGTTTAACCCGGACGCTTCACTTGCTCTAATTCAGTCCGCTGATAGCACGTCAACCCCAGTATACCATTTCGTTCTAATTCATGCATGCTGAGGCCCCGATCGCTCAAAATCTTTTTCATTCCATCTTTCCACCTCCAATTTGGTCTACCACTTCTCGTTCCCTCCACCTCTGACATATATATCTTCTTTGTCAATCTTTCCCCACTCATTCTCTCCATATGTCCAAATAATTTCAATACACCCTCTTCTGCTCTCTCAACCACACTCTTTCTATTTTCACACATCTCTCCTACCATCTCACTACATAATCAAACCACCTCACACCACATACTATCTTCAAACTTTTACATCCAGACCTTAATGTTCTTCAGTACATATTTCAAACCAAGATTCGAATTTAGCATCATACAATTCCTTATACTGAGGTTTTCAAGCACATGTATCATTCCTCACGAAAAGGTACTAATAGTTCAGGGAAACTTGTAGCCCCAAAACCATTTTGTTTAAGAACTGAAAAATGACATATTGAAACGCTTCCATACTTGAAATAATCATGGAAAACATACCATAATGCTTCCTTAAGCCGCCAGATACCCATTAATACGAACCAAAAAAAATAACAGATTCTTCTAGTGAGTAACAAATGATTACACTGATTAACAGGCCTCAATGTCAGCTAATAAATACTTTTCATATACGAATTCACCACAAAAAATGGATTCTTATACCATAGTTTTCAAGCATATCTGTTACTATTATCATCCTCGTCATTGACATCATGTAACCCCAAGACCTCCCCTATTCAGGGGCTCCTCCAACTTTAAGGCTGCGTTACGTTAAGCAGCAGGGACAGGATGGACTCCTTTGAACCGGAGAAGTTCTTTCACGAGAGTATCCCACATCTCGTCAACTGACGATGGACACAGCCTCGCCAGTGGTCAAACTCGTCACTCGCGCCAATGACGTTCTTATATACACAAAATGGAGATGTTATTATTGATGATGACCGCCTCTGCGCACCAAACCAGCCAGTTTCATGACATAGGAGCAATGATGACTCCTCCTCCTCCCCCCTTCCCTCCCGTGCAACACAAGGAGCTGTTATCACCAGTGTAACGTCGCACGTCATCCTCGCTGTCACGAACACTTCAGGTGTAGGCACAGCGTCACAGGGCGTCACGGGCTGTTTCGGGAGTACACTTACTTAGATTACCTCATGCCACAGAACGCTAACAACGGAAGGCAACACAGACGATACTGAAACATCCATTGCCCAGAAATCTTTAACAACAAGCAACACGTCCACAAAAAAGAATTGTAAACATTGTGTGTTACAAAACATATGCATTTTAGGATACACACACACACACACACACATATATATATATATATATATATATATATATATATATATATATATATATATATATATATATATATATATATATATATATATATATATATATATATATATATATATACCATCTATACGAAGTGCTTAACAGAAGTCCAAGTGAGTACCGATGGAATAGATATTATTAGATTAAGAGCAACGTGAGGATCAGGACCAATATACATCGTTGTGAGAGCTACCAGCAGGAGGCATTAGGAGCCCGGGCAGGGTGATGGATGCGCTGCCAACATCCCACAAGAAACAGGAGTATCTTATTGCTTACCAACACCCTAGCGAGGAAACGTGGACCTCCATGACATCTTATCTCTAATTCATGTTAAGTTCGTAATTCGGGTGACACTCAGATCTGTTCTGGTTTCTTTGATGGAAAGGCTTACTTTATTCCTGTATTTTGCCGACATAACCAGAGTTCTTGCATTTCTTTAAAGGGAAGATATGGCCAAAAACTTTTTCGATGTTCTCGTCCAAGTGCAAACGTCTTATTCATCTATCTTGGAATAAAGTAATCAATCATTTCCCGTTCTCTGAGGTTTACCCTAGGATATAGTTTGGATGATCTTTGACCCTATGCAATCTATCTATCTATCTATCTATCTATCTATCTATCTATTTATCTATCTATCTATATATATATATATCTATTTATCTATCTATCTATATATATATATCTATCTATCTATTCATCTATCTATCTATCTATATATATATATATATATATATATATATATCTATCTATCTATCTATATATATATATATATATATATATATATATATATATATATATATATATATATATATATATATATATACATATATATATTTCCAACTTATTTCCTTTTCCCACGCAAGCGAAGCAGCGTCCAGAACGGATCACTGAGCCTTTGAGGAGTAAAATCCTCGCATGGCTCTTTCCTCTGATCCTTCACTTGGAAACTAAAACAGGATGGGAGGAATATCCAGCGCCCTCCCTCCCTCCCTCCACGCTCCCGCCACTCTTAGTCGCCTAAGAAAATGGCAGATTCTTACATCTGATATTTGGTAAGGTGAGCAGAAAGACAAGAAGAAAGAAAACGCTGCTTTTTCCCTTACTGAGGTCAGAGAATCGAATCCAATGAATAGTTACGACCAAATAGGGTAGTTAATAAGTCTTCCAAGACAACGAGTGCCAATAGACGTCACAGTTTTCTGCTGGACCTAAAAGCTGTGGAGCCAGGAGAGCCCTGGAGGCTCCGGGGGGTGTGATGAATGTGTACTGCTTCTGCTCTGAAAATAACAATGGAGATTTACGAGAACAGCTGAGCCCCGCTGGCAAGCTGCTGCAGAGCATGTGGTAATATATTGTGTCTTTAGGAGGTATTAGCCCGTGTGTGTGTGTGTGTGTGTGTGTGTGTGTGTGTGTGTGTGTGTGTGTGTGTGTGTGTGTTGCCTCTACTTGTTTAAGGTGTCTGAACTCCACGGAGGAGCCGTGGGTCTCTGGAAGCAATGGTCTTCGTCTCCTCTTTCACGAAGTACTTGTGTAAGGAAACTGATCTTTCAACGTGTGTCTAATTTCGAGCATGTGCGTATAATTACGAGCATGTGCGTATAATTGTGCTTGTAATGATCTGTTATCCAAGGTATTTCCAAGTAGATAACACGTATGATAGGGGAAAAAAGGGTGCATCAAAGCATGAAACGTACGATAGTAAATGTCTACTTTCTCTTCTCTCCTTTAGAAAGGTATGATGAGAACAGATGAAAAAGTTGGAATATGTTTTGTGTTCGACTACGTCCATATAAAGGGCCGTTCTAATCATTGTGTCTCCAGCCATAAGACTGTGATAAGCTGCTAAAGGCAAGGAGACCCCTCTCAAATCACCTCAATTATCTTCGCTGACGAAACACATTTTGTGACAAAAGGACGATTATTTCTCTTTGATAATCGGCCACTCAGTAGAGGTGCCAACGGTAAGAGAAATGATATGTTAAATCTTGGGTGTTGAATTTACGGTGTGCTGGGAGCGACGACACACGTCTGTTAGAGTTGCTGATCCCACTTAAGGAGGAGGTTAGAGCATTCAGTCCTGCCTCACCGTGTTTATCACCTTCTCCGCTTCGTCGACAGATCAATTCTTGATCTGCAAACCAACGTTCCACATCCTGCGAACCTTTGACGGCTATGTACGTCTTAGAAACACATCGAAAAAACTAAGGAAAAAGATAAACTGTTTTCTGTTTATGTCTTGCTTGTTACATGGTTTATTCCACTTGTATTCCGTCATAGCAGGAAGGAACCCATAGGGATGACAGTTCAATCTACTCTTATCTCTGTCCTTATGTCTTTATGGATTACACCTCTTCTTCTTCTTCTTCTTCTTCTTCTTCTTCTTCTTCTTCTTCTTCTTCTTCTTCCCTTCTTCTTCTTCTTCTTCTTCTTCTTCTTCTTCTTCTTCTTCTTCTTCTTCTTCTTCTTCTTCTTCTTCTTCTTCTTCTTCTTCTCTTCTTCTTCTTCTTCTTCTTCTTCTTCTTCTTCT
>NC_092243.1:65109469-65216969 GCF_036320965.1 Panulirus ornatus | reverse complement strand
GTAGGGAGGCTGGATAAGGTAAACAGAAGACCTTCTCGATCCCCTTTCCCCTCTCTCTCTCTCTCTCCTCAGGTATAGTGCGGTGAATGGACTTCCCTATTGCGGTCTCGACGGCCGTCCTGAAGGAGATGAATGACGCTACTAAAGTACAGGATGGGTTTGTGTACCGTCTACCCTCACCCGTCACTATGATACCTCTAGCAGCAGATCCTACTGTGGCCTCTCGCTACCAGTGTGTGAGGCCGCCTCACCACTACCTGCTACTGTGGTTCCTCACCACCACCTGCCAGTGTGGCTCCTCACCACCTCCTCCCAGTGTGGCTCCTCACCACCACCTGCCAGTGTGGCTCCTCATCATCACCTGCCACTGTGGCTCCTCACCGCCTCCTCCCACTGTGGCTCCTTACCACCTCCTCCCAGTGTGGCTCCTCACCACCACCTGCCAGTGTGGCTCCTCATCATCACCTGCCACTATGGCTCCTCACCGCCTCCTCCCACTGTGGCTCCTCACCACCTCCTCCCACTGTGGCTCCTCATCACCTCCTCCCAGAGTGGCTCCTCACCACCACCTACCTGTACTCAACGCTCTTCCTCAGGCACTGCTCTTGAGAGACCAGCCGACCTTCACCGGAGGAAGCCATTTCCATGAGAACTACACCACAGGGTAAAAGATCTATCAGTCACTATGACCTTATATATCAAGTATCCAGCAGAGTCTTTTTCTATCATGCTCAAGACACTATGATGCTCGGTATGGCCGAGCCTACGTTCCATGTGTACGTCACTGTGACCCACTACGTACATAATGCTCGAGAGTCGAGGGATAACGTTTGCGTGGTGTAGTTCGTCCTACCACGCTCCTCCCCCGTAGTCTTTTGGCGCATGTCTTTCACGTTCCAGCGATTCCAGTAACCCTGTGTATTCCCGTTTCTGGACGCTTTTTCTAGTTGAATAATGTGATGCACAGCTGCAATACAAGCCAAGCGCGTACCACACTCTCTATGATATTCCTGTAGCCAGTATTATACTTGGATGCCTTATTTAATATTCCAGAATTCCAAGGGAAAGCCTCGGTGACCGAAGGGGAGTGGAGACCTGGACAACCAAAGAGAAAACCTTGGGCGACCAGGATGAAAGAAAAACCTTGAACGACGAAAGAGATCAACTTAGGAAGACCAGATCAAAAGGGGAGAGAAACCTTGGACGATCAAAGGGAAATGATCTGGACGGCCAAAGGGACAAACCTTGGACGATCAGAGGGGAGAAAACACTGGATGACCAAAGGGGAGAAACCCTTGGACGATCAGAGGGGAGAAAACACCGGATGACCAAAGGGGAGAAAACCTTGGACGATCAGAGGGGAGAAAACACCGGATGACCAAAGGGGAGAAACCCTTGGACGATCAGAAGGGAGAAAACACTGGATGACCAAAGGGTAGAAAACCTTGGACGATCAGAGGGGAGAAAACACTGGATGACCAAAGGGGAGAAACCCTTGGACGATCAGAGGGGAGAAAACACTGGATGACCAAAGGGGAGAAACCCTTGGACGATCAGAGGGGAGAAAACACTGGATGACCAAAGGGGAGAAAACCTTGGACGATCAGATGGGAGAAAACACTAGATGACCAAAGGGGAGAGAAACCTTGGACGATCAAAGGGAAATGATTTGGACGCTCAAAGGGGAGAAAACTTTGGACGATCAGAGGGGAGAAAACACTGGATGACCAAAGGGGAGAAAACCTTGGACGCCGAAAGAAAAGAAAACCCTAAGAGACCAAAGAAAAAAAAATAGACGACCAAAAGAGGAAAAAAATCTTGAACGAAAAAGGGCAAAACATAAAGGGAAGATCTGACCTCCTGACCAAAAACTATTGGCAACAGATTTCTTAAACTTTTGATGTTTGCTTTTGTTCAGATTTTCTCATCTTCCTTCACGTCTCTGTCTGACCTTCCTGACTCATCGTCCGTAAGGACATCATGTACTGTTAAGGACATCATGTACTGATAAGGACATCATGTACTGTTAAGGACATCATGTACTGTTAAGGACATCATGTACTGTTAAGGACATCATGACCTGTTAAAGACATCATGTACTGTTAAGGACATCATGTACTGTTAAGGACATCATGATGTACTGTTAAAGACATCATGTACTGTTAAGGACATCATGTACTGTTAAGGACATCATGATGTACTGTTAAAGACATCATGTACTGTTAAGGACATCATGTACTGTTAAGGACATCATGATGTACTGTTAAAGACATCATGTACTGTTAAGGACATCATGTACTGTTAAGGACATCATGATGTACTGTTAAAGACATCATGTACTGTTAAGGACATCATGTATTGTTCAGGACATCATGTACTGTTAAGGACATCATGTACTGTTAAGGACATCATGTACTGTTAAGGACATCATGTACTGTTAAGGACATCATGTACGTCCTGCACAAGGCTACCGAATCAAAGAAAACAAAACAGATACTTTTTACAGCCTATGCTACTTTGAAAAACGTCCCTTGATGTTGGTGGAAAAGATTAATATCATTACGTCGCTAATGTCATATTTCCCATGGTGATGGGGGCAGTAAGACAGGACCACAACAAGTGATCGACTACCACCATCATTTCAGTCTCTGGAGACGGTTATGCTGGAGACTATGGTAAGTTATTTTCTTTCTGCGTAAAAAAAAAAAGAAAGAAAATGTTTCTTTAAATGCAGTTTCGTGCGTTGTGTCACCTTGAATCACTAGTGGACCTGCGTAAATGCCTAGAGAAATACTCGTACTTTGTTCGCAAACACTTTATAACAGTGTGGGTAAACGTATTCGATTCCATCCGATCTTGAAAATCTACGGATGTAAAACCATTCAGACGTAACGAATGTTCGGCGAAAACAGAGATGAAATCCAGATAAGAGAGGCGTCAGGACTGAGCACAGTCTCGGCAAGGAGTGTAGGTGTATACGACCTGAACAGGCGCCCCATTCTCAATTCAAAAGAGCCATTTGTTCCGAGTCGTCCACCTTCGCGCTGTGGTACTGACCTGCAAACCAGATTACCAGAGGCAAGTACAGCTAGGAGGAAGGATGATTCAGCTCTCTCTCTCTCTCTCTCTCTCTCTCTCTCTCTCTCTCTCTCTCTCTCTCTCTCTCTCTCTCTTTCTCTCTCTCTCTCTCTCTCTCTCTCGAGAGAGAGAGAGAGAGAGAGAGATAGACAGATAGAGAGAGATCACTCCGCCGACAGGAGAGTGAGAGCCGTGGTGTTAAAGGAGATTATCGTGGGCGATGCACAAGTTGATGACTGCGACACTGAGAATGCTTTACATAGATCAGTAAGATGATGGCGGGCAACAAAAAGAAAGAAATCCAAGAACCGAGAAGGTGGCAGAAGGATTTCTTCGTTATATTTCTTCTTCTGTAGACGGTGATGCTGGGTTCCCTACCCTGAGGATGACGGAGGAAGGCGGGTTCCTGAGGTAATAATACCTGAAGGTGATGGAGGATGGGAGGCTGAAGGGTCACCCACTCGAGAACAACTTAGGGGGGTTGTAAGTGAGGACAAGTGAGCTCCTGCAGCAGGTGTGTTCTGGTTGGCAACAGTGTCTGATTCTCGCGGGTTTGCGTGCCGTCATGACGGCTAAGAGAGTGAGTTCACGTGAGTGGATGTGGCCTTCTTCGTCTGTTTCCTGGCAATACCTCGCTGACGCAAGGGGTGGCAATGCTGTTACCTGTGAGGCGGGGTTGCCCCAGAAATGGATGAAAGCGAGCAAGTATATATATATATATATATATATATATATATATATATATATATATATATATATATATATATATATATATATACACACGAATATAGTGCATATGAAGCGCATTTCATAGAACACATATACCCTCCATCAGCCAGAACTCGAACCCAGGACTCGAACCCAGGACCTTCTGCGTGGTAGTCGGGAACTTGCGTACGAAACTACCATGCCAAAGGTTCTGGGTTCGCGTCCTGGCTCTTGGAGGGTTAGTTATATGTTTTATGAAAGAGCGCCTTCAAATGCATTACATTCGTGTTCATACGCCTATGCGTTTGTACGTAAGTAATTAGCATTTTACAGAACTTTACAGTCAAAAAAGGAGGTAAATGAGCACGAACATGGAACCCGTTGTGAAACGAGGGGTATTCGATTCTTAGTAATCGAATAGTCATTTCCCTATTAGGGGCGATCACGGCCGAGCGGTTAGCGTTCCCAATTTCCACGCAAAATGTCCCGGGTTCGAGTCCTTGCTGTTGGAGGGTATTATGTGTCCTATGAAAGTGCGCGTTCATCTGAGTAATTTCGTTGTCATGATGTCCCCTGACCAATCAGTGAAACAACCAAAATAAGAAGATTGTTTCCAACCCGGTCAATTTAACAAGTCTTTATCTTTTGAGTGTATCTAAAAACATATAATTGCAGTTGAAAACGAAATGAACTAAAGAAAAAACAATTCCCATTCCAGTCTTTACCTTTAAGTTATTCATTTGTGCAGAAAAGGATAAAAAAAAAATTAAGTCTGAAATACATGTAAAGATATCACAGAAATATGTCACTCATGGTGTGAGTTATTGCAATGAGACGTCCATTTGGCACCAATGTCATCTATGCTTTGCCTGTCTTTCTTTTAAGGCCAGTGAACTGCTCTACCTCGATCACTGTCTGTTCCATTAACATACGTGTTCCACCGTCAACGGTAGCTTGTCACATGCATAAACCCGACCCGGAGATGAAGTTGTTGCAGCGTTCGTCGCCCCCACACACTTTGGGAGGAAGGGATGCAGCAAATTCCGAGAGGCACAGTGTTGCACAACCCCTCTTACCCTTTTACACCCACCAGAGCCACCTCCACACACACTGAGGCCCAGCAGGCTCGTGCTGCGGTAGACTTTAGGCAGCACGACGCTTGTGCTGCTGTCCCACCTTCCGCTCACCTCTCCTCCTCCCTCCCCACACTGACAATATCATCAGCTGTTCAATACCTTCATTACAGCGAAAAAAAATATAAAAACAGTAACTTCTACGGTGACGATACCTCTTTTACTTCCTTCATCAAGAAAAAAAAAAAAAGTTAAAAGGAAAAAGAGAACACAGATGAAATGTCCTTTTTCTGTATCGAAAAAAGAAAGATAATGACCTCGATCTCCTGCTCATCCACTATGATCAATCACTCAGCTGACAGCTGAAATTGATCCCTCCTATTTGTAAACACCCAAGTGTCAGCGAGGGGGCGTGAGGCCCCCGGATGAAACGTACTGGCTGTGTCCTGTTTGTGCAACTAATGATCTTTGTACAACCGGAGCTTCTATTATGCAAAGGACATGGCTGTCAGGCCCAACTCAAGTGTTCTGTTAAGCAAAGGACATGGCTGTCAGGCCCAATTCAAGTGTTCTATTAAGAAAAAGGACATGGTTGTCAGGTCCAATTCAAGTGTTCTATTAAGAAAAAGGACATGGTTGTCAGGTACAATTCAACTGTTCTATTAAGCAAAGGACATGGTTGTCAGGTCCAACTCAACTGTTCTATTAAGCAAAGGACATGGTTGTCAGGTCCCAGGTCCATCCTAGCTGTTCTATTATGCATAGGACATGGCTGTCAGGGCCAACTCAAGTGTTCTATTATGCAAAGGACATGGTTGTCAGGTCCAACTCAAGTGTTCTGTTAAGCATGGGACATGGCTGTCAGGGCCAACTCAAGTGTTCTATTAAGCAAAGGACATGGTTGTCAGGTCCAATCCAACTGTTCTATTAAGCAAAGGACATGGTGGCTGTCAGGGCCAACTTAATTGTTCTACGAAGCAGGGGACATGGCTGTCGAATTCAACTCAACTGTTCTATTATGCAAAGGACGTGGCTTCCAGGTCAAACTCAAATGCGTTCACACATTATATGTGTGTGTGTGTGTGTGTGTGTGTGTGTGTGTGTGTGTGTGTGTGTGTGTGTGTGTGTGTGTGTGTGTGTCTAATGGAGTCTGTTAGGCTGCGCAATGAACTGACCTTAGCACTGCGCATCACGGGGAATGATAACAAATTTGTATTACTCTTTATATTTAGAAATTCTGATAAAGTGAATGGGAATATGATTACACGGTTGAATTTACAATATGGTCTTATATCCTACACATGAAAGCGAACAGCTGCAGCCGCCTTATCAGAGCCTGTGTACCTCAGGGGAAAAGAGAATCAGATATTCTGTTGGAAGGGAATCCTCGAATCTTTTGAATGATAGTTAGCCTATGGACAACAGAAAATCAATGATTCATCTTGAAGATTCCGGGAGTATAAGACATACCAGAAAACTCTCTAATAAAAATCAAATAAGTCTTATTTCATCGCATCTTCTTTTCAATTCTCTCTCTCTCTCTCTCTCTCTCTCTCTCTCTCTCTCTCTCTCTCTCTCTCTCTCTCTCTCTTCTTCTCACCCTTCTCCCTGCCTCGCTACCACCACTTTCGCGCTACGCTGAGCGAGGCAGGGGTTGTCATCCTGCCCAAAGAAAGCCGATATGTCACCCTTGAAAGATCAAACGCCTCCCCTCAAAGTGGTTTTCCTGTTTTGACCCGACCCATCGCGACTCTTGACCCGGCACATCGCGACACTTGACCCTGCATACCCCGGGTCTTGACCCTGCATATTCCAGCTCTTGACCCGGCACATCACGGCTCTTGACCCGATACATCGGGACTCTTGACCCTGCATATCCTGGCACTGGACCCGACACATCACAGCTCTTGACCCGATACATCGCGACTCTTGACCCTGCATATCCCGGCTCTTGACCCGACACATCACAGCTCTTGACTTGAGGGTCAAGAGGCCATGGCACTGTGCTCCCTGAGAGGCCGAACTTCGTTGCTCGGGTGGAGAGGAGGACACGACACAGACGAGAGAGACTCTACAATAAGGAACAAGGACTCTCTGATGTAATGCTAACCTCGTGAAGCAAAGACATACCCTAGTGGCCAGTATCAACACGATTCAACTGATGATAGACGAAGCTGGGGAGTGGAATACTCACACATTATGAGGCTATTGCAACGCAAAGAGAGGAAAAAAAAAAGAATTTAATTTTGATATGAATGATAAGGACGATGAATCATTGAGACAAAGAGTGAAAACATGAGAGAAATCAACCGTACAATAAGGCAACGCAGTATAACACGAGAATTCCAGAAACAGTCACGCAGGCTACAGAAGAAACAGTCAACAACGAACAGATAAGCGAAATGAAATAGATATATCATAACGTAAGAATACAACGTAGATATTCAGTTATCAAGAAACACTCGGCAACCATTGGTAAATAAATCTTATTATATTTCTTTATATTTGATTTCCAATTACTTCTTTTTTTTTTTGATCAAGATCAGCGTTCGTATGGAGACCAGACTGAAGACTTGAAGTGAATGGTCGAGATCATGAAAGATGATATGCAACAGCAATTGATCCTGGGCTTTTACTGGAAGGAGATAATGAAGGAAGGAAGAAAACAGAATGATAATATGTGACGTTCAAGGCGTCTGGTTATCTGTTTGTTGATCATAGATGGTTACGAGGTATTGGAAGTATTGTGTCGTTGTTATAACTGATGGAAAATCCATTCAAAGGCACTGCTGTTATTCAGAATCAATATTAAAAAGTAAAGAAAGCTATCTGGTTTCACTTCCATTTTCCGAGTGGTTTGATAACGCCAAACTGACTTCAATAACGTAAGATGTCATACCTGATGTCTGGCGCTATCTTTCCGTTCCTCTGGATGAGGCTGTGATGAGCAGTGAAGGCTCAAGTATTAACCATCAAGTATTAACCATCAAGTATTAACCATCAAGTACTGACCATCAAGTATTAACCATCAAGTATTAACCATCAAGTACTGACCGTCAAGTGTTAACCATCAAGTATTATCAACATCAAGTATTAACCATCAAGTATTAACCATCAAGTACTGACCAAGTATTAACCATCAAGTATTAACCATCAAGTATTAACCATCAAGTACTGACCGTCAAGTGTTAACCATCAAGTATTATCAACCATCAAGTATTAACCATCAAGTATTAACCATCAAGTACTGACCATCAAGTATTAACCATCAAGTATTAACCATCAAGTACTGACCATCAAGTATTAACCATCAAGTATTGACCATCAAGTATTAACCATCAAGTATTAACCATCAAGTATTGACCATCAAGTATTAACCATCAAGTATTGACCATCAAGTACTGACCATCAAGTATTAACCATCAAGTATTAACCATCAAGTATTAACCATCAAGTATTAACCATCAAGTATTGACCATCAAGTATTAACCATCAAGTATTAACCATCAAGTATTGACCATCAAGTACTGACCATCAAGTATTAACCATCAAGTATTGACCATCAAGTATTAACCATCAAGTATTGACCATCAAGTACTGACCATCAAGTATTGACCATCAAGTATTAACCATCAAGTATTGACCATCAAGGACTGACCATCAAGTATTAACCATCAAGTATTAACCATCAAGTATTAACCATCAAGTATTAACCATCAAGTATTAACCATCAAGTATTAACCATGTTAACTTTCTGATCACAGACATGGTGGTCGTGGACCATCATGCCTCCAGTCACCTTCCCTCACCATGCAGTAGCACCAGCGTTGGCCAGTGTGTGTGTGTGTGTGTGTGTGTGTGTGTGTGTGTGTGTGTGTGTGTGTGTGTGTGTGTGTGTGTGTGTGTGTGTGTGAGCGGAGGAGGCGTGGCCGGCGGGAGCCGCAGGTGGGAGACAAGTGATTCATGAATAAATGACGGCCATTGGCGGAGGCCCTTGCTGTATATACGTGTGTGTGTGTGTGTGTGTGTGTGTGTGTGTGTGGATCAAACCCAGACAGAGAAGGGAGACACAATCACGTGAAAGAGTTGATTACGTAATGTAAAACTACATGGAAGATATCATTTACGTGAAGGCAACTTACGTACAACATCAAGACTCACGTGGACTCTGTATATAGAGTCATTGCATCCGGGAGGCTCTCATTTATGAGCCTGAAACTCCATCTGTTGGACTGGCAACTCTATATCTGACATCGAGAAACAGGATATAGAAAAATAACATCTAAGTGAACTCAACATGTCCTCCGTGTTCTTCTTCTTTTTTTTTTTAGAGTCAGCAACTCTATTCTTGCGTCCTCGGAGCTCTCTCAATCGAAGAACGAAAAAAGAAAATAGAAGAGACAAAGAAAGAGACGCGGATGCGGTAGGCACACTCGGATGTGTGTGTGTGTGTGTGTGTGTGTGTGTGTGTGTGTGTGTGTGTGTGTGTGTGTGTGTGTGTGTGTGTGTGTGTGCGTGGGTGGAGCGCACACACGGATCATCTCGTTTGGGATGCTGTCCCGCGCCCACCATCCTCCCCCCACGTCTGACAGTGCTGAACTTTACGGAGGGGATTATTCTTTCATATGTCCTCCTGACACGTCGCTCACCCGCCCACACTCCCTCTCGCTCCCTTCCTCCCTTCCCTAACACACACACACACACACACACACACACACACGCAGACCTTTTACACGTGTTGGACAATACTACCCACGTGTCCCAGCCATCCTACCTGACATGTACATAACCACCTCTCTCTCTCACCCGACCGACCTGACCTGACTCTCCTCTCCCCCCACTCTCTCTCTCTCTCTCTCTCTCTCTCTCTCTACCTCCACTTTACACCCACGAGATCTTCACTGTCGACAATGTTTCCAGAGTGATATACGACGTCACACGTGTCCAATACGTCTGTGCCTCCTACACGTCTGTGCAACCTACACGTCTGTACCACCTACATGTCTATATCGCCTACATGTGCAGTATCTATATGTATATCTACATGTCTGTATCATCTACTTGTCTACACCACCTACACGTTTGTAGCACCTACATGTGTATCATCTACATGTCTACATCACCTGCACGTCTGTGCCACCTACATGTGTATCATTTACATGTCTACATCACTTGCACGTCTGTACCAACTACACGTCTAATATACCTACACGTCTGTACCAACTACATGCATGTCTACATCACCTGCACGTCTGTACCACCTACATGTGTATCAATTACATGTCTACATCACTTGCACGTCTGTACCACCTACACGTCTAAAATACCTACACGTCTGTACCAACTACATGAATGTCTACACCACATGCACGTCTGTACCACCTACATGACTAAAGTACCAATACATCTGTACCACCTACATGTATATCTACACCCCCCGCACGTCTGTGCCACCTACATGTCTAAAATACCTACACGTCTGTATCGATCAGAAACAAGGTAATAAAATGAAGTGACACACTGTAGTGAGACTGTGGGAAGAAGCGGTTAAAAGTTAATTGATCAGCAGACTGATAGACAGTCCTGAGCAATTACAGTATTACATAATGGTGTAGTGCCCACATTCGAACCCTAAATCAAAACAGATGACTTTAAAGGAATGTTGATGGTGTATCGCAAACACAGAGCGATGTATACTTTATACATGAAATATACAGCAGTCATTATAGTACAGCATAAGGGTATAGTGACCACACTAGCCATAAACTAGGCTGAATGACTTTATGGATATATTGTCTTCAGTGTATAGTTAATATAGAGAAAATCTTATACAGGAATCATTATAATATTATATCATGGTGATCATATTGTAACCGTAATGCAAGTTAAATGAGTTTAAAGAAATATTAGAATATCATCAGTGTTTTAATCATATACAAAGAAAAACTCATACAGGAATTATTACAGTATTACATAATGGTCATCATATTGTAACCATAATTCAAGCTAAATGAGTTTAAAGAAAGACTGAAACATTGTCAGTGTATATTAAGTATAAAGAAAAAAACTTGCACAAGAGATATTACAGTAATACATGATGGCGATCCTATTGTAAACATAAACAAAGTTAAATGACTTTTATGAAAATGTTGACAAAAGCCGAAGAAAGAATCTTGAGAGAACTGAAGACACCAGATCTGATAATAACATCGCTTGGGTGACCCTGAGATAACATTATACTGAAGGGCAGAGAGGAGCAGAGCAGGTGTAGATATAGATAACGATGTGAGAAAACGAGAGACAACGGTCCAAAGATTAGGTTAGTCCATGTCGATGACTCAGACTTGTATAGGTAGGTGGGCTAGCTGCAGACCGACATGAGAGAGGGAACAGTGTGGACGATACACAACAACAACAGTTTCAAAGACTTGCGTAGTCTATGTGAATCATTCAAGACTTTGCACAGGTAAACTGCAGATCGACCAGGGGCAATAAACAGTTCGATTGATCTACCTTTTACCAAATGACATGGCATTGTTTCTGACACTCAGAAGTGAATAATAGATGTCTCAAATAATGCCATTGATATGCTTTTTTTTTTCTATAAATGACATGGAATTCTTTTGACACGTGGAGGTGAATTATGCAAGTGTGTCAGATTACAGTGTCACTACGCGGCGTGTAATATGTAAATGAATGAATGCAAATGTGGCACAGCAAAAAGTGAGCGACATCAGATTGAATGACATATTTTCATCACATCAGACCGGAGGGAAAGAGACGTGACTAGAAGTATATGAAACACAATATACAGTAGAATGACAGCTTCAGAGGCAATAACAAGCGTGAGAACATATCATGATAGAACAGGAACAGACAGAAGCGAGATCGTCAGAGGCAATCACTTGTTAACAAAGAAAATGTGATGAGGGATCAAAGAAAGATTATACACTGGTGACCAGATAATGGCCCACCACGGAAAGCAATAGGAAGTGATACACGTGTAAAGACACGTGTAAGGATGTGGGTGTCACAAATGAAAAAAAAAAGAAAGCAAGAATTCAGAGACAGACAACCATTCATACAATAAATTCTATCATTTGAACACGAGAAGTAGACTTTAGCATTGCTCTGTCGCTTGGTCATCAACGAAACAAATGGAAATACACATATCAGAGAGATATCAGGTGGTACACATGAATTATAATGAAAGGCTAAAGGAAAGAAAGAGCGGAACTCTACAGCTTCGAAAGAAGGGAAAAGATAAACGATACGCTATGTGTAGCAACAAACTGAACGTGGCAAGAGAGCATGTTGAACCTATGATGCAAGAACACCAAGAGACATGCCGAAGAATTCATCGCATAAAAACATTCAAATGCCCTACAGGACAGCTCGAACGGTTACCTAATAACATCATCTGCAGAAACTAGAAACATGCAGGGAACAACAGCAAAAAGATTTAGTAGAAAACTTGAAATCTGGTTGAAATCAATCCCAGAGGAGAGGGTGAGGCTTTTCCACGAGGCAAGATTAAGCAGCGACCGCTACATGCTAACACTGCCAGACATCATGACGAGACCTTGTTGTGGCTACTCTGAGGTAGGAAGGTAGTCTGTCTGTGCGTCTGTCTCTCTCTCTCTCTCTCTCTCTCTCTCTCTCTCTCTCTCTCTCTCTCTCTCTCTCTCTCTCTATATATATATATATATATATATATATATATATATATATATATATATATATATATATATATATATATATATATATATATTTATTTATCTATTCATTTATTTATTTTGTTTTGTCGCTGTCTCCCGCGTTAGCGAGGTAGCGCAGGGAAACAGATGAAAGAATGGCCCAACCCACCCACATACACATGTATATACATACACGTCCACACACGCAAATATACATACCTATACATCTCAACGTATACATATATATACACACACAGACATATACATATATACACATGTACATAATTCATACTGTCTGCCTTTATCTATTCCCATCGCCACCTCACCACACATGAAATAACAACCCCCTCCCCCCTCATGTGTGCGAGGTAGCGCTAGGAGAAGACAACAAAGGCCCCATTCGTTCACACTCAGTCTCAAGCTGTCATGTAATAATGCACTGAGATATATCATCCCTGGGGATAAGGGAGAAAGAAGACTTCCCACGTATTGCCTGCGTGTCGTAGAAGGCGACTAAAAAGGGATGGAGCGGGGGGCTGGAAATCCTCCCCTCTCGTTTTTAATTTTCCCTAAAAGGCTCAGTCCTCTTTTCTTAACGCTACCTTGCTGGTGCGGGAAATGTCGGATAGTATATATATATATATATATATATATATATATATATATATATATATATATATATATATATATATATATATATATATATATATATACGTATAATAGGAAACAACTATTCAAAATACTAAGTACTCGAATACCCTTCGTCTCACAATGGTGAGCAACGGGGTCTATACCGGTTATTTCCGAACAGACGCACATAGCCAGCTGATAGCATTTTACCGAACCTAACTGTACAACGCGGAGGTATATGAATACGAATAAAGTGCATATGAAAGTGCATATACCTCCGCGTTGTACAGTTAGGTTCGGTAAAACGATATATATATATATATATATATATATATATATATATATATATATATATATATATATATATATATACATATATATATATATATATATATATATATATATATATATCCCCGTCTCCCTTTTGGCCTTCATTCACCGACAAAAGCCGAGACAAATATAGCCTAGAGATGGCGGTGGCTCTCACATTTTTAATTGCGTACGTCTGAACAACAGAGAGAGAGAGAGAGAGAGAGAGAGAGAGAGAGAGAGAGAGAGAGAGAGAGAGAGAGAGAGAGAGAGAGAGAGAGACTTTTGGGGGGTGGGGAGGGAAGAAGTATTAAAGCGAAGGTCCAAGAATAATTCGCTGCTCTGCACTAATTAGCGACAGTGTCTTGCAAGGAGACTGAAAGAGAGCGTCAGCCGGGGGGGGGGGGTGGAGGAGGAGGAGGAGGAGGAGGAGGAGGAGGAGGAGGAAGGAGTAGGAGGAGGAAGGAGTAGGAGGAGGAAGAGGAGTAGGAGGAGGAAGGAGGAGGAGGAGGAGGGAAAAAAAAATGGTTTTGGAGAAAAAGAGAAATGAATGAGAGGCGAGATTACCTGAAGATGGTAATACACTGTTCCAGGATATTTGACTATGAAGACAGTAAGGGAGGAGCGAAGGAGAAAGAGAATGTAACTGAGTGAAAGAATATATACATACAGTGATGAGAATAAGATGAGGGTAAACCACTCGTGAGAGTTTACAAAGGAAGATAATAGTGGCACACCAGAGGTAAAGTGAACGTCTGCGGTTGTGAACGTCTGCGGTTGTGAACGGTTGTTGTTGTGAACGTCTGCCGTTGTGAACGTCTGCGGTTGTGAACGTCTGCGGTTGTGAACGGCTGCGGTTGTGAACGGCTGCGGTTGTGAACGGCTACGGTTGTGAACGTCTGCGGTTGTGAACGTCTGCGGTTGTGAACGTCTGCGGTTGTGAACGTCTGCGGTTGTGAACGTCTGCGGGTGTGAACGTCTGCGGTTGTGAACGTCTGCGGTTGTGAACGTCTGCGGTTGTGAACGTCTGCGGTTGTGAACGTCTGCGGTTGTGAACGTCTGCGGTTGTGAACGTCTGCGGTTGTGAACGGTTGCTGTTGTGAACGTCTGCGGTTGTGAACGTCTGCGGTTGTGAACGGCTGCGGTTGTGAACGTCTGCGGTTGTGAACGGCTGCGGTTGTGAACGTCTGCGGGTGTGAACGTCTGCGGGTGTGAACGGCTGCGGTTGTGAACGTCTGCGGTTGTGAACGTCTGCGGTTGTGAACGTCTGCGGGTGTGAACGTCTGCGGTTGTGAACGTCTGCGGCTGTGAACGTCTGCGGTTGTGAACGGCTGCGGTTGTGAACGTCTGCGGTTGTGAACGTCTGCGGTTGTGAACGTCTGCGGCTGTGAACGTCTGCGGTTGTGAACGTCTGCGGTTGTGAACGTCTGCGGTTGTGAACGTCTGCGGTTGTGAACGGCTGCGGTTGTGAACGTCTGCGGTTGTGAATGTCTGCGGTTGTGAACGTCTGCGGTTGTGAACGTCTGCGGTTGTGAACGGCTGCGGTTGTGAACGGTTGCTGTTGTGAACGTCTGCGGTTGTGAACGTCTGCGGTTGTGAACGGCTGCGGTTGTGAACGGCTGCGGTTGTGAACGTCTGCGGTTGTGAACGTCTGCGGTTGTGAACGTCTGCAGTTGTGAACGTCTGCGGTTGTGAACGTCTGCGGTTGTGAACGGCTGCGGTTGTGAACGGCTGCGGTTGTGAACGTCTGCGGTTGTGAACGGCTGCGGTTGTGAACGGCTGCGGTTGTTAGAAAGTGTGTGTCTTATAGGTATAAGAAATGACACTTGTGGAGAGACTGAGATTGAGAAATGTAATTTACATCACATCCCGTGAGATGCTGGGAGATGGTGGAGATGGTGGTGGAGATGGTGGAGATGGTGGGAGATGGTGGAGATGGTGGTGGAGATGGTGGAGATGCTGGGAGATGGTGGAGATGGTGGGAGATGGTAGAGATGGTGGGAGATGGTGGGAGATGCTGGGAGATGGTGGAGATGCTGGGAGATGGTGGAGATGGTGGGAGATGGTGGAGATGCTGGGAGATGGTGGAGATGGTGGTGGAGATGGTGGGAGATGGTGGAGATGGTGGTGGAGATGGTGGGGATGCTGGGAGATGGTGGAGATGCTGGGAGATGCTGGGAGATGGTGGAGATGCTGGGAGATGGTGGAGATGATGGTGGAGATGGTGGAGATGATGGTGGAGATGATGGTGGTGATGGTGGAGATGGTGGAGATGATGGCGGAGATGGTGGAGATGCTGCTGTTGGTGATGGCGGTAGTGCCGGAAGTGGTTCGTGCTGGTGCAAGAACAACATTTGATGATCATTATAGTTGTGGTGGTGAAGTAAAATGGTGGGAGGGGGGGGTTGTTGGTGGTGGTGATGGTGGTGAAGGAGGAAGTGATGGTGATACTACTTCTGATGATTGTGGTAGTCGTCAGAGGTAGTAACAGTAGTATATAGTAGTAGTAGTAGTAGTAGTAGTAGTAGTAGTAACAGTCGTATATAGTAGTAGTATTTGTAGTGGTAGTA
Source organism: Panulirus ornatus (assembly GCF_036320965.1). Taxonomy (NCBI): domain Eukaryota; kingdom Metazoa; phylum Arthropoda; class Malacostraca; order Decapoda; family Palinuridae; genus Panulirus; species Panulirus ornatus. The sequence continues at coordinate 65,200,904 of NC_092243.1, read as the reverse complement.
GTAGTAGCAGTAGTTGTAGTAGTAGTAGTAGTAGTAGTAGTTGTAGTGGTAGTGGTAGTAGTAGTAGTAGTAGTAGTAGTAGTAGTAGTAGTAGTAGTAGTAGTAGTAGTGGTTTCTGTGCATCGCAGATTTTTTGGAACTGAAAATACAAAGAAAATGGGAAAAAATAAAGAGGAGAACGAGAATAAAAAATCTCTCTTTACGTAAACGATGTCTAACTGACCGAAACAACACTGCTTCACTACCTCTCCCTCCCTCACGAAGCAGGGAGAGAGAGAGAGAGAGAGAGAGAGAGAGAGAGAGAGAGAGAGAGAGAGAGAGAGAGAGAGAGAGAGAGAGAGAGAGAGAGAGAGAGAGAGAGAGATAGAGAGAGAGAGAGAGAGTACTTGGTCGATGGTGGAAACAGAAAATCTTGAGGAAAGTTGATGATTCAGCCAAGTCTGTCTTGGTCGGAGACGTGGGCTCCGTTGTGGCCGGTGCCATGATGCATCTTATTACAAAATTCCAAAGCTTCCCACACGCATTCCAAGCGACAGAGGATTTCTCCTCTTTCTTCTTTTTTTTTTTTAGCAACATTCTGGGGACCTCAGATTTCCCAGATTCCTAAGGCATGATATACATGATGAAGTCCGGAGGGTGACGTCGAGCTTGGGGTAACATGATGTTTCGTTGTTACTACATTAGCGTCTAAGGACAGCACTGGTAGAAGGATGCGAATGAAGAGCTAAATGAAATGCTTCGAGGGTGACCGTAAGCAATCCTTCATTAATCAACTTCAAGCCAGCCTATTATGGTGAAAACATAGATCATGCTGTCTTGACATTCAACTCGCAGATGAGTGTATCGAGACGTTAAGAACGAATGTGAGAAAGAAGGTAAAACAGAATGAGAAGAAGAGGTAAATACAGTTCGACCACCACGACAGAAGGTCACGAGACATGAACTTGTTGGTAGAAAGGCATCTCATGCAACATGGAATGTGTGTTGTGTGTGTGTGTGTGTGTGTGTGTGTGTGTGTGTGTGTGTGTGGGTGGGTGAATGCGTGTGGGTGGGTGGGTGGGTGGGTGGGTGTGTGTTTGGGTGTGTGTGTGTGTGTGCGGGTAGGTGGTTCGGTGTGGGGAGGAAGAACAAAAGGTAAAACACACAGTTCATGCACACTGACAAGAACATAACTTCATTTATCCTTGTCTTCACCACCTTTGTTTACGAGGGTACCGACGGGGTAAACCATCCTAGGGATAAAACGAAGACTGTAACTCAATCCATCTCACTTCACCAGGTGCGCTTCACGCTCTCTGCCTCGGGAAACGACAGGAACCGTTTCTGAAACCCGGAAAAGCGATCGGATCACCTATCTCGATGTCTCCCAAACAGAACAACATGTGCTGGTTGTGATAGAGGAGGGGAAACACCAAGGGTAAACCTAAAGATGAACTATATAGGTTTCTGGGGGAAAGAAAAGAGAGGAGGGAGGGATTTCCTCCTCTTTTTTTTCATGTGTCCTCAGCCACGCAATGATACGAGTCAAATTATTTTCAGATCCCAGGACAAACGCGAGAGAGATTCTCTTAAAATAAATGTTTGGACATCAACAAGAGAAGAATCATGGGGATGAGTTTTGAAGAAGTGAATTTGAGAAACAGATCTTGAAAAACAGAACTACGTTCACCTCACCTTTTTTATTTTCATTTTTGCCTCTCCTCTGCACAGGAGTGGAAGGTACCGGTCTTGGAGAAGATACTGTACGGTGAGAATGTACTAAATTCCAAGGTTGTTTCTTACTAACACTTGGCTCTTCCGAGGCTCCTCAGCTTGTGTCAGGGATGCGCGTATGGCACTGGGTCAGTGTAAACGTGTACAAGAGTAAATCGTGGAGACCTAAAGTAAAAACAAATACACAAATCCAAATCCACACACACACACACACACACACACACACACACACACACACACACACACACACACACAGAAAGACTAGAAGTCCTATATTTGCCCACCACTGAAGACAGAAGAGTGACGGGTGACGTGATCGTAACCCTCAAGTTCTCAGACCAAACTGATGACGTAGAGAGTGAATAGATGTTCGAAAGATGTAGGAAGAGGAGAACTAGAGAACTTAATATGAAATTATGCAATGAACTTGATTCAAATGATTCGAAGAAGTATCTTTATTGTGGTGAGCTAAACTAGATGAGATTGTGGCAAATGTGAACAGCATACAAAGGGTTAAAAGTTATAGGGAAGTAGAAAACGTTCAAGATATAGGGCCCTACGAGTGTACAACTACCCTCTCCCCTTATCCCATGCGGTACAAATAGGTAATCACAACGTATATAACCAAGTTTTTATATATTTGGTTAGAAGAGTTTTACCAGCAACACTCCACTTTGTCCGACCAAACAAGTCAAAGTCTTCTCCTTCCTCCCGTTTCATGACCTTCCACTCCTCAATCAACCTTCAACATGTTGCAAGACCAGACTTCCTGACCTTCCACTCCTCTATCAACCTTCAACCAAGACCAGACATCTCTAATTACACACACGCTCACAGCGCCCGCACGTGAGTGGCGTCCTTCATAAACTTTCTTCTGCATCGTCTCATATACCGGTGACATACGTATCACATATTTAACCACCTTCTTTATTTTTGTGTTATTTCTTTTAAACTTTGTGTTTTATCAAGCCTCTTTTTTTCTTTTCATCAATTTAGATCTTCTCTGTCTTGTGAGTCTGTCTATCTATCTACCTGTTACTCTTGCCCGGGTCTATCTGCCTTAGAGCGTCAGCTTATAACACCTTTCCTTCGTCTTTCCTCCCCCAATATTACCCCTCCGGTTCTTTTCTCTTCGTCCCGAGGGATGAAGCTGTTCCCTCCCAGTCCCCTTCTGTAATATGAAGACCGAGACGTAAGTCATCACATCTCGGTCTTCCTCGTGTAAAAAGGTCTTGACTTTGTCTACCACAGATGGAGAGGACTCAGCGGCCGAGGCAGCCCAAGGCGCGCAGGTGGAACAATGGCGGTGCGACGGCTGAGGTAAGAGGCCATGAACGGACGCCCTAGGGGGCCTTTGAAGGCATCATCATCTAAGACCTGGAGATGGCTTATTACTACGCCAAATGTAGACGAGAGCTCATTAAGGCTGACGTCCCGGCAGTATGGTATTGTTATCTACGTTCGCTGCTGGTTTGGAGGCTCCGATATAAGGGCGCTGCTGGGGGGGGGGCAGGGCGGGTTGCTCATAAGAATGTTCTTTGGAAGTGGCACGAGACAGAATCGTACTGGGTGCAAGTGGGGAAGCTGACGACAACACAGGTTTAAAGGAGCTTACTGCACACTGGGGATCACAGAAGAAGCAAATCGTTTACGAAGATTCTTGAAGCATAAGAGTCGGATGCTAAGGGCGGCTTAGTTATATGAATAAAGTCTACACTGGTCAACAGTTCCACGCAAGAGGAGTTTACATCACTTTACAACTCCAGGCGGGAGTAGTTTACATTACTTGAATACCTCTAGGGAAACGCAGCGTACACTACAAAACTCCAGGCAAGCATAGTGAACATTACGCAACTATTCCAGGCGATCGCAGTTTACACCATAACTCCAAGCAAGCATAGTTTACCCTAATTTGTGAGGGGGGGTAACCGTTGACCCGGTCCTGTTGTAAGTTGACGATATGTTGAGCAACTCCAGCTCTACTAGCATGTCTGTTTGCAAATACATACTTATGCATGTGTATATATTTTCATGCATGATATCCATGTATTCACGTCCATGTGTGTTATGTTATGTATGTATGTATGTATGTATGTATATGTGTCTGACTTTGTTCGTATATATGTAACTCTCTCTCTCTCTCTCTCTCTCTCTCTCTCTCTCTCTCTCTCTCTCTCTCTCTCTCTCTCTTCTCTCTATCCTACCTATGATGAACATCCTACATAACCATCACTGATCGTCCCCTCTTAATGTCATGACTATATATCCACAAATTCTCCTTATAGATGTATGTAGGCATACATGTGTTGTGTATAAGTATGTGTGTAGATAGCTGGGATGTGTGAAATATCCTTGAGGTAGCTCTCATTGCTCGCCTACATGTAAGGGTCAGACGTGCCCAATGCAAGATCCTAAGTATCAGAAACTAAGGTACGGCTTCATACCTTTCCACTTGTGTTACCTGTTACAATTTTCTTTTTCATATATATATATATATATATATATATATATATATATATATATATATATATATATATATATATATATATATATATATATATACCTGAGCCAGGTACCCATTTTATCGATCAACCCCTCGGGGTGGATGAACAGCTGGGCTAACTGTAGCCCGACTGCCACATCCAATTCGAACCTATGCGCTCGTCTGTGGGCGACTCGTGAATGCGTCGCGGTCAGGAACGCTAACCCCACGGTAGTCCAATCTACTTGTTAGAGTCTGCTTTTATTGCAGGGTATACTGTTGTTGTAGCTAGTGTGTACGTTAGGTAAGTTTCATATCATTCTTGACTGTGTGATCTGTCGAAGGGTTAGGGAGATGGGAAATGGTATAGGTCCCTTAAGAGGCACGTTGGAGATAGGGAAGGGATGAGGTCAGAATGGTCAGCTGTTGGGCTCAGAGAGGTACATAGACGTCGCCATACAGTTCCTTTGTATCGTAAATGAGCTATTAAGGTGATTAGTTGACGTTATCCCTTTTCTTCTTTTACTCTGTTTTCTTTCTCATCAATATCGTGTTTTGTTATATTCTCTTCTGTGTTTCCATCACGCCACCAAGTCAGAGCTGTATCTGGTGTGCACTGCTTTATCCCTAAGGGATAGACAAGCAACAGGAATTCAAGGGAACCACCAGTTTGCCGGGTGTGCCCGAGAGTAAGCTGCCGGCGTCTGGGATTGGCGCTGTGGATGCCGAAGCACTTCAAACTAATCCCTCTCAATTCACTCAGGTGGACCAGCCTTATGAAGCAGTGTGGTGAGGTGCAAAGCCCCTCAGACGTAAACCTTTGTTGTCAATAACGGCACAGAATCTCCAGGATTTGGACGGTGCAGAGGACGAGCCACGAGAGGTACGTCTGGTTTTGGGAATTCCTCGTTAGGAACTCTTCCTGCCGCATGCGGAACGTGGTTCCAAAGTGCCCGGGTAGATAATGTAGCTAGTGTATACGTAGGAGGCGTCTGTGATCGTGATGACGACAATATTCTTTTCTATTCGTCACGCGGGCGTCGACGACATAGGCAAGGAATGATCGGAGGAGCTTCTGAAGAATAATACGTCTGCCTATTTTTCACGTCCAGGTACGACATAAACAATCCTTTGATTTCGTATGTACTCCCCACGATCAGCACTTCGAATACTTTCTTTATTCAGGCGTCCAGCCTCAATAAGTGATAAATCATTCTTTTTTTCACGTGAGTTAAATTTGTGAACCTGTGGTAGAGATTTGACATGTCGTCTCAAATGTAAAATGAAACCTCTAGTCAAGCAGTGACATAAATTTAGATCATTCTGATTTCACTCGAAGCAACGGATGCACCGCTCGGGGGCAGACATGTTACGTCAAATAAGGTAAAGTGGTTGTTCCTCACCTAGACTGTTCACGTATTCAAATGACTTAAATGTTGAGCTTCAACTCCACGACTGGCCTTATCTTCACCTCCGTAAAGTTTCCAAGTACTTCGTTCTTTCTCTCCGATCTTACCTATTATTACAACCAGTCTGGAAAGTGCCCGGTGGATCGTTGGTATTTGCATTATTCTGTACATCTTTGCTATGAAGGTTTTACTGTTGGTCAGTACAACAGATGTGGCGAGTGTACCACATTAAAGACTCGATGATCTTCGCATTGCTATGGGCAAAGCGGAGGTGACGAACTGAGTGAAAGAATTTATACACATCTTGGAGAAATCAGGTAAGGCAACTGAAGCAAGATAGGGAATATATACACGTGTGACAAATTATATGTAACAGATGTGTCGCAAAATGTCAACGTCCAGAAATATGTAAAAGTGATTGAACAGTGATATAAGGAAGTATCCAGTGTCCCCAGAAAACACAAAAGGATAGTATAAACCCTTGGAGGTCAATGGCCAACGTAAGAGAATACTTTACGAAGATTTGCACGAAAAGATAAAAGACTTGTACATCAGGTTAAACGTCAATATGGAGAGTATATGAATGAAAAGTAGCAAAAGCAGCCCTGAAGAATTCTATAACTATGCGTCGAGCACGAGATGTGAGGAGCACGAGAAATCCATTCAATTCGCCTACTGATTAAAGAAAATCGCGACTTCGATCAACAGGGTGTAGTCAACGCAAAGGTTTTTAATATCTCTCGTCTTCCGCACATACCACTTAACAACGCAACTCGTGTTTTAATTCCCGTCCCTTTGCTGGCGGTGAGAACATCCTGTAACATAACGATATACACGAACAAGACACACTGTCCACATTAAAGGGTACAGGAGTCGGTAAAACCGACAAGTCCTGAGGCGTCTTTTCTGAGAACATTCGAAAGATGCTAAAAATGAGATGCTTAAGCTATTAACACCTGTTTTTAAATGAGTAATTTGCTACAAAAAGAGTTTTAAAAACTAAAAGTTTACCGATGCAACAATGGCATATGTAAGAAAAAGGATAACCTGTTGATCATCTCCTAATTAGCTTATTTCCGCAGCGGCAAACTTATGGAAACCATCAGTCGAGAAAAGAGATTGTAAATCACTTCGAGAACAACCAATACATCAACGCCTCGCATCGTGATTCTTGAGGTAATCATTCATATCTGACCACTCTGTCTGACTTCCTTTATGATGAATGAAATCAACATTGATGATGGTCGTAAGCGGTTGACGCCATCCTATTTGGATTTCATGAAACCATACAATAAAGTCCTGCATCAAATGTTACCAATAAGAATTGAATCAGGTGGCGTAGATGGGCGTTGAATTTCGGTGACTAGAAAACTGGTTGATTGGCCGTAAAGGAAGCGTAGTGAACAACGATCAGAATGGTTAGACGTAACAAGTGGCGTGCCACAGGGATCAGTCTTGGGATCAGTTGTCTTTCTGATACACAATGACACACACTGATAATAAGCTACGTTTTCAAGATATCAGACGACAATGAGCTTCGGATAGTAAAGCTATAACAGAAATCGAACGCCTAGAGCTCCAAGCTATTATAGACAAACTAACAGATTGGATTACCAAGTGTCCAAGGAAGTTTGATATCGGTGATGGCAAAATGACACACAGTGGCTATAAAAAAGGAAAGACAAGTTTCAGTACGAACTCTGCTTCATTGCATAACGTAGATGGGGGTGAAAGACTTAGGTGTTATGATCTGCCGATGAACCGAAGTCAAGAGAAGAATACGCAAAAGCCATAAAAGAGGCGAGCATCTACATTTCATAGATGGGGCACTTGAATGCAAGTTTAAGAATCTAATCCTCATTCACTACAGACTACTAGGGTGTCCACACCTTTCATACTGTGCTTAATTTTCATTGTCCTTTTGGAGAAACAGATGAAGCTGGTAGAACAGTGCAGAGCAACGAGCTAACAAGATAATATCCAAACTAAGAAAGAAATCCAATGAAAACCTTTCAAACGACCCAAGCTTATTGAGCTTAGAGAAGAGAGAGAGAGAGAGAGAAGGTTAAGAGGTGATTTAGAAACGATCATCAGATTTGTCACAGCTTTTGACACAGCCGATCAAAGCGGCTCTCAATATTGGTACAACTGCATTCGTTGTTGTAGTGGGTGACACATAACTCGTCGACAAATGGCTTACATCGAATGACGCCAAGTACTTTTCTTCAACGGGGTTGTTAAACATAAACAATGACATGCCGACGAGAGTGACTGAAAACACCACCATAGCAGATAGTCTTTTGTTTTTTTCGAACAGACTTGACAGGTACTTGAAGTCCACCACTGTCATACCTTGCGCCTCCGTAGTAACATATAAAGTCTACATATAATTCCCTTTAAGTCATGTTTGCTTATCTTTTCTTATCTCAAACAGATCTAATGTTTCTTGTCTCTTCCACCATCACAAACAGCCTGGAGAGAACCCAGTGGTCTCTTTATCTTCTACCATCACAGACAGCCTGGAGAGAACCCAGTGGTCTCTTTATCTTCCACCATCACAGACAGCCTGGAGAGAACCCAGTGGTCTCTTTATCTTCCACCATCACAGACAGCCTGGAGAGAACCCAGTAGTCTCTTTATCTTCTGCATCTGTCTGTATCTTATCTTTCTTCACCTCACCTATGGTCAGCTGTGTCGATCTTCTCAAGATTCCCAAAAGTAAACAATTCACCATTTGTTCTTTTACTGGAAGAAAATTCCTCGAAAAAAGAAAATAACTGGAAAAACCAACACTTTTTTCTTTTTATTCTTTGTACCTCCGAGTAACAAGTATTGACACCTGCGCATGATATATTTCTATCTTTTTTCTTTTTTTTTTCCCCGGCCGGCTGCATCAGAGCTAATCCCCTGCTATTTTTTTCCAGGAAGAAATGAGTGGGAGGGAAACATTTAAGTATATGATACAGAACAATATTCCAATACCCGGATATTTCTTTCTTTTCCTTTTCTATATAATTCCACGGATTTCTCATTTACTTTCTCAGGTGAGGGAACGTTGTCTTATGAAACCACAGTATTTCAGATATTCAGTCCATGATTACAGCAGCACAGCAGAAGAATGACACTGTAAGACGTAACTTTAAGAATATCTAAGAACAAGGAAAATATGGGGTAGTACATGATAAGGCTAAGGTAATATAGAGACAAATCTTTCACTTTAACCATTTCATTTAATAAAAAAGAATCGATCTATAAGCGTTAAGTACTTTAAGAATGGGTTATATGAGCTACTGTAGACGTGTTTGTTACTACATGAATAGGTTTGAGAAAAAGGAATGAAGACGCAAGAGCGGTGGTGGAGGAGAGGAGAAGAGCCTGGAAAGGGAAGCTGAATCTGTCAGCAAATACCACTAAATGGAATACAGAGACAGTCGGATATGACATCCTGAACAGAAGAAGGGTTGAGGGGGATGGCACAGGAAGATATAAGGAAGCCAAATGTTGATCTCTGGAGAAGAAGTGAATTCGAGTTTAAAGTCATAGCACAACAACTCATTTCACAATTAGGTACATAACATTTGAAAAGGGGGGTTATGTGCCACGTACGTGAGTGTATGAAGCAAGTCTGGGAGAATGCCAGTGACGAACAGTGGAAAATGGGAAGAATAGGAGAGAATATATAAAGAAAAAATGATTAGTACATGATGGTGAAGGTGACACGTTAATTGGAGATATTAACGGTAGGGGAGGAAATTATCAAGGAAGACGTAGGAAGAGGAAACAATAAAAGCTTTTGAAGGCCGGAGAAGGAAGACGTAGGAAGAGGAAACAATAAAAGCTTTTGAAGGCCGGAGAACTTAAGGGAATAGACGCAGTGGTGAGGGAGGTGAAGCTACTGGGAGGTGGATCAGATGAGTGAGCGAGATGTGTATGGAGAGGGTGAACATTTGTCTGATAACTGGAGCAAGGCACGGGTTCTCTGACTGACTAAAAAGAAATCGGTAAAAAGGAGCACTAGTGATTGCATGAATTACAAGGGACTCATTCTCCACTGATACTGCTGGCAGGGTGTATCGTGGGATGGAGATAAATCATTTTATGAAAAAGATCACCGAATCTCTTACTGATGAAGAAAATGCTGGATACAGGAACGGGAGAGGGTATGTTATCTCGATTGGTTTTTCACTGACACAGGTTGGTGGAGAAAGATACAGAGTGAGGAAACAAACTACACACAGGAAGAAAGTCTAAGCAGCATATATAGATTTCTAAAAGGACTACGATAAAATGAAGCTCTCTGGTTCTGTCTCTATGTAGTGTGTATGGGAGAGATGTAAGTGCTGTCACGAAGTTTTATAAATGAGATTATATGCATTTATGAGGTGAGGTGGTTTAATGAGTTGTCTGATTTAAATGTGAGGATGAGTCAGTTTTCTGATATTATCATGGTCATTACATATATATATATATATATATATATATATATATATATATATATATATATATATATATATATATATATATATATATACGGATGGTGTCATGGAGAGACAAAGTGGAGGACACTACAGTTGTTGTGTGAAGATGTATTCTACCCAAGAAATGAATTCCTCAAGTGGTGAATGTATAAAGGGAACTGTTGTAGTATCGACTAGAGAGGTATGAGTGCGCAGGGGGTCGGTCATTCGCTGCGGGTTCAGGAAATGTAGGAAATTAACTGAATATTAATCCAGACGAGGATGAAGGTCGTGAAGGTCGTGAAAGATGGTAACTGCAGGAAAGAAGATGAATCGATCTTGTGTCTACCTATTAAATTAATCACTAACTGTGATTACTCCGAGAATTCTGAGACAGGATAAGGCAATATCGCAGAGGTGAATAAAATATTCGTGGATTTTGTTCATCTCGAAAGGATATTAACGTAAGTCTACGGTGAATGCGACCCACAGTTCATTTACAACCTAGGACGAAGCTAGTGCGCGACAAATCACTGGTTTCCGGAACATTAACTGTATACCTCAAAGTTTTAAAGTATTGTATGGTAATCATGAGTGCTTAAAGACACTTATGCATGACAATTACTATTCAAAGCCCTCTGGTGACCACGTAAGGTGTGCGTTACTGAAAATTTCAATGAAAACGTGGTATAGACTCCTCTTGAGTTGATTTGAATAACTGTTCGTGTTACCAGAAAAAAAAAGATATGCTTTACGTTTCAGGGATCAAAATTCGCAGAAATGTTTTCATCCTTTAATTTCCTGGAGAAGAGCAATATTTTCCTAGACTTGTGATTGAAACGAGTAGCAACTATCCTAAATTCATAATCTCTATACAAAGAGAGAGAGAGAGGATCATCTCCCTCCGGTATGGGGTATTCAATGAAGTGATTAGCAATGATGAACAGGTTGAGGGGTTGTGTGTTGATAAAGGACTGGTGATTGGAAATATTCCCTGAATGAAAAAGAAGGTTTCAAGGAGTACCATGTAGTATGGAGAGAGTAATACAGTCATATGGAAATTCTATGGAAAAGAAGGAACGGAAAACCCTGTTACAGACTTTCAGCCACCGAAATCTGTAAGGAAGAGATGCGTTGGATGTCACCCAAAAGAAGACTTGGAATAGGTACATATTATAGTGTAATATAATCAGGGACTATAAATGGTGTATTCAGAGATAATCAATATTCTTAAAATCCTTACTAATCAATATTTTAGATATACTGTTAGTCCTCGCGTCAATAATATCTGGATGTAGTTTAAACCCAGCGTGAGTCAATTCGGCATTTCACTGGCTCGTCTTCCTGACCTCAACGAGGAAGGTCATAACAAGCAGGCTGGTGTCCTGCTGCTGCTGCTGCTGCTGCTGCTCCCGCCCACCTTGTGAATATTCAAGGCTTGACCCCGCATGGTAAACCCTCCTGGCCTGCTGAGGCTCGAGCTACAACACTCAGCTTACATCAGTCAAGCGTTTATTGATCTGGTCACAGGTGACTGTACGAGGGACTCTACTGGCTTCTCCTCTACCATTTTCCTTCTCAGTTCGTAACCAAGACGGATTCTTCGAGGGTCGATCTCAGAGACTTACCTCTGAGGCTACGATTCCCTGATAGCTTGCTTCATTTCGCCATTTGGAGTGTCTGGAGCTGCACTGATTCCTTTTGGAACCGTCGTTTACTCGCTCATAAGTAACCTGCTTGTAAGACTGGAACAGAACGATGCATTTTAACCCACTGAGCACTTCGATGCGGCCCATGAACACGACGACGCGATCCTTGAGGACGAAGGAGACGACTTCCAAGCACAACCTTTAACACAACGTGACGAAACTGGGGGTCATGATGACAACGTGGTCTTTGACTTAATGAGGGCCGGATGGAAGATCGCAACATTATACCTGCAGGTCGTATTGTCGTTCTTAAGGGGTCGTACCGTCGTGCTCAAGGGTCTAACGTCGTATTCAAGGCTTGCACGGTCGAGCTCAAGGGTCGAACTATCTTGCTCAAGGGTCGTACCGTCGTGGTCAAGGGTCGTACCATCGTGGTCAAGGGTCGTACCATCGTGCTCAAGTGAAGACTAATATTCACGCACCAAAGGACAAGGGGGACGGTATCTAAATCAATTAGAGAGCCTGGATCTGTATCATTACGAACTACCAACGTTAACAATGACAGCTAATTAAGATCGCATGGGTTTAGGGAAATTAAGTAAACGAGGACAATAACCATGAACAAGCCTCATGGTTGTAGATTTAATCACCGGTGTGCTCGTTAACTATATTGAACTATTTGTATCATCCTTCCATTAAAACGGGAACTCCTTGAAGGTGTACTCTCTCTCTCTCTCTCTCTCGGGAGGACGAATCATGATCATCCTCAACTGATTCGGTTCTCTCAGTATATTACAGAGAGCTACAGTCCTCTTGATTACAACACTGACTAGAGACAGCGTTAGTCCAGCACTACACAGGAAAGGTCAGGAAGACACGATCAAATCATTCTCTCGGGTATGGGTTTTGGAGAATCTTGCTTCATTAACGTCCCTCACTACTTTCTTCTCATTTCAGTAATTCCGCCGCTATTTCTTAGACTTAGCTGAAGAGAATCAATAAATTGGTACACTTTTGGTATTATGACTGCTGACCAGCAGACTCATACAAAAGTGTTATGATTGTCACTGCCTATAGAACTCGTACAAGACTTCGAAACTACAAGGCCCTGTTAGGTTGTCAATATTGCTGGGTGGCCATCGTGACTGAAATACCTGGAATTCACCACAATCTTCGAGACAAAATTTTTCAGTTCCATATCCCCTAAGAGAAGAAGAGCTGGAAAGAGATTAGAAGAGGTGGAAAATGACGTTCTTCTGTAACAAGGCCTCGATGCAGACCTCGACCTGTGACTGGAGGCTTCGACATGTACGAGAGAAATGACAGGCAAACCATAACGGAGCCAAGAGAGCCAGAAGAGTCATACCACCAGCCAGCCTGCCTGGTAGTCATAGCAGCAGCAGGAGCAGCAACAGCAGCTGGTGAGGAGGTGGTGGTGGTGGTATACCATACGTCTGTGACGGAGGGGAAGGTGGGTTCAGCAGAGGACCCGTCGGTCGTGTGTGTAACACACATCAAAACCACCTCTGGACTGAGCTGTTGGTGAGCTGGTGGAGGAGACGTGCTTGATTCTCCTGGTGAGACGAAATAATGGGAACATGTCCGGGTTGTGATGAGTCTCGTTCGGGCTACACTGAGTCAGTCTTTAACCAGTCTATACTGAAAGTTACTAAGAAAGAGAGACCTAAAACAATTATGCAAATTTCTTTACAATCTCATACCCCTCTAAGTTACTCTTACTCTCCCACTGCCCTCTCACTTATGTCCCTTTTCGCCGATCACCGACCACAGTCCCTCTCCCTTTCTTCCACTGTCCACTCACTTCCCTCTCACTAATCACTTCTCACTCTACCCTTTTCGCTGTCCCCTCACTTACTCCTCTTCTTCCACTTCCATTTCTCTTACTACCGCTCTCCTACTGACCTCTCACTCTTTCTTCCTCTCTTACTGCCCATTCACTCATTATTTTCTTCCCCTGCCCTCACAATCACTCCACTTCTCATTTTCCTCCTTCACTTCCCACTCACTCACTTCCTCTCTCACTAACTCTTCACACTCTTCGCATCTCCTACTACCCATTCACCCCTTCCCTTTCTTCCTATATCCACTCATTAATTTCCCTCTACCCTACTACCTTCGCAGCCTCCTCTCCCAATGCCCTACTACTCTCCCCCTCCTCTCACTCCAACTCTCCCACTATACTCTCACTCCACCTTTCCCACTGTCCCTTCACTCCATCTTCTCCATACCACCTTCCCTCCTTCTGCAACGTGTGAACCACACAAGACAACCTGAAGGACACAACAAAGAGTACGTGGTCACTGTCACTCCAGTTCAAAGGTCTGGTACATGAGGTGTGGTGGAAATTCTCAATCCCTTCCAAAGGTTTAGTGCTCAGGGCTCGGTGGCCGTGATGGTGTGGGTGCGGCGGGTGGCGGTGTGGGCTGTAGTGTTAGGTTACAGCCATGGTTGCAACAACAACAACAACAACAACAACAACAACAACAACAACAACAACAGTAGTAGCAGCAACAACAACAGCAACATCACCAACAAAAACAGTATCAACAACAACAACAACAACAGTAGCAAAAACAAAACCGACAGTGGTAGCAACAACAGCAGAACAACAACAACAACAACACCAACAACAACAACAAGAGTAGCTTCAACAACAACAACAACAACAACATCAGCAGCAGGAGCAGCAGCAACAACAACAACATCAGCAATTACAACAAAAGCGTTGGTGGCAACAAAAGTACTAACAAAAACAAGAACAAGAACAACAAAAAACAACAACAGCAAAGTCCCTACAAACAGCAATAATGTCGTAGCTACAACAACAGTACCAACAACAAGAAACGCAACAAAGACACTAAAAAACAGCAGTAAAGTAGCAGAGGCAACAGCTGTATCAAAACAACAACAACAACAACAACAACAACAACAACAACAACAGCGACAGCTTCAACAAGAACAACAGTGCAGTTGTGCGCTGCTTCACTCCGAATAAAGTTGTTCGCTTCTTTTTACCAGGAGCAGTAAAGATGGCCGAGCTATTGTTCGTAACAATAGCCACATTTAACAAACAATAGCGCTGGCGGTGTTTGAGGCGGCATCGAAAGAAATCGCACACACAACAAGACCCGATGACGTGGGCAAATCTCGTGACGTCGGCTGAACGTCACTGGCCTGACGTCACTATATTTGCAAACGTCATCATAGTCCTTTTTAACCTTGATTGGTACCGCGTCATCCACCCACACGAGGGGCGCTGCAACCGCTCACGTGAGGTCACGTGGGGTTCACGCGAGGTCACGCGAAGGCCGTGGGAGATAAGGTCACTGTGAAGTCGACAAACCGACGTGCGCACGTACGTACGTACGTAGGTGTACGTGAGGACGGCATCACATGCAGTTGCCTGACGTTTCCCTCCGTCATTTGACTATATGAATCTCTGACGCTTGGAAATGACCAGCCACACTACCAATCACATCACCGAGGCATCGCTGTAAGATTACGAAGGATATGGTATACACACACACACACACACATACGTGCTGCACCCTCGTGCTTTAAGTTACACACACACACACACACACGAGAGAGAGAGAGAGAGAGAGAGAGAGAGAGAGAGAGAGAGAGAGAGAGAGAGAGAGAGAGAGAGAGAGAGAGAGAGAGAGAGAGAGAGAGAGAGAGAGAGAGAGAGAGTAATTCAGTAATCTTAAAAGGGAGCAGAACAGTAAACTATAGCCTTTTAATGAGGGACGGGTCTCACTTGTTCGGAAAGTTATGAGAAGGGAAAGAGTTCCAAGGTTAAGAGGTGAAGAGAAAGAAACAAACATCGCACTGCCTCATCCCTGTGTCAGTGGTAAGATATCAATGACTGGACGAAGCAATCACTACTGTATAAACTGAAATGGAATAAGGGTAAGTAAGAACATTGGAATATCGTTTTTTTTTTTTTTTAATTTTCCAAAAGAAGGAACAGAGAAGGGGGGCCAGGTAAGGATATTCCCTCAAAGGCCCAGTCCTCTGTTCTTAACGCTACCTCGCTATCGCGGGAAATGGAGAATAGTATGAAAGAAAGAAAGAAGAATATTGGATTGGATGGTCTTCTTCAAGTCCCTGGCAAGACGTATGGTGTGAAAGTAAATGGATATTTTCAATGGATTGGTGAACATGTTGCTGGCGAAGAAGATGGCAGGCTTAGGAAGGATAGCAAGTATGTCCATCAAACTTTTGAACTTAAGAGATCAGTGAAAATGGGTCTCAGAAGAAGAAGAAGAAAAACGTGCATGCAGCATTCATGGATTTAGAAACGTCATTTGATATAGAGAGTAAGCAAGCACTCTGGGGGAGTTTCGACTGTATAACGTGTGTAAGGAAGAATTTATGGATGAAGTTGCGAGCTTTTATGGCTGGAAATGGAGTAAGTGTGAGAGAGTAAATATGGTTAGTATGAGTGCGCGGTGCGAATCGATGTGAGAGTGCGTTAAGAGTTGTGTATGTGTGAATGGCACTAGAGTTACTGAATGTTCTTATGGAGTATAACGCGAGACGAGGCTAAGGTAAGTGGAACTGTGTAGACGATGTTGTTGCTACTGGCAAAATTGGAGGAGGAGTTAGCCAGATATGATGGGGCCTGTTTGGTAATACAGGAGGGAGGAAGATGGTAGAAAGTGAAGACGAATCAAGGGAAGACGCTAGTTATTTTGAAGGGAAAGAGGGATTTGACTGTACGATCGGAGTGTACGATGCAGAAGAGGAAGTTGTGGATAAATTCAGATATTCAGAGGACTTCTGTTTAGATATTCCCGGGTGATACTTGAAGCTGAAAGGACTTATAGAGTATTTATGACACGTTAAAGGTATTTGTCCCAACAATGAAGTGTGGCTGTGAACCCTAAGTGCATTCAGGTCAGGATAAACTAAATTAGTAAGAGTTGTATGTATAATATAGGTAAAACAGAAATGGATAATTTGCATAGTATATTCGAAATTAGAGAAAAAAAAACGACAATGAAAAATGATGTGAAAAACTTCAGCGTAAGGAAGTCAGCGGAGAGGTGGCTGGATCGAGTCCTTTAGGACTGTACAATCAATTACAACATTGGTCGAGAAGACATACAATATACAACAGTCCTGTAGAAGGCACTAGGAGGTGAGGTAGACTGTAGCAGAGATGGGAAGGTGTGAGAGAAATGATCAGGAATAGAAACATGTTCAATACAACGAGGAATAGAAACAATTTGTGTAAGAAGATCACATATAGAGTGGCTGGTTTAACTCGACAACATCAAGTCCATATTCTATTAAACCCACTGGGATCGGGTTGAGGATGTGTGTGTGTGTGTGTGTGTGTGTGTGTGTGTGTGTGTCAGTGATGTTGCAGGGCCTGTGCGTATTTGATTTACCTCATTAAATCTGGAGGGGAGGATTGATAACATAATTCCCGTAAGTTTGTCCCGTCTGCGCTGTTAGAGTGGCCAAATTGTCGTTAAGAGCAGCTTGCACGTCGGGGAGAGACGTTTACAAGATGATCGAGATGGTATTGTGTGGCACTAGCGCCATGGATCGAGGGTGAAGACATACGAATTAAAAGATCTACAGCGATGAGGGTACGACCATCACGGTGAGGAACATGGGCGAGATCGTTTATCATTTGATAGGAATTTTGGGAGTTCCAAAGCTTGAAGGTTTCAACCCTCTCACATTCTGTGTGTGGTGTAGCACGTCAGTTGATTTTAGTGCTACTTTACTGATAACTCTGCCTTTGGTTTGTTGTTTTATATATGACCAAAGGAGTATATCTGAACCTCAGGAGCACACATGGAACTTAGGGGTACACTTGGACCGAAGGGGTGGTACACTGGGACCGAAGGGGTGGTACACTTGGACCGAAGGGTTACACTTGGACCGAAGGGGTGGTACACTTGGACCGAAGGGGTGGTACACTGGGACCGAAGGGTTACACTAGGACCGAAGGGGTGGTACACTTGGACCGAAGGAGTGGTACACTTGGACCGAAGGGTTACACTTGGACCGAAGGGGTGGTACACTTGGACCGAAGGGGTGGTACACTTGGGCCGAAGGGGTGGTACACTTGGACCGAAGGGGTACACTGGGACCGAAGGGGTGGTACACTAGGACCGAAGGGGGTACTCTTGGACCGAAGGGTTACACTAGGACCGAAGGGGGTACTCTTGGACCGAAGGGTTACACTAGGACCGAAGGGTTACACTTGGACCGAAGGGTTACACTTGGACCGAAGGGGTGGTACACTAGGACCGAAGGGGTGGTACACTAGGACCGAAGGGGGTACTCTTGGACCGAAGGGTTACACTAGGACCGAAGGGGTGGTACACTTGGACCGATGGAGTCGTACACTTGGACCGAAGGGGTACACCTGGACTTTAGAGGTACACTTGTACCTATGGAATACACTTGGACCTGAGGTTCAATCATAGACCGAGAGGGTACACTTGGACTTGACGGAAACATATTACCTGAAGGGGATACACATGGACCTGAGGAACACATGTGGACTAAGTCTTTCTTCGTACCAATGGAAGGCTTAAAGGTGTATCTACTCAGAATTACAACGGACGGACTCTGTGCTATATCCATCAAGACAAATTGCTCCTGCAGTTTCTCTTCATTCCAGATAATCACTCCTCTTGTCAATCGTCTGTGTGATTACCTATTTGTACGGCACGGGGAGGGAGTTTTACACTCATGGGACCCAATCTGTGTGTGTGTGTGTGTGTGTGTGTGTGTGTGTGTGTGTGTGTGTGTGTGTGTGTGTGTGTGTGTCCTCGCTGGGCAGGATATTACTATCACGGTGTCGTTCTCTGGCCACTGGACCAGGTTCTTAAGAGGACACGCACCAGTGACGGCATCACGTTTGGCCACCCCCCCATTATCGTCTCCTGGGGACCCTCGACTGCATTACCTGCCTTCTGACGTACGAACTGCAGTCTTGCTGCACATGCTTTGGCACGGTGGAGCACCACTGCTTCCCGCACGCTCTCTCTCTCTCTCTCTCTCTCTCTCTCTCTCTCTCTATTATCTATTCATCTATCTCGATATATATCTATCTATTGATGTATCTATCTATATATCTATCTTTCTATCTATCTATCTATTTATCCATCTCTTTCTCTCGTTACCACACCTCCTTCTTACCCTCTTAATTCTCACTCGACTCACGAGTAATTCTCTTCTCGCTAGATACTGTCCACCTTTCCTCGTTTCCCTTCTCGCTAGATACCGTCCACCTTTCCTCGTTTCCGACAACATCCCATCCCCTTTCGTACTTCATTCTTTCCCAAACCCCTAGTCGTCGCCTCACACCCGTACATCATCGTCGGGGTCTACCGTAACACCAAACGTGTCCACATCTTTTACCCACATATACAGCGACCTCTCTCTCCTCCCACACAGTCTTACGATGCTGACCACCTCACACCCCTCCAGCTCACTTCAGCTTCCACGGTTCCATCTGCTGCCTGTGTCCACCCCCCCAGGGATCAACAACACTCCACTACCAACAGGTTCTCTGTACTGAAACTCACAACCTGTCTCCCTCCCCTGCTAGACTCAGTAACCTTACTCATCTTCATACTAACCCTCAACCATCGAGCACACTCACACAATCGCAGACACCAGCTTCTGCAATTTGTCATTCGAGCCGAGATTAGATCTATCCATGATTGCCCCAAGACCTCTTATTCTTGGCAGGTTCTCGTGGTCACTCCAGATTCCCCACCCATTTTTTTTTCCAGGAACTCCTACAATTTCAAGGCTGCAGTGCTTCCAGTTACAGGAAAAGTGATGGACTCTTCTGGAGTGAGAAGTTCTTTGACGAGACTGTGTTGCCGGGGATACAGCCTCGCTAAAGGTGACTTTTCACTCGTGTCGTAACCTCTTGCAGATGACGCCTGGTAACAGCACCAGAGCCACACACACACACACACACACACATATATACAAACACGTATATATATATATATATATATATATATATATATATATATATATATATATATATATATATATATATATAAGATTAGCTTGAGAATATTTTAGTTAACTCTGCCGTGGTCGGGACCAAATCTCCTTCACACGTTTTCCCGTTGCACTGAAACACTGACGAGTTTACAGGTGGACGATACTCTCTCGTTGCGATATGTAGCGACGGAAACAGAGAAAATTCTTTTTAAGCGGGTCCTCCCTAGACCCGATTTCTTCACCCATACATCGTGAGTCAGGTCAACCCACTTCCGTTTTCTGAACCAAAGTTTGAAAATACCTCCAAACATCAAGGGAGAAAAGTATATATTACGTTACGTGCTTGAGACACGTGGGCTTTGATCTTAATTGCTGGTACTTACACGAATAACCAGATCAAACCCTGGGGTCAGGTGAGGGGTGTGGTGGAAGTATGGTAAGGCTGTCGGGCTGGAGCTGTAGTGTTGAGTGAGCACGGAGGGTGAGGTGGAGTGGAGGGTAGGGCTGGGTGTGTTGGAGTGGAGGTTGGGTGTGTTAGAGTGAAGGAAGCGTGGGCGCGCTGGAGTGGAGGAGGGATGGGTGTGTGCTGGAGTGCAGGGTGGGTGTGCTGGAGGTAATAGCATGAGTGTAGTGTACGTCAATATGACATTAAGGAGCTGTGAGATAGAAATGGAGAAGGTCTAGATAATGAGGAAGCTGAGGGGGGTGTTGATACTGTAGTACAGGAGTGTTGGGGATGAGGAAGAGGAAAGGCAGGGAAATGAGGATGAGGAGGAGGGTATATAAATGCCCAGGAAGAAGGTAGAGGAGTTAATTTGAAGAGAGGGAGGCGTCCTTGTCCTAGTATGTTATCATCGCAATGACCATCAAAACTCTGTATACAATAGGCACCTCACCTGGTGATTGTGATGTTATCTCACGAAACGAACTTTCACCTGAGAATCAGAGTCGAATTCAATTCTATCGGCCGAAATCTAGCGGCGTCATCTGCATAAACATATTCCTAGGATGAACGGCAAACAACTGTCTCTCATTCTTTGATCACACCTGTAAAAATAGAACCGAGCTCCTAAAGTGCCACGAACCCCGTCTTATATAATCAAAGACGTAGAGTGAGCGATTGAATCACGCATACCAGAGACTTCTATCATTTCCTTCATTGAATATTGAGAATATTCCCGCGTCCTTCATCACACAGTAACTCTGTCATCGATAGGGTATTTACAATTTACGAACCAGATCCTTTCTACGACCCGGAAAACGCTGGTGGCGTACTTTTCCCCTTCTTAAACGTCATCGGCTGCACCTTCTTCATGGTCTCCGGCTGCAGTTCAGTCGTCAGGACAAACACTAGACTCGAGACATGAACACTTTTGGTTCTCTTTGATTTCAGGAGTAGGAGTATTGCGCCAACACTTCCACCAGGTTAGTATCCTGAAAACCATTTGGATGGACGACTATCCTACAAAACTCTTCTGTAGGAGACACGTCGCTTGCTTCTGTTGAGCAGTGGATCCCAGGCGTCGTCTGCATCATCGGAGGAGTGTTGGAGGGTGACAAGCGGACCCCAGGCGTCAACTATACCTGTTGGAGGAGGACCAGTGGACCTCAAGCGTCAACTATACCAGCTGAAGGAGGACCAGGGGACCTCAAGCGTCAACTATACCAGTTGGAGGAGGACCAGTGGACCTCGAGCGTCAACTATACCAGTTGGAGGAGGACTAGTGGACCTCAAGCGTCAACTATACCAGCTGGAGGAGGACCAGGGGACCTCAAGCGTCAACTATACCAGTTGGAGGAGGACCAGTGGCCCTCAAGCGTCAACTATACCAGTTGGAGGAGGACCAGTGGACCTCAAGCGCCAACTGTACCTGTGAGAGGTAGGCCAGCGGACAGAGCAACGCAGAATAATTTATCATAGTCTGGAAGGATCTGCAACTTGGTGTTGTCAATACTTTGCTGTTTTCAGTGCTGGTCTGTTGTCAATACTATGTTGTTGTCAGTACTGTGCTGTTGTCAGTACCAGGGCCTCGCATCCACTGAGGTTCATTTCTTAAAAATCTGGGATTCAAATTCTTTTCGAGATCAATCATCGTTACTGAGGCACCAGATGGCTGGTACGTTACAATAGCAGATGGTAACGTACATCTATACTACCGTACTCCATGAACACGATTTTTCTTCCCCGTCTACAATGATATTGAAAACATAATGTACAAATGCAGTAACCCGTCCACACAACTGCGAAGAAGACCACGTCACGAATATGAAAATAATCTTAACAGCCGTGTCAGAAATAAGTATCGAGAGCTCGACACACGAAAATGGAATCAAACAGTTAATCATCAGAGACTATTATGTTAGCCAACACTGACCAATCTTTCTCGTCACCATCGGCCAATTCTTATGGTACCCCCTCAGAGAAATTCAATTTGCACTTCATTAGGAATCTTCATCGGCAATGCGCTCATAGAGCTTTCTTTTTTTTTTTTTGGCAGCAGAGATGTGTGGCCCTCGACATGGCAGAAAACACATCAACTTGCCCCTTCGATACATTTATATATATATATATATATATATATATATATATATATATATATATATATATATATATATATATATATATATATATATTCCTTTCTTAGTCAAAGGGACATGAAACACGATATATTCCCAAGTGCACTTTCGTGTAATGATCACATCATCAAGGGAGATACAAGAAGGAAATATAAGTATGTTCGTTGTACATCAATTGACTTATATTTCTTTCTTGTATCTCCCTTGATGATGGGATCATTACACGAAAGTGCACTTGGAAACTTATTGTATTTCATTTTCCTGTGGTTATATATATATATATATATATATATATATATATATATATATATATATATATATATATATCACCGCTCCCTTCTGTCCCCCTATCCCCCCCTATTCTATGTGTTTACCTTGTCAACACGACTGGCTGCCGCCTCTCACCTCCAAAAATTCTCTCTATTTGTCTTATGATAACGTCGTAATCTCTCTCTGCCACTCCACCGGTGGTGTTTACATCCCACTTCGAGAAATCGTGTCTGCTTCTTCTGGTCCTTCAAGTCTCGTCTTCATCGTCAACCTCAACACTGATGCCTGATCCTCCCTTCTCACTTTTCTGCTACTCTCTCGTCGCCACTAATGCTCGGTTCCATATTCTCTCTCTCTCCTCTCTCTCTCTCTCTCTCTCTCTCTCTCTCTCTCTCTCTCTCTCTCTCTCTGCTACCAAAGTCTTAATTTAGTTCCTTTTAAAACTTCTTTTTTTTCCTCGAGCACACCAATGGCGTGTTATCAGTGCTCCTCTCATACTTTCTCCACCAAGTCTTTCATTCTAATCATTTCCTGTGAAGGTATTTGGCATATTTTGCTGCTGAATTATCTCGCCCTTCTCCCTCTCTGTTTGTGTTCGCTCCTCAATACCTAAGTGAGAGAATGGCTCGCTGTCGAAGGATATCTGTGGCATGATCGACAGCTCAATCGGCAGGTGATGTTCGCGTATATTGTCCGTAATGCAGGCAGCGGGTACGTCTTTACCCCTGCAGTGGCGGCATCCTGGGGAACCCCCCCCCTCCCCCCCTGCCGTGCGTGTACTTGACGCCCCCTGGCTGCAGACACGGGGGTAAGCCAGCTGTCACTGCTTGTGGTGTCAACCCTCAGCTGTTGTTGCCTCTGTTGCGCTAATTGGCTAATGTCGTCTTGTTCTTATTGCTGCTACTTTCGCTGTTGCTGTTCCAACTACTGCTGCTCTCGAACGACTACTGTAACTACTGATATTTGTTTTGGTACGGCTGTTACAATTTGCAGTTGCTGTGGCTAGAGTGTTTCCAGCACGCAGCTGTTATCAGGAGTGTCGATGCTGTGTCGGGTGCTTGCCCTTGTGGTCACCAACAGCAGTGTTGCTCTTCGCGCCGACTTTGCAGACGCTACTGACGCTCCGTGTTCCTGCCGTTGGAACAGATTACCTGCCGTTGTTCCCGTTGCTGCCTCCCTATATCCGTTGGCGGAATGCCCACACTGCCAGGGCCTGAGCCAGGGGACTTTCTGGGCATTAGACATAAGCCATCAACTGTACTATGACCAGTCTTAGCCCTCGTTAGCATGATCCATGTCCATCAACCGTGTATCCTGAAAATGGCCAACATATATCCATATAGATATATATGTTCATACTATATCTGTCCGGCGTAGAAAGGAACATAATTTTTCGAGGTGAGCTACACACACATATATGATATACGTATCTTTGCTTACATGTTATAGTTTCTTGGTAAATAGTTGAAAATGAAGGCAAAAGAGAATATTATTAAACGAATGAGACTGCATAAAAAAAGATGATACATATTTCACTTTTCAAATATATCGAGGGATTCGAACGCTACGAATATATGGCAGGGAAGCCGTGAAGGAAACACAACGTTTGTCAAGAGCATAAGTGGCTCTGCATTATAATTTCCCCAAACATTCTTAAAAGAAAAAAGAAAAACGAAGAAAAATGATTCATTGTTCACGTTTCTAGACCAAGAGACTTTCAGTGTATGAAGGTACACATCTAATACACAGCGGAGATGATGAAATCAATCAAAGATTATAAAAGAAATAAAATCGTGAAGAAAGAAATAAAGAAACCTATGCATTACCAAGGGTCGAACCTACACATCGCCATCTGCTATTGTTCTCTTGAAAAGTTTCGCGGTCAAAATGAAGCGTTCAGACGAGAGAGAGAGAGAGAGAGAGAGAGAGAGAGAGAGAGAGAGAGAGAGAGAGAGAGAGAGAGAGAGAGAGAGAGAGAGAGAGAGCCCCTCCCCCCCTTCTCCTCTCTACATCCTCAGACAGAGTGGGGATGTAATACACGAAAGTACTCACTGCTCTTGTTTTCTCTTTCCAGTGGTGATTGTGCATATACCTCCTCTTCACGGTAAAGTGAATGTGTATATATATATATATACATACCTATTTGCTTATTTGCTCATCTGTAACAGTCCCAGAACCACTTCGTTGAGAGGGTGGGTTCTATTGTTTCCTAGGAGGCGGGAATCACCTCCTCGTCAGGAGGGGATACGACCTCGAGCAATCCACGGCCCCCAGCTCTCTCCACGGTGGTGCTGGAAGGTCGTCCCTCCATCGCTGTCAAACTCTCCCATCCCATCGCTCTTGTCCGCCTCACCCACCACATCCTACTTGTTTGTCTCCACCATGTCAACAGTTACTGGCTGCTGCCTCCTGCCTCCTCCCTCCTGCCTCCTGCCTCCTGCCTCCTCCCTCCTGCCTCCTGCCTCACGCTGTAGTAGTCTTTCTCTGCCACTCAATTCATCTGTTCCTCTACGTCTTGTCTTCCTCTTCAGCCTCAAGAGGGATGCCTGAACCTCCCCAGATCTCGTGCCAGGATCCGGGGAATCCCCAGATCTTGAACCAGGATCCGGGGAATCCCCAGATCTTGAGCCAGGATCCGGGGAATCCCCAGATCTTGAACCAGGATCCGGGGAATCCCCAGATCTTGAGCCAGGATCCGGGGAATCCCCAGATCTTGAGCCAGGATCCGGGGAATCCCCAGATCTCGTGCCAGGATCCGGGGAATCCCCAGATCTCGTGCAAGAATGCGGGGAATCCCCAGATCTTGAGCCAGAAGGCGGGGAATCCCCAGATCTCGAGCGAGAATGTGGGGAATCCCCAGATCTCGACCCAGGGTCCGGGGAATCCCCAGATCTTGAGCCAGAATGCGGGGAATCCCCAAATCTTGAGCCAGAATACGGGGAATCCCCAGATCTCGTGCTAGGAAGCGGGGAATCCCCAGATCTCGTGCGAGGATACGGGGAAACCCCAGATCTCGACCCAGATTACGGGGATTCCCCAGATCTTGAGCCAGAATGCGGGGAATCCCCAGATCTCGTGCCAGGATACGGGGAATCCCCATATCTCGACCCAGGGTCAGGGGAATCCCCAGATCTCGTGTCAGGATTAGGGGAATCCCCAGATCTTGAGCCAGAATGCGGGGAATCCCCAGATCTCGTGCCAGGATACGGGGAATCCCCAGATCTCGACCCAGGGTCAGGGGAATCCCCAGATCTCGTGTCAGGATTAGGGGAATCCCCAGATCTTGAGCCAGAAAGCGGGGAATCCCCAGATCTCGAGCCAGGATCCGGGGAATCCCCAGATCTCGAGCCAGAATACGGGGAATCCCCAATCTGTAGCCAGATTAGCGGGAATCCCCAGATCTCGTTCGATGACCAGGATACGGGGAATCCCCAGATCCGAGCCAGATCCGGGAATCCCCAGATCTCGTGCCAGGATTAGGGGAATCCCCAGATCTCGTGCCAGAACGGGGAATCCCCAGATCTCGAGCCAGGATCCGGGGAATCCCCAGATCTTGACCAGAAAGCGGGAATCCCCAGATCTTGAGCCAGGACGCGGGAATCCCCAGATCTCGAGCCAGATCCGGGGAATCCCCAGTATCTCGACCAGGTCAGGGGAATCCCCAGATCTCGTGCCAAGGATAGGGGAATCCCCAATCTCGAGCCAGGATACGGGGAATCCCCAGATCTCGAGCCAGGAACGGGGAATCCCCAGATCTTGAGCCAGGATACGGGGAATCCCCAGATCTCGAGCCAGAATACGGGGAATCCCCAGATCTCGAGCCAGGATCGGGGAATCCCCAGATCTTGAGCCAGAATACGGGGAATCCCCAGATCTCGTGCTAGGAAGCGGGGAATCCCCAGATCTCGTGCGAGGATAAGGGGAATCCCCAGATCTCGAACCAGATTACGGGGAATCCCCAAATCTTGAGCCAGAATGCGGGGAATCCCCAGATCTCGAACCAGGATCCGGGGAATCCCCAGATCTTGAGCCAGAATGCGGGGAATCCCCAAATCTTGAGCCAGAATACGGGGAATCCCCAGATCTCGTGTTAGGAAGCGGGGAATCCCCAGATCTCGTGCGAGGATACGGGGAATCCCCAGATCTTGAGCCAGAATGCGGGGAATCCCCAGATCTCGTGCCAGGATACGGGGAATCCCCATATCTCGACCCAGGGTCAGGGGAATCCCCAGATCTCGTGTCAGGATTAGGGGAATCCCCAGATCTCGAGCCAGAAAGCGGGGAATCCCCAGATCTCGAGCCAGAAAGCGGGGAATCCCCAGATCTTGAGCCAGAAGGCGGGGAATCCCCAGATCTCGTGCCAGGATCCGGGGAATCCCCAGATCACGAGCCAGGATCCGGGGAATCCCCAGATCTCGTGCCAGGATACGGGGAATCCCCAGATCTCGTGCCAGGATTAGGGGAATCCCCAGATCTCGAGCCAGGATCCGGGGAATCCCCAGATATTGAGCCAGAAAGCGGGGAATCCCCAGATCTTGAGCCAGAAGGCGGGGAATCCCCAGATCTCGAGCCAGAATGCGGGGAATCCCCATATCTCGACACAGGGTCCGGGGAATCCCCAGATCTTGAGCCAAAATGCGGGGAATCCCCAAATCTTGAGCCAGAATACGGGGAATCCCCAGATCTCGTGCTAGGAAGCGGGGAATCCCCAGATCTCGTGCGAGGATAAGGGGAATCCCCAGATCTCGAACCAGATTACGGGGAATCCCCAAATCTTGAGCCAGAATGCGGGGAATCCCCAGATCTCGAACCAGGATCCGGGGAATCCCCAGATCCCGTGCCAGAATGCGGGGAATCCCCAGATCTCGTGCCAGGATCCGGGGAATCCCCAGATCTCGTGCCAGGATACGGGGAATCCCCTGATCTCGTGCTAGGAAGCGGGGAATCCCCACATCTCATGCTAGGAAGCGGGGAATCCCCAGATCTCGAGCCAGGATAAGGGGAATCCCCAGATCTTGAGCCAGAATGCCGAGAATCCCCAAATCTTGAGCCAGAATACGGGGAATCCCCAGATCTCATCTTAGGAAGCGGGGAATCCCCAAGTTTCGTGCCACGATACGGGGAATCCCCAGATCTCGTGCCAGGATTAGGGGAATCCCCAGATCTCGAGCCAGGATCCAGGGAATCCCCAGATCTTGAGCCAGAAGGCGGGGAATCCCCAGATCTCGAGCCAGAATGCAGGGAAACCCCATATATCGACACAGGGTCCGGGGAATCCCCATATCTTGAGCCAGAATGCGGGGAATCCCCAAATCTTGAGCCAGAATACGAGCAATCCCCAGATCTCGTGCTAGGAAGCGGGTAATCCCCAGATCTCGTGCGAGGATACGGGGAATCCCCAGATCTCGACCCAGGGTCCGGGGAATCCCTAGATCTTGAGCCAGAATGCGGGGAATCCCCAAATCTTGAGCCAGAATACGGGGAATCCCCAGATCTCATCCTAGGAAGCGGGGAATCCCCAGATCTCGCGCCAAGATACGAGGAATCCCCAGATCTCGTGCCAGGATCCGGGGAATCCCCAGATCTCGTGCCAGGATCCGGGGAATCCCCAGATCTCGCGCCAGGATACGAGGAATCCCCAGATCTCGTGCCAGGATACGGGGAATCCCCAGATCTTGAGCCAGGCTCCGGGGAATCCCCAGATCTTGAGCCAGAAAGCAGGGAATCCCCAGATCTCGTGCGAGGATACGGGGAATCCCCAAATCTCGAGCCAGAATCCGGGGAATCCCCAGACCTCGTGCCAGGAAGCGGGGAATCCCCAGATCTCGTGCGAGGATACGGGGAATCCCCAGATCTCGACCCAGATTACGGGGAATCCCCAGATCTTGTGCCAGAATGTGGGGAATCCCCAGATCTCGTGCCAGGAAGCGGGGAATCCCCAGATCTCGTGCGAGGATACGGGGAATCCCCAGATCTCGACCCAGATTACGGGGAATCCCCAGATCTTGAGCCAGAAAGCGGGGAATCCCCAGATCTCGAGCCAGAATGCGGGGAATCCCCAGATCTCGACCCAGGGTCCGGGGAATCCCCAGATCTTGAGCCAGAATGCGGGGAATCCCCAAATCTTGAGCCAGAATACGGGGAA
Organism: Panulirus ornatus; assembly: GCF_036320965.1. NCBI lineage: Eukaryota > Metazoa > Arthropoda > Malacostraca > Decapoda > Palinuridae > Panulirus > Panulirus ornatus. The sequence continues at coordinate 65,172,186 of NC_092243.1, read as the reverse complement.
TTCCCAGATCTCGTGCTAGGAAGCGGGGAATTCCCAGACTTCGTGCGAGGATACGGGGAATCCCCAGATCTCGATCCAGGGTCCGGGGAATCCCCAGATCTCGTTCCAGGATACGGGGAATCCCCAGATCTCGTGCCAGGATACGGGGAATCCCCAGATCTCGAGCCAGGATCAGGGGAATCCCCAGATCTCGAACCAGGATCCGGGGAATCCCCAGATCTCGTGCTAGGAAGCGGGGAATCCCCAGATTTCGAGCCAGGATCCGGGGAATCCCCAGATCTCGTGCTAGGAAGCGGGGAATCCCCAGATCTCGTGCGAGGATACGGGGAATCCCCAGATCTCGACCCAGATTACGGGGAATCCCCAAATCTTGAGCCAGAATGCGGGGAATCCCCAGATCTCGTGCTAGGAAGCGGGGAATCCCCAAATCTCGTGCCAGGATACGGGGAATCCCCAAATCTCGTGCCAGGATACGGGGAATCCCCAGATCTCGTGCAAGGATTAGGGGAATCCCCAGATCTCGTGCCAGGATCCGGGGAATCCCCAGATCTCGTGCCAGGATCCGGGGAATCCCCAGATCACGAGCCAGGATCCGGGGAATCCCCAGATCTCGTGCCAGGATACGGGGAATCCCCGGATCTCGTGCCAGGATTAGGGGAATCCCCAGATCTCGTGCGAGGATACGGGGAATCCCCAGATCTCGACCCAGATTACGGGGAATCCCCAAATCCTGAGCCAGAATGCGGAGAATCCCCAGATCTCGAACCAGGATCCGGGGAATCCCCAGATCCCGTGCCAGAATGCGGGGAATCCCCAGATCTCGTGCCAGGATTCGGGGAATCCCCAGATCTCGAACCAGGATCCGGGGAATCCCCAGATCCCGTGCCAGAATGCGGGGAATCCCCAGATCTCGTGCCAAGATACGGGGAATCCCCAGATCTCATGCCAGGCAACGGGGAATCCCCAGATCTTGTGCCAGAATGCGGGGAATCCCCAGATCTCGAGCCAGAATGCGGGGAATCCCCAGATCTCGAGCCAGAATGCGGGGAATTCTTAAATCTTAAAGTATTTCACGCGTCACTGGAAGCAGAATGCCCTAGTTATACCCACCTTGTACACACTATATATATATATATATATATATATATATATATATATATATATATATATATATATATATATATATATATATATATATATATATATATATCTTTCTTTCTTTCAAACTGTTCGCCATTTCCCGCATTAGCGAGGTAGCGTTAAGAACAGAGGACTGGGCCTTTGAGGGAATACCCTCACCTGGCCCAATTCTCTGTTCCTTCTTTTGGAAAATTAAAAAAAAAAAAAACGAGAGGGGAGGATTTCCAGCCCCCCGCTCCCTCCCCTTTTAGTCGCCTTTTACGACACGCAGGGAATATATATATATATATGTATATATATATATATATATATATATATATATATATATATATATATATATATATATATATATATATATATTTTTTATTTTTATACTTTGTCGCTGTCTCCCGCGTTTGCGAGGTAGCGCAAGGAAACAGACGAAAGAAATGGCCCAATCCCCCCCCCCCCCCATACACATGTATATACATACGTCCACACACGCAAATATACATACCTACACAGCTTTCCATGGTTTACCCCAGACGCTCCACATGCCCTGATTCAATCCACTGACAGCACGTCAACCCCGGTATACCACATCGCTCCAATTCACTCTATTCCTTGCCCTCCTTTCACCCTCCTGCATGTTCAGGCCCCGATCACACAAAATCTTTTTCACTCCATCTTTCCACCTCCAATTTGGTCTCCCTCTTCTCCTTGCTCCCTCCACCTCCGACACATATATCCTCTTGGTCAATCTTTCCTCACTCATCCTCTCCATGTGCCCAAACCACTTCAAAACACCCTCTTCTGCTCTCTCAACCACGCTCTTTTTATTTCCACACATCTCTCTTACCCTTACGTTACTCACTCGATCAAACCACCTCACACCACACATTGTCCTCAAACATCTCATTTCCAGCACATCCATCCTCCTGCGCACAACTCTATCCATAGCCCACGCCTCGCAACCATACAACATTGTTGGAACCACTATTCCTTCAAACATACCCATTTTTGCTTTCCGAGATAATGTTCTCGACTTCCACACATTCTTCAAGGCCCCCAGAATTTTCGCCCCCTCCCCCACCCTATGATCCACTTCCGCTTCCATGGTACCATCCGCTGCCAGATCCACTCCCAGATATCTAAAACACTTCACTTCCTCCAGTTTTTCTCCATTCAAACTCACCTCCCAATTGACTTGACCCTCAACCCTACTGTACCTAACAACCTTGCTCTTATTCACATTTACTCTTAACTTTCTTCTTCCACACACTTTACCAAACTCAGTCATATTCCTATGAGTCCACGGGGAAAATGAAACACGATAAGTTCCCAAGTGCACTTTCGTGTGATTATCACATCATCAGGGGAGACACAAGAAAGAAATATATCAGTCAGTTGACATACATCGAAGAGACGTAGCTAGGACGCCATTTGATGAACATGCAATTGTCCAAGACAGACAAAGAGCGTATCATAACTTATTATTTTACAAAATTTATTTACAATAAAGTTATCTAATTTGTATGGACCATCACTAATATTAAGACTATAATTATTTGTGTATTTGATAATATTGTCAAAGCAATAACCAATACATCCCTGGGGATAGGGGAGAAGAATACTTCCACATATTCCCTGCTTGTCGTAAAAGGCGACTAAAAGGGGAGGGAGCGGAGGGCTGGAAATCCTCCCCTATCTTTTTTACTTTTCCAAAAGAGGGAACAGGGAAGGGGGCCAAGTGAGGATTTTCCCTCTTAGGCTCAGTCCTCAGTTCTTAACGCTACCTCGCAAACGCGGGAAATGACGAATATGTATAAAGTAAAGATATATATATATATATATATATATATATATATATATATATGAATAAGAGCAAGGTTATTAGGTACAGTAGGGTTGAGGGTCAAGTCAATTGGGAGGTGAGTTTGAATGGAGAAAAACTGGAGGAAGTGAAGTGTTTTAGATATCTGGGAGTGGATCTGTCAGCGGATGGAACCATGGAAGCGGAAGTGGATCATAGGGTGGGGGAGGGGGCGAAAATTTTGGGAGCCTTGAAAAATGTGTGGAAGTCGAGAACATTATCTCGGAAAGCAAAAATGGGTATGTTTGAAGGAATAGTGGTTCCAACAATGTTGTATGGTTGCGAGGCGTGGGCTATGGATAGAGTTGTGCGCAGGAGGATGGATGTGCTGGAAATGAGATGTTTGAGGACAATGTGTGGTGTGAGGTGGTTTGATCGAGTAAGTAACGTAAGGGTAAGAGAGATGTGTGGAAATAAAAAGAGCGTGGTTGAGAGAGCAGAAGAGGGTGTTTTGAAATGGTTTGGGCACATGGAGAGAATGAGTGAGGAAAGATTGACCAAGAGGATATATGTGTCGGAGGTGGAGGGAACGAGGAGAAGAGGGAGACCAAATTGGAGGTGGAAAGATGGAGTGAAAAAGATTTTGTGTGATCGGGGCCTGAACATGCAGGAGGGTGAAAGGAGGGCAAGGAATAGAGTGAATTGGAGCGATGTGGTATACAGGGGTTGACGTGCTGTCAGTGGATTGAATCAAGGCATGTGAAGCGTCTGGGGTAAACCATGGAAAGCTGTGTAGGTATGTATATTTGCGTGTGTGGACGTGTGTATGTACGTGTGTATGGGGGTTGGGCCATTTCTTTCGTCTGTTTCCTCGCGCTACCTCGCAAACGCGGGAGACAGCGACAAAGTATAAAAAAAAAAAAAAAAAAAAAAAAAAAAAAAAAAAAAAAAAAAAATATATATATATATATATATATATATATATATATATATATATTTATATATATGCACGAGACCGGGTTATAGTGATGGGTGATTCGAATGCAAAGGTGAGTAATGTGGCAGTTGAGGGAATAATTGGTATACATGGGGTGTTCAGTGTTGTAAATGGAAATGGTGAAGAGCTTGTAAATTTATGTGCTGAAAAAGGACTGGTGATTGGGAATACCTGGTTTAAAAAGCGAGATATATATAAGTATACGTATGTAAGTAAGAGAGATGGCCAGAGAGTGTTATTGGATTACGTGTTAATTGACAGGCGCGCGAAAGAGAGACTTTTGGATGTTAATGTGCTGAGAGGTGCAACTGGAGGGATGTCTGATCATTATCTTGTGGAGGCTAAGGTGAAGATTTGTACGGGTTTTCAGAAAAGAAGAGTGAATGTTGGGGTGAAGAGGGTGGTGAGAGTAAGTGAGCTTGGGAAGGAGACTTGTGTGAGGAAGTACCAGGAGAGACTGAGTACAGAATGGAAAAAGGTGAGAACAATGGAAGTAAGGGGAGTGGGGGAGGAATGGGATGTATTTAGGGAATCAGTGATGGATTGCGCAAAAGATGCTTGTGGCATGAGAAGAGTGGGAGGTGGGTTGATTAGAAAGGGTAGTGAGTGGTGGGATGAAGAAGTAAGATTATTAGTGAAAGAGAAGAGAGAGGCATTTGGACGATTTTTGCAGGGTAAAAATGCAATTGAGTGGGAGATGTATAAAAGAAAGAGACATGAGGTCAAGAGAAAGGTGCAAGAGGTGAAAAAGAGGGCAAATGAGAGTTGGGGTGAGAGAGTATCATTAAATTTCAGGGAGAATAAAAAGATGTTCTGGAAGGAGGTAAATAAAGTGCGTAAGACAAGGGAGCAAATGGGAACTGCAGTGAAGGGCGCAAATGGGGAGGTGATAACAAGTAGTGGTGATGTGAGAAGGAGATGGAGTGAGTATTTTGAAGGTTTGTTGAATGTGTTTGATGATAGAGTGGCAGATATAGGGTGTTTTGGTCGAAGTGGTGTGCAAAGTGAGAGGGTTAGGGGAAATGATTTGGTAAACAGAGAAGAGGTAGTAAAAGCTTTGCGGAAGATGAAAGCCGGCAAGGCAGCAGGTTTGGATGGTATTGCAGTGGAATTTATTAAAAAAGGGGGTGACTGTATTGTTGACTGGTTGGTAAGGTTATTTAATGTATGTATGACTCATGGTGAGGTGCCTGAGGATTGGCGGAATGCGTGCATAGTGCCATTGTACAAAGGCAAAGGGGATAAGAGTGAGTGCTCAAATTACAGAGGTATAAGTTTGTTGAGTATTCCTGGTAAATTATATGGGAGGGTATTGCTTGAGAGGGTGAAGGCATGTACAGAGCATCAGATTGGGGAAGAGCAGTGTGGTTTCAGAAGTGGTAGAGGATGTGTGGATCAGGTGTTTGCTTTGAAGAATGTATGTGAGAAATACTTAGAAAAGCAAATGGATTTGTATGTAGCATTTATGGATCTGGAGAAGGCATATGACAGACTTGATAGAGATGCTCTGTGGAAGGTATTAAGAATATATGGTGTGGGAGGCAAGTTGCTAGAAGCAGTGAAAAGTTTTTATCGAGGATGTAAGGCATGTGTACGTGTAGGATGAGAGGAAAGTGACTGGTTCTCAGTGAATGTATGTTTGCGGCAGGGGTGTGTGATGTCTTCATGGTTGTTTAATTTGTTTATGGATGGGGTTGTTAGGGAGGTGAATGCAAGAGTTTTGGAAAGAGGGGCAAGTATGAAGTCTGTTGTGGATGAGAGAGCTTGGGAAGTGAGTCAGTTGTTCGCTGATGATACAGCGCTGGTGGCTGATTCATGTGAGAAACTGCAGAAGCTGGTGACTGAGTTTGGTAAAGTGTGTGAAAGAAGAAAGTTAAGAGTAAATGTGAAAAAGAGCAAGGTTATTAGGTACGGTAGGGTTGAGGGTCAAGTCAATATATATATATATATATATATATATATATATATATATATATATATATATATATATATATATATATATATATATATATATATATATATATATATATATATATATATATATATATATATATATATATATGTATATATATATATTTCATTTTCTTTAACTTCATTTTGCTCGTGACATGTCAGTAACCATAATATATCCAGAAATTAAAAAGAACCTAAGTACTTCTACGTGGCCAGGATCCGTCGTATACCGCTTTCAATACCATTTTGTGAAAGGCAGTGTTGACAGAGGCGCAGTTTCTCCTGGCAACCCTGGGAGATCCGAGGACTGGCTAATCAATATTTAGAGTGATGGTGGTGATGGTAGTAGTGGTGATGGTGGTGGTGATGGTGATGGTGGTGGTTATGGAGATGGAGATGGTGGTGATGGTGGTATTGTCTAAGATGCTGCTGCTGCTGCTCGAGTGCGGCCCCCCCTGCTACACATGACTGACCGTCTGATCACCTTGTCTGGCGGACTGTTCTTGTCTGGTTCTGTTTCTTCTGGCTGACTGGCTGTCTGACTGGCCCTGTTGTGGCTGGCTGGCTGGCTGTCTGTCTGGCCCTGTTGTGGCTGGCTGACTGGCTGTCTGACTGGCCCTGTTGTGGCTGGCTGGCTGGCTGTCTGACTGGCCCTGTTGTGGCTGGCTGACTGGCTGGCTGTCTGACTGGCCCTGTTGTGGCTGGATGGCTGGCTGACTGGCTGGCTGTCTGGCCCTGTTGTAGCTGGATGGCTGGTTAGCTGGCTGTTTGGCCCTGTTGTGGCTGGCTGGCTGTCAGTCTGGCCCTGTTGTGGCTGGCTGGCTGACTGGCTGGCAGACTGGCTCTATTGTGACTGGCTTACCCTGGGTTGTAGGACGTCCACAGTCCTCTACCAGATAGAGACACCTCAAGCATCCTTTCGTCTCTCGGGGTAGCTGGACCTACCCAAGGAGACCTGCTATCTTAAAGGATGAAGCGTTATCTGGGATACCTGACCAATACAGTCTCAGTGAAGTTTTTGCGAGAGCACCTTCAGTCCTTCCCAATGATCGCTTCGGGTAAAGGCGCCTCACCCTCGGAGTGTAACTGGCCAAGGCTCTTGCGATCAATCGGTCGTAAATTCCAATAAGGTAAAACGGATATTTGTTCGTATTTAATGCCATAAAGGTATTACACACGCATGCACACACACACATACACACACACACACACACACACACACACACACACACACACACACGCGCGCACACACACACACACACACACAAACACATCCATCTCACGTTATCGTGCCGTCTTAAATGGCCAGTCATTCCCATCCAACGAAATATCAAGGGTTCTGGGCATCACATACGACAAAAACGACATTCTTTCCCCTAACCACAAACATCAGCACAGAGACATGTTAACTGTCCTTAGACCATTACCTGATACCAGATTTGGACAAGATAAAAACTCGTTTTTATGCTCTATAAGCAAATCATCCGCTCCACCCTAAACTACGCCTCACCTGCTTGGCCATCGGCCCTATCAAATAGTAAACATAACAGTTCAGTAAACCACACAAAAGAGACCGCTCAGAACCATCACTGGCTGCTCAACAACACGAATACTCAATACCTACACAAGAAACAAATATCCGACCAGTACAATCCCACTTCAATATGCTCAGCACACTGATGTTTGTAACAGTACAAGACGCTTTCTATCCAGAACTACTCCATAACTAAGCAAGTGAAGGAAGGTAGGTGTGTGTGTGTGTGTGTGTGTGTGTGTGTGTGTGTGTGTGTGTGTGTGTGTGTGTGTGTGTGTGTTGTGTGTGTGTGTACAAACGGGAAAAGCGGAGGAGGAGGACGGATCGGCGTGGAGAGGAACAGACCCATTAACCACGATGGATCTGAGGGTGATAACATTATGCCAGGAGGAGAAGATGGAACGTATGTGTATGAGCGTTGAGACAAGTGATGCTGGTAATATTATTCCTGCGCTCAGTCCCTCCTTCCTTCCTCCCTAGAGGTCTGGCGCCTCCTAACATTCACCAGTTCCCTCCATCCCCGTCCATTATGATACTACAACTTCCCTTCCGCCCCTTCCCTCCGGGCTAGTCCACGGCGCATTCAGGGTGATTCAACATTTCGTTTTGCTGTTTTATGGCCATTGGTGTAGAGGCATTACACTACATAGACCCGCCCTTGGCTTTGATGGTGCGCCATCCCAGTCAATGGTTTACCTAACCAACCTTCCCTTACGTGTGCAGTCATAATGTACTCCACTGACTGACTCTCCTGGTGCCTCCAAGCCATTCTATACATAACTTACCGACTCTGCTCGATTGTATCAGCGTTATATAAACTCTACTGACCGACTCTCCTGGTGCCTCCAAGCCATTCTATACATAACTTACCGACTCTGCTCGATTGTATCAGCGTTATATAAACTCTACTGACCGACTCTCCTGGTGCCTCCAAGCCATGACAAAGTGGGTGACACTCCCACTAGTTAAGCATGGTGGCATAGTCTGTGACCCTGGCTGGGTGACAGTGCCAACAAATGACAAAATCGGTGCCAAACTTAGAGCAGAGTTTAACGAGAAGGTTACAAACGAAGAACAAAGAAAACGGAGTTCCCACATCTGTAAAGACAACATAATTTCTCCTTTGGTTCTTTCCTCGCAAAACCAGTTTGAAAAAACTACAGTGTGAATAATAAGACGGATAGCTCTGCATTACAAACTTAATAGTAAATTTTCTTTTAATTAGATTCGTAGCAGTTATTATATCTGTAACCCATCAGGCAGCACTAATAAAATTCTTTCCCCTTGGTAATCATTAAAAAAAAATATATATATTCAACCTTTGACCTTCGTGAAGAGTAGTTTGGCTCAATGAAATCTCGATTTGCCGTGATTCCGTGATGACATAACTACAATTACATAATTACATGATTACAATTATATAATCAGGGTAATCACAATTATATAATTACATTTATAACCTTACCCCTTGTAAAAGCAGGATGCGAATGTTACATTATTTCGGAGTTTAACCTTTCCTGTAGGTCAGGGGGTAAGACGCCTGTGTTAATACCTAACGAGACACACGCCTCTCTGGCTGATACATTATTTCCCTCCGAGTGCAGATGCCACGTCACCTTCTGCAGGATGTCTCTGTTACCTCCTCTGATCGACAGGCAGCTTGACCTTCGACCTGTGTCAATGGCCTGGAGGCCACTTAAGCCGAGTAAATGCGGTTACACTAACGAGTCACCTTGACCTCAAACAATGGGTGAAGGCTTCGAGGGCAATCGGAGGTCACAGGCCTTTATACTATCGAGTAGCCTTGTGTCAAGATGAATGATGTAGTTTCACTAGCTAGACTGGTGAACGAATGGTTGATAACACATGTTCTCATAGAGTGAGCCTTATCACCCAACTGGGCTACGATACGAGTTATCGCCAAAATCAAGATATGGTCGAGTGTTTTGTCATTCTGTTACTGTAGATCGTATTATCATACATGATTAAAAAGGTTGTGTGTTTGTTTTTCTTCTTTCATTTCACGTGTCCTCGAGTTGCTCTCTCTTCTTTTCCTATAATTTAGAAGTGATACTACAGGCGAGCTGACAGTTCCTTATAGCTGCTTTGTGCAATCTGTAAATGTATACACACACACACACACACACATATATATATATATATATATATATATATATATATATATATATATTTTTTTTTTTTTTTTTTTTTTTTTTATACTTTGTCGCTGTCTCCCGCGTTTGCGAGGTAGCGCGAGGAAACAGACGAAAGAAATGGCCCAACCCCCATACACACGTACATACACACGTCCACACACGCAAATATACATACCTACACATATATATATACATATATACATATACATATACATATATATATATATATATATATATATATATATATATATATATATATATATATATATATATATATATATTGGAAAGGATCACAATTTTGACTTATATATCTCTCTTGTGTCTCCCCTGATGATGTGATTATTACACGAAAGTGCACTTGGGAACTTATCCTGTTTCATTTTCCCCGTGGACTCACAGGTATATATATGAATGAATGTGTGCAAACTTTACACACTCTGAAGACAACTAAGTATCAGATGTGAGGCAATGTAATACCAGGCAATTGATCATGACATTTTTATAATCTTGCATCTTTCATACCAAGATATCATGAACCTGCTGGATCTTAGAAAATGTTTCCTCTCGAGGTTAAAGGTCATGTAAAAGAGATGATAAGTCACCACACCTTCTAATATGACCTGAGATATGAGGCATCACAGACCTTTGTTCGTAACCTCTGCTTTGAAATAATGATTCCTAAAATTATATTTCTCTGTAAGAGGAGATTTTTTTCTGTTTTCAAAGTTATCAAAAACGAGAACTTGAAACATCAGCGTCGTGTGTGTAAAGAGGAGAAAACCTAGCTAACGCTCATCATAAATGTGGACGTCTATGTTTCCCTTCATCACACTGGCCACGGGGGGTTGGAGGATGTGTGTGAGTGTTGCTGCATATGTGGTGTGCAAGTACGTCTGTGCATATCTCCCCGACGACCGCGCTCCATTACCCTTGGGAATGGAGTTGGAATACCAACAAAGACGACATGAGTGACTTTCAAAACGTCAGAGGAGAAATCGAAAAAAAAAATAAACGTGTCGACGTGGTGTGTTTTTTTCTCCTCGATATTTTGTTTTACTGGATTTTTTTTTTATCATCAGTGGATTTAGGGTGTTAAATAACAAGATCAGTTCGTTCTGTCATATGTCCGAGATTTGCTACCAATCAGAACCTGGACGAAAATATTGAAATAGCTAAAAAAAATATATGAAGGAAAAAATGAAACTTGGGATAAGTCTCGGGACTGTTGTCCACTTATATATATATATATGTATATATATATATATATATATATATATATATATATATATATATATATATATATATATATATATATATATATATATATATATTTCTTTCTTTCTTTCATACTATTCGCCATTTCTCGAGTTAGCGAGGTAGCGTTAAGAACAGAGGACTGGGCCTTTGAGGGGATATCCTCATCTGGCCCCCTTCTCTGTTCCTTCTTTTGGAAAAAAAAAAAAAAAAACGAGAGGGGAGGAATTCCAGCCACCCGCTCCCTTCCCCTTTAGTCGCCTTCTACGACACGCAGGGAATACGTGGGAAGTATTCTTTCTCCCCTATCCCCAGGGATATATATATATATATATATATATATATATATATATATATATATATATATATATATATATATATATATATATATATATACATATATATATATATATATATATATATATATATATATATATATATATATATATATATATATATATATATATATATATATATATATATATATATATATTTATATAATCCGAGAAGCATATGGTAGGCTTCACAGAGATGCTCTCTTGAAGGTGCTAGGAATACATGGCATGGGACGGGAGGGTAGTAAAGGAGGTAAATTCACGGATCCTGACAGAGGAGCAGGTATGTAGTGTGTTTGGGGTGAGGAGGATGGTGGAGAGGGAAGTGAGTCAGTTGCTTTTTGCTGATGCCACGGCGCTGGTGGCTGATTCGAGTGAGAAGCTGCAAAAGAAGGAGTGTGAATTTGGGAGAGTGTGTGAAAAGAGAGAGTTTAGAGTAAATATGAATAAATACAATCATATTAGGTTCAGCAGTGAAAAGAGAGAAATGAATAGAACCTGGAGGAAGTAAAGTGTGATTTCCATACCTGGGGGAACTGTGGTCGCTGAAGTGAGTCATAGGGTCGGTGAGGGCGCAAAGGTTTTCAACGTATTGAGGAATGTGTGGCAAGAGAGGTTACTGTCTTTGAGGAAACAAGATTGGTTTGTCTGACGGTGCTGTATGGATGGAGGGCGTGGGATGTAGACGAGAAGATAATCTATAGGGTGAATGTGTCGGAAATGAAATGCCCAAGGACATTCTGTGATGCGAGGAGGGTTGATCAAATGAGAAATAATTGGGAAAGGGAGACGTGTTTTGGTAAGAGGAGTATGTATGAGAGAGAGAGATGAAGAGGGTGTGCTAAATTGGTTTGGAGACTGAGATAGGACGGGTGGGAAAAGGATGGTTACCAGGGCATACATGTTAGAAGTGGAGGGAACAAGGAAGAGGTGGAGGGATGGAGTGAAAGACGTATTGAAGATTCAGGGGGCTAAACGTGTAGGAGGGTACGGGGCGTGTAAGAGATAAAGCATATGGGAGCTATGTAATATATAGGGGACAAACAGACAGTTAATGCTGTTAAGGGCTAATAGTCATGTAAGCGGTTCGACTGTAGACTACCTTAAAAAGGCACAAGAGAATCCCCGAAGTAATTCAATTACATATACCACAAAGAAGCACATTGTTCTTGGCAATGTAATGTGATTCATTGTTATAAAAAAGTGAAAGGAACAGATGGCATTTCCATTCGAATATGATCAGAGAAGTTTAGTATAGAACTGTTAAAGATGCTGCCACAGAGACTAAAAGGAGGTTACGATATATTTCTTTTTTCACTATTGAACGTTTATGCGCCACATGAGCAAACGCACAACGCAGTCTGAACAAGTTTGGTCATCTTCGACGGTGTGGTGTGCGGACAGACACTGTACGTGTCGAAATGTGACTTAGCATTAGAGAGTTTTCTGAAATACATGTGACGTGATGAGGTTCAAGTGCTTTGACAGGGTCTTGCAATCCCACTACAGTAAGTATAACTGAGTCAGTAAAGTGGTGGATAGGCACGGAAAGGCAAGTGGAAGAAGTTTCCTGGATATGTGGATCACACAATAAAGTGAATAACATCAGATATTCCTCTAATGGTACAGTTAAGGTCTGTAACATATGAGGAATTGAAGATACATAAGAGATAGACTGAGGTGGCGTTCAGAGAACCTCATCTATATTAGACATTTCGTTTACAACGGTGATCCCGCCACAGTGTGGCTGAGGGAACATCATGCAAAACCAGGACACATGTAGCCCACAGCCTTAGGTCGTTATGCTGCAGTGTGGCGGCCATAAACCCGCCACTACGCACCGTTAAACAAACTGGGGTCTTTGTGAACCAACCAACAGGCAACTTGAAAAAGGAAGCAGTGAGCTTAGATTTTCTTCTTCCCGTTGGATCTCCATCTCTTTAAGTCGGAGGCTCAAGTCACGAGTGAATATCCACATCGAGGCCGGGTCTAAGCTGGGATATGGAAATAGTCAAAGAGACACAGACGCAAGGAGGGAAGAGGTAAAACAGTCTTAAAGTTATGGAGAAATGGGGGAAAAAAAAAACTTACGGATTCAAGACAGGGCAGGTCACACCTGTGAGGGGAAACCATGAGAGGGTAAAGGTTTACAAAGGTGTTCAGTGTTGAAGGCAAAAAAAGAAGAAAAAGGCACTACACTTCAGAAGACGATATTACTCTTTCGTAATTTACTGCCTGCAATATTCTCTTCTACGCCATTACGGTCTGGAATATCACTACCCTATGTTTAAGGCAGTGTTCAACCATCAGTAGGAGATAAAACAGATTCCCTGATTTGTGGGTGGGTTGGTTGGTTGGCTGGTTGGTTGTTTGGGCTTTGAAAGGCCCTTATCAATTACCAGAGTCATCAAGGCCGTCAACGTATGAACTACATCCACCAACCGAAAGAAAAATATTCAACCACCAACCTTCTTCAGGTGGTGAAGATAATTGCTAGGAACCACATCCACTCTCACTGTGCCTGTGGCCAAAGATCGTGATCACACACACACACGTCTTCCTAAGGGCATCTCCTTAAGGGGGGTAGGGTCGGTGAACTACAACGTCCTCCTCCCCCCCTCACTGAAGACTTCGGTCTTAGATTAATACCCATGTTGACTGTGTCGACTCCTGTAATATCTCTAGGCTGTAAAAAGGCTGGCTCATAAAGGCCTGTTTCGTTACAGGTGCTCACTAACTAAACCAATGCTTATTAAGAGATAAATCGGACTACTCCAATATCATGTACCCACGCCCAGAAGCTGTACGTTACGTGCATATTACCGGAATCTGCACCAAACAAGCACATTTTTGTCCAATAAAACACTACACATTACTGCTAAAGTTTGAGTTACAATCGCTTAGAAATTCTCAACTCCCATTCCTTCCCCGCAAACTGCGCTCGCCGCCGTGGTTTATTATATTTACGTATTTTGTACTGTGGTTTGCCTTTAACAACACCCTTCTGTTGAAGTCGGCTTCGTGTTCTTGTAAGTATGATGTTATATCCTACTCTACAGCGCGGTTGGTTGTTCCAAACGTCATCAGTGAGTACTTTTGCATGAATACACACACAACACACACACACACACACACACACACACACACACACACACACGCATACTGAATGCAAGAAATTATATGACAGTAGAGAATATTCAAGAGATGGGCCCCCCCCAACGAGTGTAAAGCTCCCTCTACGTACAGTACAAATAACGTAATTATAAATACGTACATAAGAGCGGCAATCTTCTCACATTTCTACCACCCTTCCAGACATTCTCTCTCTCTCTCTCTCTCTCTCTCTCTCTCTCTCTCTCTCTCTCTCTCTCTCTCTCTCTCTCTCTCTCTCTCTCATCCATATCATGCAAGTTCTTCCTCGTTCTTTCCTCTTCCTTCCTTACATAATGGATCCCACCATGAAGGATTTCAACGTCCACTCTCTTATTCAGTCCACTCCCGACTCCACCCCGCACCGCACAGTCCACGTGGTCATTTTTCATCCAGTCCACCCACCCGTCGGCTCACTCCACATCTGAAACGGGGAAATTCGTTTTCTTGATGTGAGAGAGAGAGAGAGAGAGAGAGAGAGAGAGAGAGAGAGAGAGAGAGAGAGAGAGAGAGAGAGAGAGAGAGAGAGAGAGAGAGAGAGAGAGAGAGAGAGAGAGAGAGAGAGAGAGAGAGGAGCTACCGTGATGGAGTGTACAGTATCTCCCTGGGTCCAGGGAGAGTAAGGCATATCACATATTCTCCTCCCTGTTTACGTTAACGCTACGGCCCCATCATATTCTTCATGGAGGAGGAGGAGGAGGAGGAGGAGGAGGAGGAGGACGACGACGACGACGACGACGACGACGACGACGACGACGAAGACGACGACGACGACGACGACGACGACGACGAAGAAGAAGAAGAAGAAGAAGAAGAAGAAGAAGAAGAAGAAGAAGAGGAGGGGCAGGAGGAAGAGGAAGAGGATGACAAGGAGAAGGAGGGCATACAATCCCCCTTTTTCTTCTGCTTCACGTCTGACTTTGAATTACTTCCAGGGGACCTGCGCTCCCTCAGATGCTGTTCCGCGGAGAGGATATTCCACGACCAGAGAGAGTCACCAAACTGACTGGCATCTCCTCCTCCTCCTCCTCCTCCTCTTCCTTCTCCTCCTCCTCCTCTGGAGCAGTACAACACCGGTTATCATGACCGTACGACGGTCTGTGTGTGCCTCAAGTCAGACGCTGTGTGTTTCTGGAGTAGAATCAAGACTTCCCACGTCTACTACTTCCTTCAGGGAAGTTACCTCCACGAGGCTTCTTTCTCCTCCCTCCCTCGTGTCATCCGCCTCAACACTAACCCCCTCCTCGCCTTATATCTAGAGTGGGAGTCACCTCCTCCTAGCGGACTAAAGCCTCCTTAAGTGCGAAAATCTCATCTTACACCTCAAACGATCGACGGTATTGTTTCGCACATCTACCGTAGACTTTCTCCCCTCGACGCGTACAAAATGCTCAGATGAGGCTCGCTCATACAGACGTGGACACACTGGGAAAGATGCAATCTGGTGTGAGTTCCTATACAGCGTGATGGCTGAGTAAGCTTGCCTATGACAGACTTGTACACTCTTTCGCAGTCAATACCAACCAGGCGACATGATGTCCCCTTTAAAGTGAGAGAGCTTACAAGGGGTAGGTGGAGGGAAGAGACAGAGTGTACGAGGAGGGAACTGAGAGAGTGTACGTGGAGGGAAGAGGCAGAGTGTACGAGGAGGGAACTGAGAGAGTGTACGTGGAGGGAAGAGGCAGAGTGTACGAGGAATTTATGTAAGCGGAGGGAATAAAAAGAGATTTTGTGAAGGGAATACACTGTTTGTGGAGGGAACAGAGCACGTGGAAGAAAATATATGGAGTATATCAAAGAACAAGGAGAATAAGAGGAGGAAATAAACAGAGACTATACAACGAGACCAAATCTTTAATGTAGGTTAAGACCAAGATATAGAAAAATATCAAAATTCTCTCATGTGGACACATATTCGCGAGTCTGAGACTCTTCCTTGGCACGACCGAGAACATCAGCACCGGGTATGTTAATGTAAATACCTAGTTACTTTGTGCCCACGTGAACTCGTGATAAACCATGGCGAATTATAAGCCGCGTGTTGATACAACATTAATGCATGCGCACAACTCCTGGCGAAGGAGTTAAGTGTGCAGGAGGATAAACATACATTTCAAGAAACATTTCGAGATTCGCCAACAAGTTTTCACGAATGGCAATATTCAGACAGACTGGTGATTAACCACCTCGACATTAAGATATGCCAGTTTGCACTGTGGAATCCTTTCTAAGAGCCCTCCAAAAAAGTGATATCTCGCCTTGAATATATATATATATATATATATATATATATATATATATATATATATATATATATATATATAATAGAGAGAGAGAGAGAGAGAGAGAGAGAGAGAGAGGAGAGAGAGAGAGGAGAGAGAGAGAGAGAGAGAGAGAGAGAGAGAGAGAGAGAGAGAGAGAGAATATCAAATTAGGAAAATTTCACCCGCGTGTTTCTATTCACATCAGAGAGAGAGAGAGAAAAAAAATCAAGGTGAAAAATTAAGAAATCGTATTCATCTAAACGTGTAACCGTGAGAAGTAATCTTGTAAACTATTTTTCAGAGTAAATGATTACGATAACTTGGTTTTTCTCTCCACGTCGCAAGGCTGAGCGATATCGCAAGGTAATGACGTCGCAAGGCAGTGACGTCGCAAGGCAGTGACGTCGCAAGGCAGGGACGTCGCAAGGCAGTGACGTCGCAAGGCAGTGACGTCGCAAGGCAGGGACGTCGCAAGGCAGGGACGTCGCAAGGCAGTGACGTCGCAAGGCAGGGACGTCGCAAGGCAGGGATGTCGCAAGGCAGTGACGTCGCAAGGCAGGGACGTCGCAAGGCGGTGACACCACAAGGCAGGCACGTCGCAAGGCAGTGACGCCACAAGGCAGTGATGTCGCAAGGCTGCGATACAAAACCTGGACTGCGTTCCTCAAGTGCCACATGCACAGTTGAGATCGTCTGTGTATGTGATCTCAGAATTATCCCCAGGACCTGTACAAGGTGTGTGGGGGAGATTACCCCGTCCGTCTGGTGGATGCAAGAGCAACTCAACGCAGACGGCCGCGTTAATGGTAACACACTCCCTTCTCCCCCTCCTCAGTTGACAGAGGCTGCAAGTCCAAAAGAACTAACATGTATTGATTTTCCTCACCAGTCGACACCGATCTTGTGACACACAGTATGAATTACATCATCAAAAAAGAACAGTATAGCATTTCTCCCCTCCCGAGTGCCTGGCCCAGATTCTCTGCTCTTGGTTTCCTCACCGAACAAAAGTACAAGAAGAAGACGGTATGACGGTTGGCAACAGGGCAGCAACGGTCATTTCAAAGCCATCAAGATACACGTAGGTTGAAAGAATCAAGAGCTCGTCCGACTTTTTCCTTTTTTCTGTGATGTCTGACTTCTCCAGCGCAGAGAGAGAGAGAGAGAGAGAGAGAGAGAGAGAGAGAGAGAGAGAGAGAGAGAGAGAGAGAGAGAGAGAGAGAGAGAGAGAGCCAGTCACGTCCACTGGGCGAGACCCAAGGTCATACGGTATAATGTGATGTGGTGCGTATGTATGCCTTTGAAGGTGGAATGACGGGAAACTGAGCAGTCTTTTTTTGGGTTACGATGGATCGGTGTTTCTAGCGTCACAGAGGCGGTAAGTGTCCAGAAGCATCTTTCAAAAAGTGTAATTCTTATCTCTGGGGTGATGAGTGTATGTCTGGTGGGGTGTGGTGTACACACGTATGTCTGGTGGGGTGTGGTGTACACACGTAAGTCGGAAAGGCAACCAAATATGACGTAACAGTTAAGGGTATGACGGATAAGAGTACCTGGCGTCTGTGAAATTGTGGCCACCTGTGATGGTTTTGGGTTGATCCTTGGTAACCTGCGATTACTCAGGATAATGCGTGATCACTTTGGATTATCTGTGTGATCATTTCAGATGACGTTCGACCATTTTGAGATGACCATTAATCCCGTGGGAGTAAATTGGGATCACGTGCCGGGGTGGGAGTGGAGGGGTTGGAGGGGGGTCATCATTCCGGATGACCTCTGATGAGCCGGGATGACCTAAGGTCATCTGGGATAATCGTTGATCAACTGCGTTGACCCCAACGATCAACTTGCGATGATCTACGTATACTTGCAGAGGGGCATCATCACTCACGGACCATCAACATCTCATCACTTAATATGGTCTATGATCATCTGATCACTTACTATGGTCTATGATCATTTGATCACTTACTATGGTCTATGATCATTTGCTACGACCTGCCTTCAACCCCCTCCCCCACCGGTTGACCTGTGATCAACCAGGATAATGACCTCCAGCTTTCCCCTCGGGATGGACCTGGGATCACATGGCGGCGGTCTACGATCAACTGGAAACATTTGTCAGCATTTGGAGAGCCACGCGCGACCACAGAGGAAACGGACGACGACAGAGACCATCGATATAATGGATCAACCACCTGTTCCTCCACGATGGTTCCGTCATTATCTTATCCCCCTCTCCCTCTTCCTGTGAACGACTCTCGCAATACATATACTGCATTACGGACTTCGAGTATCACCGAGTTTCGCGGCTCGAGAGAGAGAGAGAGAGAGAGAGAGAGAGAGAGAGAGAGAGAGAGAGAGAGAGAGAGAGAGAGAGAGAGAGAGAGAGAGAGAGAGAGAGAGAGAGAGAGAGAGAGAGCACCAGCAAGTTGAACATAAAGGCGTCACCGCCAGGACACAGAGAGGACTCCATCACCCTTATGCCATGACCCGGATTTTAAGCTCCGCTATCGTAACGCGGATCCTCCCGCTCCCTCAACCTCCCTGTACACCACTACATATGTTAAGGGGCTACACAGGATCCCATCCCCTTCCCACGTCTGAAGAACCTGTACCATCACTTCATTACGTCTTATCCTCACGCAGTAACTTCCCCTTACATGGACCTCTCTTGACCTCTGGGGAGGTCTCCCCGTCTGACCCTCCCTGACCTTTCTCAGTCTCCCTCCCAATACAGGTCTCCCCATCTGCCTGCCTCTCAGTTACCCCTCTGCGTAATCTTCGTTCACCACGGGTCATTCATTTATCCCCCCCCTCCCCCACACCCCCACCCTGCATGATCTACATTCACCACCGTTCATTCAATTACCTTCGTGCATGACCTTCGTTCGCTCCCGTTCGTTCATTTGCCTCCCTGCATGGTCTGCATTACCTTCCTTCATGATCGTCTTCCTCACATTCAATCTCTCAACTCGACCCTCAAATCGTTACGTCGCAGTCAAGAATCACACGTTACCACGTGACACAGTCCAGTCCACCTTCAACATCTGTCCTGTTCTAATGGTCCTTTTTTTCCCCCTCCTCACTCACAACCCCACCCAGTTATCCTCACCCCTCACGCTTCCCTTCTTCAGAACCCTGACACACTATTGCACCTTAGGCTATCACAGATTTTCCTGACCCCCTTCCTTCACTCACCCTCATCCTCCCTCATGATCTATGCTCCATCACCAACATCCACTGATTCGACCCCTTCACGCCTCCTTCAACCCCTCAGTGAACCATTTAACATACCATCGTACCTCTCAGTCCACCTTTCATCTCTCACAGTCCAGTGACCACACATGCCCTTACTTCTGCCTTTACTAAACCTACATACCCCTTTACTAAACTGTCCCACCACAGAGTTCCTTTACCTCACCTATACGAGCATCTCTATCTATACACATCCCCTCACAAACGATTCCCTCACTCACATCACACTCACAAATCCCTCCCTAGCTTACAACATCCCTCACGGCACCCATGGTACATAATTCCTCACACAAACAGACAAAGACTAGAAAAATACCCAAGCAAGCGCAAGATTTGCCTTTATATTCAGCATTCAGGTCAACCAGTGCTCGGGGCTCTCTACGTGTGGACTGAATATTGCTTTGTGGTGCAGGGGTGGGAGTCGTCTTGTCTACAAGCTGTGGCCAGGGGTGTGTGTGTGTGTGTGTGTGTGTGTTGCAAAACTGGTAGGAAGATAGAGAAAGCTCAAGGGATATGAGAATCTCAGTGATAAATCCCCACTGTGTATATATATATATATATATATATATATATATATATATATATATATATATATATATATATATATATTATACATATTCGCCATTTCCCGCGTTAGCGAGGTAGCGTTAAGAACAGAGGACATCCTCATTTGGACTCTTTCTTTGTTCCTTCTTTTGGAAAATTAGAAACGGGAAGGTGTCTGACTATATATATTGCTCCATTATAGGGAGACAGTAAATAGTACTTCTCTAATAAGGTATCAGAGCCGGGAGTGTAAAGCTACATCTAAATTTTGAGGACTAGTGAGGTCACATCAGACCTGTACTTCTCGGAGCATCTCCCTCACTCCCAGGTACCCAACCAAGACATCACAAGTGAGGACTAGTGAGGCCACATCAGACCTGTACTTTCCAGGGCATCTCCCTCACTCTCAGGTACCCAACCAAGACATCACAAGTGAGGACTAGTGAGGTCACATCAGCACTGTACTTCCCAGGGCATCTCCCTCACTCCCAGGTACCCATCGGAGGCAGTACATATCTTCGCCAACATTCTCCGCGGGTGCAAACACGGCACTGACTGTTTAGGAAGGCAGCGCCTCCCTCCCTCCTCCGTAAACCCATGTGTAAGTCTCGTCTAAGCTCTGTCAAGAAGGCTTACACCCGAATCCTAAGGAGCTTGTTAGTTACCTGAGAGTTAGGAGGAAAAATATTTTATAAAGGTCGGAGGCATCAGAACGCTGGGGGAGTTGCCAGGGTAATAAACTCGCCGCCCCCCCCCGTGACGACCTACTTGGGCGTACCCTACAGACCTGACCAGCCACGTCCTTGAAAAGTACAGGCATTATCTTACCCCTCCAGAAGGGAGGGAGGGAAGGAGGGAGGGGAGCTCTTCTGTCCGTCGATGAGGCGGTCTGAAGCAACATGTTTATCACCGCCGATGGTTCAGGACGTGGGGATGTTTATCATGTGAGAGAGAGAGAGAGAGAGAGAGAGAGAGAGAGAGAGAGAGAGAGAGAGAGAGAGAGAGAGAGAGAGAGAGAGAGAGAGAGCCAGCCCGCACAATGTCAGGGAATATATATATATATATATATATATATATATATATATATATATATATATATATATATATATATATATATATATATATATATATATATATCTATATATTCTTTCTTTTGTTTTCCTCGGAGGGCCTAATGTTATCCCTTAATCCTTCAGGAAATTGCATCGCCGAGACATAATCATTTCATTTTCAAAGAATTGCAGCAGAGAATCATCTGCTGTTCTCACGACTAACAGTGTTGGATGTTGGCTAGCTATACAACAGCGTGCCTGGGAACTAATAGGGCGGCACGATCAATGTAGGTTGGCCAGCACCCACTGCGGTGTTCAGCACCCATCAGGTCAGGTCAGCCAGCATCTGTTCGGCTGGCCAGCACCTGTCAAGCTGGCCAGCACTCGTCAAGCTGGCCAGCATCTGTCAAGCTGGCCAGCATCTGTCAAGCTGGCCAGCATCTGTCGGGCCGACCAGCACATGTGCTGAGTAGGTCACTGTCCGTCGGGTTCAAGTCAGCTGTACACCTGTTCAACCCACGAACACCTGCTACCACCTTCAGTACTTCTCGAGAGTGGCAATGACGTGTAGGCAAACACACACACACACACACACACACACACACACACACACACACACACACACACACACTACCTCAAACCTCTTGCATGCCTGAGCTCGTCTTTGACCCGACTCCCAAACCAGTCGACGCTGGCCAGCGCCACTTGGAATCCTTCACTAGAACAATATACTGTGTGGACTGAGACGCACATCCCACAGGGAGGCGGCTCAACAACCGGGCTCCTGAATAAATCACGTTGGATGGCTAGCTTTCAGGTCTCATGTCCTGGATCAATGGATAAGCTGAAGGTCAAGATATATTTTGCACGAGAAGGCGGCTGGACCCCGATGTACTTCTGAGAGATACCAAGGCGGATGGGCAGCTGCCACAGCGGGAATTATACAGAGAGGAGGAGGAGGAGAAGGAGCAGCAGCAGAAGAGAAAAAGAAAAAGTTTGCTCCGTTAGTGTTTCTGTTCTCAGAAGATGGAGAGAAGATGAGGACTGACTTCATCAGAATGAGCGAGGAACTGTAGCCACTCCTTATATCGCCTCTTTAGAAACCTTTTTTTTTTTTAATTTCACTTATTCTGACAACCGATCTACTTATCTTTACTAAATAAAGTGTACA
Organism: Panulirus ornatus; assembly: GCF_036320965.1. Lineage (NCBI taxonomy): Eukaryota > Metazoa > Arthropoda > Malacostraca > Decapoda > Palinuridae > Panulirus > Panulirus ornatus. The sequence continues at coordinate 65,149,584 of NC_092243.1, read as the reverse complement.
TTAAGTGTCGGAGTTGTCGTTAATATATGTATGACTGGTCTATTTCAGCCACTCGTCAGGTCAGTCCCACTTTCCGGTCATATGTCCCAGTGTGTCCCAGTGTGTCCCAGTGTGTCCCAGAGGCAAATACTCGTAAATCCCTGCCCTAGAGCAGGTAGGGGGTATCCCTGATGGCCACGAAGGGGGATACCATGCGTCGCATCCTGCCTTTCCCCTCCGTCAGTGGAGGAGGAGGAGGAGGAGGAGGAGGAGGAGGAGGAGGAGGAAGAGGAGGAGGAGGAGGTGAAGACCTCCTACCATGATCTATGGAACTCGTCAAACGCATTCAGATGAAACATGTTGATGTTGGAAAAGTAACAGAAATTTACTTTTAGGGTAAAAGTCTGTCAGATATGTTTGTGTGGCGGACGTCTGAGGTAATCGGGGCGATCAGAGAAAATGATGCTGCGTTAAAGAAAGAAAAGATTTGCTATGGAAAATACTTCATACAGTGTAGTTCACCGAGGGAAAATACAAGGGTTCGTCAAAAATTTGTCTCTTGCAGGTTTATCAGAATGACTGAGAACGTAATTCAATTTTTTTTTACGAATATATGACTTTCAGACAAAAAAGGCCGATGAGTGTGGCCCAGTATGGCATAGTGGCGGAGAGTGGTCTGGCGGCAGAGAGTGGCCCAGCGGCAGAGTGTGGCCCAGCGTTAGAGAGTGGCCTAGCGGCAGTGACCCAACGGCAGAGAGTGGCAAAGTGTGGCTCAGGGGCAGAGGGGGTGGCCCAGCGGCAGAGAAAGTGGCCTAGCGGCAGAGTATGGCCCAGCGGTAGAGAGAATGGCCCAGTGTGGCCCAGCGGCAGAGTATAGCCCAGCGGTAGAGAGAGTGGCCCAATGGCTTAGTGTGGCCCAGCGGCAGAGTGTGGCCCAGTGCGGCCTAGCGGCTGAGTATAGCCCAGCGGTAGAGAGAGTGGCCCAGTGGCTTAGTGTGGCCCAGCGGCAAGAACAAGTGTATAGAACTATGTATGGTGAGTGAGAGGGAACGGCTGACCTGGAGGCTGAGGCGACCACTCTGTGTAATGGTCTGGCCTGCGGGAGGGTCGGATGTGAGGGGGCGCCCCAGCTGGAGGTCGGTTTGAGGGAATAAGAGGGCTGTAGGGATGAGAGACTCTGAAAGGTAAAAAGTATATATATAAATATATATATATATATATATATATATATATATATATATATATATATATATATATATATATATATATATATTATATATATATATATATATATATATATATATATATATATATATATATATATATATATATATATATATATATATATATATATATATATATATATATATATATATATACATGAGTTTTTTATGTGTGAGCGTTCCCTTAAACTATGTTGTCTCTCACTAGCAAGTCTCTCCTCCGATGGGAGTCGTCCACTGGCTTTCTCATCATCCATTCCAGTACTTTACACACCACACTCGTCAGGAAGACCGTTCAGTAACTTAACGTCTCTTTCCAGTCCCCTGTCTTACAGAGACGTGTTACTTTTGCCTCCCCCCCCCCCTTCCACTCCCTTTGGAACATTGCCTTTTCCCAGTCGCAGAATTTCGAGCGGTCTGTCAAGTGTGTCTAACATCTTCAGCACGTATGGTGATATTTCCTCATGGTCATAAGCCTTATATGGGTCAAGCCCCTTTAGTATTTTGTAAATGTCTTTTCTACTCTCCTCTCTCCGTCTCATTCGTGTTGGGGGCTATATAGTGTCTTGCACAGCAAAAATCACATCATCATCTACAACTCCTCACTCTCAATCTCTTAGACAGACTGATTAGCTGCTCTTTACTTGGCAATTCACTCCTCATGAATCTATGGATAGTTTTGGACTAACTCCTTCCCTGTCCACAACATTCTTTTCAGAGTTGCTCTGTTCCTCCTTTCTAATCCTGCTATACTCGTTCCTTGCTCCCTCTTACCTTAGAATCGTTGGCTCACTGGAGCTCCTCCTATGTCGTCATAGCACATCCCTAAGCTCCATTGCTTCATGACATCTTTTACTAAGCCACTGAATTCTCCCTCTTCCTCACCCTTCCCACTGTCTATGGGGATAACGGTACCCCATGTTCTTCACTCTTCCACTGTAAATTTCAAATAAACATCACCACAGTTTCTTCCTTCTTGGCAACTGAACTCTATTTTCCCAAGTCATGTTATCCTTGAAATAGTTTAATTCTCTTTAGTTTCCACGACTGTACCTCCTCTTCGAATGTCGTCACGTCTCTGCTCTTCTAACACTCACGTTCACCACACGCTCAAACCCAAGCATCCTTGACGAGGTGGAGAAGAAGTGTGCAGGTACACATGACAAGCCGTCTGAAGAGTTGTTCAAGGTGTGACTGCAGGAAGGCTATATAACGAGGGAGTACAAGAGGGCAAATGTCCTCCCAATCTATCAAAAAAGAAAGTAGGGAATCGCACTGAGCTACAAAACCAGTCTGTCTGACGAGAATACTACATCAGATCATTAGAAATTAAGTGGTGCATTACTTGTAGATGAGAACTCACCAACACGAGAGACAGCATGGATAAATAGCTCGGTCGTGCGTGGTAAACCGGTCGGTCTTCTGTGAGAGGTTTTGTAGACAAGAAAGAAACGCAGAACGTTAGGTACATCCTGCGTATCTGGACCAACAGAGCATTTCATACTGGACGACATAAATGCCTGGTATGAAAGAGAACGATATGTCTTCCAGCAGAAATGAAGGTTAGCCTCCTTCAACGGATAGAGTTCCCTGACTGGAAGCGAATAAGAGGACGCTTGTCAGAGAAACCGTCTTGAAATGTGGCCCGCCAAAGGGACCATTTTCTCTTTATCATCTAACTAACCAGCTGGAAAGTACTAGGCATATGCCTGAGCATGTTTGTAGATGATGCCATGGTCATGGAGGAAGTATACGATGATGAGTGACTGCATCAACTTACAAGGGGACCAAGGCAAACTCCAAAGACCGTCGAGTGTATGGTTAGTCCGAATAAACGTATAGTAAAAATGTTGGGCAGAGTGAAAGAATTCTTCAATATAAATGCCAATTTAGCAAGCCATAAGCTGCAGGAAAATGCATGTGAGTGGGAATTAGTAGTTGTGTCACAGTACTGCCCCTGTTGCTAGAGCCTCACCTTAAGAGAATCGCCAAGGTCACAGACTGTCTGGTGGCAGATGTTGGAATCAGATTCAAAACCACGTACAGCTTGACACTCACAGCACGATTCCCATCATATATTAGACCAAGACTAGCCTCTGGCTATCAGGTTGCGTCACCATATTAAAGGAAGCATAAAGCACTACCTGTGAAAGTAGCGCAAGAATAATGGTGTTTATAGAATTAAGAGAGTTGAGTGAAAGCGAGAAGCAGAAAGTCGCAAATCTATCCATCATGGGGGAACGATGAGTAAGGGTTGACTTGATCAGAGCGTTTAAGCATGAACAATACTATGGAGAATACGAAACGGGGCAGCAAAGATGGTACCAGAATCAAGGGAACTGACTTAAAAGGAAAGGCAAGAGGACTTAGATTTGTCACAAGTGGAAGAAAGAGAAGTCAAGGGTAACCTCATCATAACATTTGATTTTTTCAACCAGTTTGATAACGTAGACAGTGAACAGTTCTTCGAAAGATTCAGGGATATATGAACTGGAGGACAAGATAAGAAATTAAGCAAGAAACATGTTGAAAAAGGATGTATAAATGCACCTTTTTAACACAAGAGTGGTGGAGGATTTTTCCTGAATGTGAAGACAGAAAATGTAAACATACATAAGTTTAAAAAAAGTTGTATGATAATAGCGAAGGTTTAAGAGATGGGGCCCGACGGTGTAAAACTCCCTCCCGCACAAGTACCAATTAGTTATAACGAGAAGGTAAAGGGTAATTCCACAGACACGCATACAGCGAAAACCAAACTTTGCTCCCTAACCTTACGAAAACCAAAAGGATATGTAAATAACTGAGTAACTTCATCATACTACGACTTCCTTAAGCATCACCTCACAGGTTCTCCCTCAGAGAAGCAACACATCATAATCCTGTCCTGTTTAGTATATAGCAGTTGTCTGAACACCCCTGAGGTGACAGGTTTTACGTAGATAAAGGACGTATCTTTGGATCGTCTTTTGCCAACCGTACTACACGAAACTAGAAAATATACCGATACAATAGATAGCCGTATTGTTGAGGTCTATCCCAGATACGTATATAGCTACAGAGAGCCGCCCCAAAATTTTGGAGGCTTGCATTTTACACGCGAAAGAGAGCAACAAAAATAGACCTTTCAAACGGGACAGTGTCCCATTCATCCATCCCAGGTCTCCCATGCCTGCTCGACACGATAGGATTGTCCCATTATGATATATATATATATATATATATATATATATATATATATATATATATATATATATATATTTCTCTGTTTTTCCTTTTAGAAAATAATACAGGAAGGGAGGGTTTCCAGCCACCGGCTACCGCCCCTCTGAGTCGCGTTCTACGACACGCTGGGGACATGTGAGCAGTATTCTTTCTTCCCTATCCCCAGGGATTTTATATATATATATATATATATATATATATATATATATATATATATATATATATATATTTCTTTTCTTTTTTCTTTTTCTTTTAAACTATTCGCCATTTCCCGCGTTAGCGAGGTAGCGTTAAGAACAGAGGACAGGGCCTCTGAGGGAATATCCTCACCTGGCCCCCTTCTCTGTTCCTTCTTTTGGAAAAAAAAAAAACATATATATATATATATATATATATATATATATATATATATATATATATATATATATATATATATATATATATCGTATTTTTTCTCTCGTACCTGATCTCCTATACCCCGCATCAGCATGGTAGTGTCAAGAACAGACGATGAGCGGCCTCATATAATCATCCACCCTCATGTCTAATGCACCGAATCCAGATCCCAGCCATCCACATATAAGCCATTCCCTGACCGCTTCTTGGCTCAGCCAACTGAGAATACGTTGAACCCTGTGTATCAACTCGCTCCATTTCGTTCTATCCCATGCATGACTCAAGCCCTCCGGCATGTTCAGGCCTCGAAAACGCAAAAAAAAAGAAAAGAAAAATAAGAGAACAGTCACTCCTCTCTTCTTGGTCATCTTCCAACACGAACACGCTCCAAGTCAGCCTCTCCTCAAGCCATCCTCTCCATACTCTCATACCATTTCAGCACACCCTCGTCGGCTCTCTCTATATCCTATTGTGTGAAGGCTTCGTAAACAAATATCATGTCTGGCCTACCAAAGTAGTCTCTGTGTCCCACCTGCTGTGAAGCAGCTACCACCCACCACATCTGTTCAAAAGTGATTGGTTATTATGGTTGAGTTAGTAAAACGTGGGTTTGATAATCCGTAGACCTTCTACTGCAGACGAGACATTTGGAGTAGGCGAGGATGTAAACGTTGTTTTGAACGTTACATTAAATGTTACGAAGTTGCAGGGAGAAACGTTCGTGAATTTCGTGAAAACATAGGACCTTGGTTGAGCCGGAGGCCATTACAACCTTCCAACGTTTGTTATATTTTCCAAACCTTATCTTCATAACAACACACCCGGGAACCCTTGACAAATAATAACCGCTCTCCGAATTACCTCGCTTGTAATTGAATTAATATATATATTTATTTCATCTATATATATATATATATATATATATATATATATATATATATATATATATATATATATATATATATATATATATATCTTTCGTACTTGGTTGTCATCTCCCATGTCAGCGAGGGAGTGCCAGAAACAGACGAAGAGAGGCCACATTCACTCATACCCATTCTACAGCTGTCGTGTGCAATGCACCAAAGCACAGCTCCCTATCCACAACCAGGCCTTTCCATGGTTGACCCCGGCCGCTTCACATGTCCCGGTTCAATCCAGTGAGAGCACGTCGACCACTGTATACCATATCGTTCCAATTCATTCCGTCCCGTGCACTTCTTTCACCCAACAGCATGTTCAGCTACCGATCACTCAGAATTTTTTCAGTCCTACTATATATATATATATATATATATATATATATATATATATATATATATATATATATATATATATATATATATATATTGTTTTCCATACTTTACAGCCGTTTTCTACGTAAGTGAGGAAGTCCCAGGAACAGACGGAGAAAGGCCGCATCATCTACTCACATCCATTCTTTTAAATGTCATGTGTAATGCACCGAAACCACAGCTCCCTATCCACAACCAGGCCCTACAGACCTATCAGTAGTTTACCCTGGACCCTTCATATTCTCTGGTTCAGTTCACTGACTGCACTTCGACCCCTTTATACCACATCGTTCCAATTCACGTTATTCCTTGCACGTCTTTCACCATCCTGCATGTTCAAGGCCCGGTCGCTCAAAATCTTTTCCACTCTATCCTTCTACCTCTAATTTGGTCTCCTTGTTCTCTTTGTTCCCTCCACTTCAGACACATATATCCTCTTCGTCAACCTTTCCTCATTCCTTCTCTCCTTATGTCCAAAGCATTTCATCACTACCTTTTCTCTCTCAATCACACTCTTTTAATAACTACGCCTCTCTCTTAAGCTTTAATTACTTACCTGATCAAACCACCTCACACCACATATTGTCTTCAAACATTTCACTCTAAAGAAATCCAACCTCATCCGCGCAGCCTTATCTACAGCCCATGCCTTGGGACTACCAATCCTTCAAACATATCTACTTTTGCGCTCCCAAACAATGCTCTCTCTTTCCAAACATTCTTCAGCTTTCCCAGAACCTTCGTTTTCTCACCTACCTGATTACTCACTTCTGTTTTCATGGATCCATTCGCTGCCATGTCCACTCCCAGGTAGCGAAAGCCCTTCACGTCCAATTTTTCTCCATTCAAACTCTCTCCTCAGCGTACCTGTCCCCTAACACTGACATACTAATAATCTTGCTTTTATTCATATTACTCTCAACTTCGTCCTCCTACACGCTCCTCCAAACTCAGTCACCAACGTCTGCAGTTTCTCACTCAAAACTGCCACCAGAACTGTATTATCAGCAAATAGGAACTGACTTACTTCCAAGGCTGTTTCATCTCTCATACTGCAAACTCTCCCCTCTCTCCAAGACTATCGCATTTACCTCCCTCACCACCCCATCCATAAACAGATCAAACAACCATAGTGACATCACACATCCCTGCTGCAACCAAAATCCACTTAGAACAATCCAATCTCCTTTCTTATTACTCGTAAACCTTCCTTAAAACTGCTGGCACACTTGTAGCCAACTAATGCACCCTGGCTATCACCTAATTGCTGCCACACCACAACTCTTTTTTTGGCAACAGCTGTCATGAGTCCAGGTCGTGGTGTCGTAATCTGCTGTCTATCTACCGTGGCTTTCTCTCATCTATTTTCGTATAACCAACCGGTGCAGAGCATTCAAAGGGGCGAGTGGCGATAGAAAAAAAACATAATGGGTCGATGTTAGTATATGGGGGACGACGTGCTATCAGTGGGCGGGACGAGCTCAGGTGAAGGGGTAAAGATAAACCAAGGTTTGGCTGTAGGTACTGGGCTCTGGTGTTGATGCTTTACACATGACAGCTAGAGACTGGATGAGTGCGAAAGCAGAGCTAGTATATCGTGGCAGATCACCATCCAACTTTACCCTCTGCATCTCACTACATCGCTCGGTTAGTGTGTGTATCAATAATGACTTTGTATACATTATCTACCTGTTGTTAAGTGTATGTTAAACCTTTTCCGTCGCCACACCTGCACAATTTAAGGTGTGTCATAAACCTTTTCGGTCACTACACCTGAGCAGGAAATAAGGTATTACCATGAGTCTTTAAGAACTCTCAATACACCAGCTTGGTTTGAAGTTTGTCTTCCTAAACTCAGGCGTTTGATGAGAGGGAAACTAACGTATATAATCAGCAAAACAGTCTTATTAACACACTAACCAATGACACCAGCTGAAAAAGGTGCCAGTTAGGGCGATGGGTCTCTTATCCTACACACTGGTTGTTTATGCGTTGCTTTCGAAGAAGAGAACCGACTCGACGAAAAATCTTTAGTCGGTGAAATATTACCAAGAATCTTAATTGTTTTCATGAATATCTAAGCAGCAGAGGTTGCACCCTCTGAGGGGAGGGTGAGGGACTTGGAGACCCTGTGAGGGGAAGGTGAGGGACTTGGAGAGCCTGTGAGGGGAAAGTGATGGTCTTGGAGAGGCTGTGAGGGGAGATGCTGGTAGCTGTGAGAGGCTGGCCAGCACAATCGGGGGCCACATTAGCCATGCCAGGTCCCATCCCTCAAGCCGTTCCCAACATTAGGCAGCAAATGGACTGCCACGCGGCCTCTTGGCTCTCGCACATACATGAAAACATTGTGGTAACTTTTGAACCTACGTATTGTCAGAGCTCATGAACATGACAGTATGTGGCCACCTGAACATGACAGTATGTGGCAACCTGAACATAACAGTATCTGGCCACCTGAACATGACAGTATGTGGCCACCTGAACATGACAGTATGTGGCCACCTGAACATGAGAGTATATGGCCACCTGAACATGACAGTATGTGGTCACCTGAACATGACAGTATGTGGCCACCTGAACATGACAGTATGTACCCATGTGGCCACTGTACCACTGGCCGACTCTACCCACTACGTGTGTGAACGCCTACTGTGCCAGTGGCTAGCTCGTTCCACTTGTGTGAGTGGCTTTCACTTGTGTTCAACTGATGGCCAGATCATGTGACCCGCTGCACTCCTGGTCCTAATAGGCTGTGGAGAAGTCAGGAAGTACTGCTGCTGTGCTTCTGTTGTTGTCTGTGTTGAGATACCATTCATGCTGCTGCTCCTTCTAGTTGCTGCTGCTGCTGCAGCTGTTACTGTTGCTCCCGTTGCTGCTGCTGCATGAATCCTGGAAAATCTGTCTCCCTAAAAGTCTGGGGGTGTTGTAAGGGTTCCACAAGTGCCGTTCTCCCAGAGCAGCGAGCGGTTCCCATTCGCTCAGGCACGAGTGCTGCTCATGGACTGTGGATGGCCCTCTTTTTTTCCCCCTCCACTTCTCTTTTACCCGGAGTGGGGTCAAGAACCTTCCGCTTCATCGATTCTACAGTCACACCGGTGGCTCGTCATCCATCCCTTTCTACAGCTGTCTGTTTCCGCCGGTGCTTTCGTGAGCTGTCGACGTTTTATCCCCGACCCGAAGACCTGGGCCTATGGTACCTGAGTAGCTACTTCTTCCCATAGTTTCTGTATGGAGACCAGAAACTATAGAGTCTCTCGGCTGCTATGATTACCTCCATCTTTCCTCGCACAGTAAAGCTGTGGAATTCCATTTCCATCCTCTCCTCTTTACCTTTTCCCTATAACCTTTCTGATTTCAACAGTCTGGTCATAGGAAACCCGAGGAGCTCATATAAATCCATCTATCTTTTTTCTAATAGATATTCTTACAATATTATCTTTTCAATGGCCATGGTTTAGACTGGTGCATTCTTCAGCTTGTGTCATGTCCCCTAATTCATACCGACAGCACAAAAATGTTCCTCCTGCTGTTAAGGCTGCTAGTTCGTGTCTATTTACGTAAGTGTGACGGGCGGGTTGTCTACGTACTCAGATGAGTGGCCAATAAGCCAAGGGAAGAAGAAGCAGGAGGACTGGTGCGACGGTGGAGGAGGAGGCGGACTGGTGTGACGGCGGAGGAGGAGAAGGACTGGTGTGACGGTGGAGGAGGAGAAGGACTGGTGTGACGGTGGAGGAGGAGGCGGACTGGTGAGACGGTGGAGGAGGAGAAGGACTGGTGTGACGGTGGAGGAGGAGAAGGACTGGTGTGACGGTGGAGGAGGAGGCGGACTGGTGAGACGGTGGAGGAGGAGGCGGACTGGTGTGACGGTGGAGGAGGAGAAGGACTGGTGTGACGGTGGAGGAGGAGAAGGACTGGTGTGACGGTGGAGGAGTGTGTGGGAGTTAGTTAGGAGGCGGAGGAGGAGAAGGACTGGTATGACGGGGGGAGGGTGAGGGAGGCTGGTGTTGGCCAGGAGGCGGGAGGAGGAGCTGAATGGTGTGATGGGGGAGGAGTGAGGGAGACTGGTGCTGACAAGAGGTGGAGTGAGGGAGCAGGACGGTTCAGATAATGAGAGATACCTACACCATAAACAATACCGGTGATGCCTTGAGCACTGCAGTGTTCTAATATATGATCAACTGTGCCAGTCGAGTGATCAACAGACTTGTGCTTAGTCGATAGGAAAAAAAAATAAAAGGGTTCCTGTGCGAGAGCCATGCCTCGCCTCATCTGGTAGTGGTGGTGGTGGCGGTGCGTGTGAAGGGCCTCGTCTTCCCACAAAATTATACCAAACAAGTTAAAGTAAAGTTTTCCTCACATTTAACAACCGACCAGATCATAATGTTTTAAGACATCTCTTTTACCCAACGCTGAATTTTGACGCACGAACTGAGTGACAAACAGACATTGTGCAAACAAGGGAAAAGAATCGATCCTTCTGTAAAACATATGCATATTACAGATAATTACAGTAAAGTACCTTTTTTTTTTACTTTATTATGATCTCACAAAGGACTGGCTACGTCCAGGTCCATTTCTGCCGTGATCTAGCTAGTTTCATGTTGTTTACTGGAACGAAACAACATGAGAGAGAGAGAGAGAGAGAGAGAGAGAGAGAGAGAGAGAGAGAGAGAGAGAGAGAGAGAGAGAGAGAGAGAGAGAGAGAGAGAGAGAGAGAGAGAGAGACTAGTCACTTTTTTTCCGCTTTCGATGTCTCAAGTGCTATTATTTGAGCCAATTAACCTCATTGCTTTCAGAGCCATTTCATTCATCTTTTTTTTCTCCCGTTTTTCTGTTAACAGTGAGAGGTAGAGTTACCCCCATCTGTTGTGAAAGAGACTAGGAAAATTGCCGGGTTTATATCGTCTTGAAAGTGAACAGGGACACAGCTCTCGATTTGGTGTTTCCCGTGACGAGGTAACACAGCCACGAGTAAAAAAAAAACTCCCTGGAAAATGAAATGAAAAAAAAACTCAATGGAAAATGAAATGAAAAAAACTCCCTGGAAAATGAAATGAAAAAAACTCCCTGGAAAATTAAATGAAAAAACTCCTTGGAAAATGAAATGAAAAAAAAAACTCCCTGGAAAATGAAATGAAAAATAAAAATCCCTGGAAAATGAAATAAAAAAAACCTCCCTGGAAAATGAAATGAAGAAAAAAACTCCCTGGAAAATGAAATGAAGAAAAAAACTCCCCGGAAAATGAAATGAGAAAAAACTCCCTGGAAAATGAAATGGAAAAAAAAACTCCCTGGAAAATAAAATGAAAAAAAAACTCCCTGGAAAATGAAATGAAAAAAAAAAACTCCCTGGAAAATGAAATGAAAAAAAAACTCCCTGGAAAATGAAATGAATGAAAAAAAAAACTCCATGGAAAATGAAATGAAAAAAAACTCCCTGGAAAATGAAATGAAAAAAAAACTCCCTGGAAAATGAAATAAAAAAAAAAAAAATATATATATATATATATATATATATATATATATATATATATATATATATATATATATATATATATATATATATATATATATGTAGGTATGTATATTTGCGTGTGTGGACGTATGTATATACATGTGTATGGGGGTGGGTTGGGCCATTTCTTTCGTCTGTTTCCTTGCGCTACCTCGCAAACGCGGGAGACAGCGTCAAAGCAAAAAAAAAAAAAAAAAAAAAAAAAATTATATATATATATATATATATATATATATATATATATATATATATATATATATATATATATATATATATATATATATATATATATATAAAGCCCCTGCTCGCTATTCACACAGCAAACATTTCCATCCCTGAGAGCCATATTTTCACCTTTCCCAGGTAAGCTCAAGATTACGGGAGTTGTCCACGACGACAACAGCAACACAGACGGATCGTCAGCCATTAGAAGCAAAATGTCTGGAACAGCTCACGTGAGGGAGGGAGAGGGTCGACCTCGCACATGACACTCTCACCGGTGGTTGTGTGTGTGTGTGTGTGTGTGGGAGAAGGCAGGGTAGTGGTGGAGTTGTTGTGTATTGCCAAAGGGCCTCCTCGTCCTTGAAAGACCCATCCATTGCACAGTGTGTGTGTGGGGGGGAGGGGGTTGTTGATTGTCAAGGGCCTCGTCCCTGAAAGACACATACACACACACACACACACACACACGCACACGCACACACACATACACACACACACACACGCCAGTTGTTGTGGGGAGTGTGTGTTGTAAGGGGTCTAACACCTCAGAGACTCACCAGTTGTTGTGCCCACACCGTAACAGCAGCATACCTTATCATTCACCTCGAAATCTAGATAACTCTATGAACCAACGACTTAATTTCGCTGACTCAAACGTGAGAGCACTGAAGATCACAGGAGTAAATAATTTCTCAACGTACAGTCAAAATCAAGAGGGGTCAATCCCCACTTGATTACCTTCTAAGATATCGAAGAAAAGGTTTATACTATCAGTTTCTGAAAAGCTCTATGAACGGAGTTCGCAATGCTCCCAGATTTCAGATTACTTTATATATTTCTCAACTAAGGTGATCGAAACCTTTATCTTAACTCCTAATGGTTTCCTTTTCCGTCAGGGCAGATCATATCATTTCCCTTCCTTACAATATCAAAGAACTGAAGCCTAAGAGGCTTTTCATTTCCTATAACAGTTTATCTTTTCTTTGTCCAAGTTCTAGAAACTTTAATCCTGAGGTAGAGGAAGGGGGAAGAAACAAGGAGAAAATCTAGATGAAATATATATATATATATATATATATATATATATATATATATATATATATATATATATACATATATATATATATATATATATATATATATATATATATATATATATATATATATATATATATATGTATATATATATATATATATATATATATATATATATATATATATATATATTAGGTATACTCACGTGCCCCAGTTCTTTAATGAGAAAGATGATTTGGAAAAACACACAATAGTAATCTAATTGCTTGTAGTTATAGTGATTAAACTCTACTTAGTCTCCTAAATCATTCATTCTAAGTGTATATGAGCTGCGCATTATGTCTGTTGACTTTCGTATATATACGAGAGACTTTATTTTGCTTAATTCCAAGGTTTGTGTGCTCAAATGTCACCACACCTCCTGCCTCGGATCAATGATTCATTTCTATGTATATTGTAATTCTCCAGCGTTGCGGGCAGTATAACTTCACATCAGTCCACCAACCTATAAAAATGCGTATTCACTACCAATTTATGGTCGAAGGAGAGGATGTGGTTGATGATTTTACTTCTTCAACCTTGTCTTCCCTTGTCTCTTCTTCAGTTTTTCCCCTTCTCACAAACCTCTCTATATTTCAATTAAGCCATGGCCTTGATGTAGACTCTCGTCCGTGACTGGAGCTTCCATTGTATAGAAAAAAAAAATCACTGAAAAGTATACTTAACAATGAGGAAATTTCGGGTGAGAAAGAGAGACAAGTCATTAAGTGCAGAGATCAATGGTAGACACTTAATTCTGGACCGACATGTGAGGGTTGTTAGGTAAGGGCGGATGCCAGATTTCGACGACAGGGGGGTTGTTAGACCCTAAGATTGTCTGGACTGGTTTGTTCGGGCTCTTCGCCCGTCTGCCGAAGGTCAAGGCAGACAGACGTCCAGATGACTGTGACAGAAAGATATGTGGTTCTCGTACATACAAAGGTCACGCTATCTTCATCTCATCAGTTTTTATGGAAGCTCGAGAGCTTACATAACCCACGTTAACTCCTTTTTTTAAATGAATATCTATCATAACTCCTTCGCAAAGACCCTCTTCATTAATCCTATCACAGGGGTTTGGGAGAGACGGGGGGCGCGGCGCCCTTGGAGCTCAAACAAATAAAAAAAAGAATAACATGACGCAGGGTTTTTGGAGGTCCCCCTCGGCGTTGCCTCCCTCAGGATCTGTGAATAACTGGAGGAGGACGAGCAGGTCCTTGTCGCACATCATCACCGCTTCCCTGGATCTATGCAAGGAAGGTTCAAGGTCTTCAGACCTGCCTTAGTATTTCGGTCCTTTGACGTCCTTACTTCCCACACTGAGGAGGGATTTTGCGGCGGGGGGGGAGGAAACTGGGTGTCAGATCTCGTTAACCTCAAGCTCCGCTTTCAAGACCTGCGTGCGTAGGAGGATCAGGCGAGTGATTCGGTATTCAAGATTATTCGCTGTTGTAAACCCTGAATGCCTGCGGTGTGTCTCCCGCCCCGCCGCCCACCCCTGAGGCACGGTGGGTGGGTGGGTGGGTGGGTTGGGTTATTCTTGATGACGGACGAGTTGGATGGCGACAGGCGACACAGGAAGGCGACAGGCAACAAACGACAGACAACTTACGATATGATTCAGGTTGCTGAGTCAGGTGTGTCAAGCCATTGATCTGGCGCATCACCACGTCCGTCAAGTCGTTTCTTGTGTAGGTGATTAATGTTGTTTATGTCTGTCTGTCTCTCTGATCAAGGGATGATTAATGTTTCTGTCTTTCTCTCTGTCTAATCATAGGGTGATTAATGTTGTTTATATCTGTCTGTCTGTCTGTCTGATCAGAGGGTGATTAACGTTGTTTATGTCTGTCTGTCTGTCTGGTCAGAGGGTGATTAACGTTGTTTATGTCTGTCTGTCTGTCTGGTCAGAGGGTGATTCATGTTGTTTATGTCTGTCTGTCTGTCTGATCAGAGGGTGATTAATGTTGCTTATGTCTGTCTGTCTGTCTGATCAGAGGGTGATTAATGTTGCTTATATCTGTCTGTCTGATCAGAGAAAGAGAAACGTTTCTCTCTTCACTACATGCAACTTACTGAATATTTTCTTGATTGTAAAATTATCATTACGTCTCTCGAAATCTCAGTTCATGGCGGACAGTACGTACGAGGAGAGGAAAATAACTCACTCTACCTCAACAGCAAATGAATGCCTCAGATCACAACACAAAATGCAAGATAGACTGAAAAACGTAATTGTTAGAAAAAAATACGTCCCAAAATATATATATACAGATTGCAACTGTGTTGCCTGTGTTGCACGCGAGACCGAACTGACCCAGGGCGCACTCTCCCAGCAGGTAGGAAAACGAAACAGACGAGAACCACTAGGGGGGGTCTACGAACTCGGGGTCTCGAAGACGAGATCCATAGGATAGTCCGGAGGGCTGTGTCTTGATAGAGGGAGCTTTTAGCACGAAACAGCAGGAGACAGATATGGAGAAACTATGAGAACACATTGATAATAATAAAAAAAAGGCCTAGAAGTAAAATTAATTCAGCATTCATTCAATATATACTGCAGACACAAAAGAATGCCAAGGAATTCAAGCAGCAACAGACCATCGGGTCCTTTCGAGGCTGTTTAAGATAGTATACGAAGTCAGAAACTCACAGATTTATGTGGCAGGCGCAGAAAACGGACAGATATTTCGAAGACAGAAATAATACAAACTATACTCATGCAACAAGGAAGTGCAAATAATGCCAGTCGTGGACATGTAGCGAAATACATAACAAACTTTATTCGTAAACGTATCTATAATACTGCATCTGAAGGGGCCGAGGTTTTGATGAGAATACTTATCATGCAAGATACTTATGAAGTCTTCTATAACACTCATCTGTCAGTCGAAAAGCAACACACACACACGACCAACATCCACGACACGAATGACACAGGGAGAGTCTTCACGAAAACATGGATCTGAAGAGGGCCAAATATGAGGCTATAAATCATGCACATTAGCACTCCATCACTGCATGACACTAGGCTTGTCCATATACTCCTCAGCAACTGTCATGCTGATGTATTGTGGGAAGATATATTGTTGGGTATGTGAGGCAAGGAGGGGGACGGAGAATAGGGTAGGTTACTGAAGAGGGGAACTGAGAATAGGGTAGGTTACCAAGGAGGGGAAGTGAGAATAGAGTAGGTTACCAAGGAGGGGAACTGAGAATAGGATAGGGTACCAAGGAGGGGAAGTGAGAATAGGATAGGGTAACAAGGAGGGGAAGTGAGAATAGGATAGGGTAACAAGGAGGGGAACTGAGAATAGAGTAGGTTACCAAGAAGGGGAACTGAGAATAGAGTAGGTTACCATGGAGAGGAACTGAGAATAGGGTAGGTTACTGAAGAGGGGAACTGAGAATAGGGTAGGTTACCAAGAAGGGGAACTGAGAATAGAGTAGGTTACCATGGAGAGGAACTGAGAATAGAGTAGGTTACCATGGAGGGGAACTGAGAATAGGGTAGGTTACCATGGAGAGGAACTGAGAATAGAGTAGGTTACCATGGAGAGGAACTGAGAATAGGGTAGGTTACCATGGAGAGGAACTGAGAATAGGGTAGGTTACCAAGGAGGGGAACTGAGAATAGAGTAGGTTACCATGGAGGAGAACTGAGAAGAGGGTAGGTTACCAAGGAGGGGACTGAGAATAGGGTAGGCTACCAAGGAGAGGAACTGAGAATAGGGTAGGCTACCAAGGAGAGGAACTGAGAATAGTGTAGGTTATCAGCAAGTGAAGAATACAGAAGAAAATTTCAAGATACCATTATTCTTACTCGACGAATCGGGATGAGTATCATAAAAGTGTCTTAAGACCAAAGAGAATTTGTACTTTCTGCTCACGCTAAGCTTACGACCATCGACATTCCAGTTTTGTGATGACCAAGGAACCCCAGCTTGCAGTAAGAATGATCCTGCCCTGAGTGCTGAGAATTCAGGGGGTGAGAAAGTACAACTCTCTCCTCTCCTCACCATGGGACACAAGATTGTAGGGATCTTCCTAAACAGTTCAAGGCCATGCATGGATTCTGCTACGGTTAGAACATTTCATTTCTACACATTTCATAATTCGAAAACGTTAGTACGTTTATTTCATTTCTTTTTTTTTCACTCCTGGAGACTTTGGCTCATGGAACGTGTGACTATGTTGACCAAGAAAGTTCCAGGCAGTGGGGAAATAACAGGACGATACCAGACTTCGACAACCACCGACCAGTGAGCATGTATCATATCCATGAGGTTCCGTCGACTGTGAGTGTCATCTTCACTATTTATTGCCGCTAGTGAGCTGATATCATCAGTAAGCGTCCCTTCCACTATGTAGTAAGTACCATCTTCACTAACCCCAGGCCACTAGTTATCAAGTACCATCTTCATGAGCGCCTACCACAAGTGAGAAAGTACCAGCTTCACTAGCCCCTGCCACTAGCTAGCAAGTACCATCTTCGCTAACCCCTTCTACCAGTGGATGCAAGGTCTCCTAATACAATGATATTTGCAGCGGTTGAACGTGGAATATTACCCTGTTTAACACTGGAGGTGGTTGGAGGAAGGACGACGGCTTGTCTGAATATTTCAACAGTGTTAGTCACTGTTGATAATTATTAGGTGGATTGGTGGTGTAACCGATTCCACTTTGTTTACAGGAGAGTGAGAGGATGAGCCAGGATGAGGAAAGGCACAGAGGCTAAGTTGTGAGACGGGGAGGGCAAGGAGAGAAAAGTTTCCTAGAGTGACATAGTGTAGATGGCACTTACTAACCAGCAACAGGCGTTAGTATAGATGGTACCTGTTCACTGGTGGTAGGGGCTAATGAAAATGGTACTTGCTAACTAAAAGCAGGGGCTCATGAAGATGGCACTTGCCCACTAGTGGCAGGGGCTAGTGAAGATGGTGCGTATTTTCTTTTTGTTTATAGTAGTTGAAGATGTATCAAGCTATATACTGTCTGTGTCTACACCTCTCTGGTTAAAAGGAATGAACTGTAATGAAATTTGGGAGGTCTTTTCTGTCTTAATCAAACAACCAGGTCACAGGAGGGCAAACATATCTATCAAAAATTTAATCATTCACATGTCTCTCCATAACAGAGACAGATGAAGGTTCTGCCTGCATTCTTACTGTTCCCACACAAGTCTCTATGATCCTGGCTCTCTCCCGTTACCACAAGCAGACTCGAGAGGCTTCAGTGGCCTGCTGCTATTTGCATTCGTTGGTAAGATAACAGGAATGTGAATAACAATAGATCATAACCGTAACAGGAGAGAAACTGATGCGACGAGAAAATTCCTAAGACAACACAGTACTGCAGCTGATGCAACACTAAACACCGACCATCATGACTGTCGGGAATTACGATGCTTTGACTTAAGACAACACTGGAATTAACTTCGCCATGGCTACATTTCACCCGCATTGAAATCAAACCGAAAATACACAGCAGTACGAAAGCAGAGGAAGCAAATGGTGTGTTGTATTAAGTACTTCAGACGCTGCCTGCTATCGCACAGGTCAACACACTCCCTCTAATTTGCTCTCCCATGTATGCAAGCAAGTCGGCCTCGTATACCCTCCACCCCAACGCGAGAGATGAGTATGATCACCGTCAACATGCAGCACCGTCATCTCGGGAGGGGTGGGTTTCCTCCAAGCCGCGACCACCCCAGCACCCCGAACTCAGCTCTGCTTTTACCTGGCGGCGAATCAAGACCCCAGAGAAGGAAGGAAAGAATGAATAGAGAATCTTTGAAAAATATTCAGGACACTTCAGGAGTTGTGGCTGCACCTATCACAGTACAGCATTCAGTCATCGACCCTGATCCTTTCAGTAAGTTCTATAATCCTTCCCGGGGAAGGTCGTCGGTGAAGTGTAATAACTGTGGGAAGCCTCGGGTATTGAGCAAGACTAAACGAGATTATGACACCGTTGCTTTCACGAGTCGAAATGGCCCCAAGTTCGTGCCATCTTGATAAGCAAAGGGGGGGAAGGGAGGTGGAGGGGGTCGTCCTCCTCCTGATGGCAGACTGGGTCATGTGGATTACCATTTTTGCCAGACACGAAGTCGTCTGGATGAAGTTATCAATAGCCCCCACTTTTTTTTTTTTTTTTCTAGAGACTTTCTTATGAAGCCTCCCGTTGGTTCATCAAGAAATAATTTTCCCTCCAATTTATGACCCGGAAAATGCACCGACGATGAGGTAGAGAGGGATTAATGTGGACACATCAAAAGACTCTGAGGCAAGGTTCATGATGGGAGGAGGAGGAGGAGGTCATACGCACAGGTCACGCCAAATAGACATTATGCAAATGGATCTTGCTGGAGTCACTCGTGGGTTACAGACAGGTGAGTGTGTCTCCTATTCATGGATGAGATGAGTCTGGCTGGAGTCAGGCGCAGGCAGACACACACTGGCTGAGACCACATGATTGTATCTCTGCCTCACGAATGAAATTTTGTACAACCTCTCTCGTTGCTGAATGGCGATGGGAATATGATCATATCCCGGCGACACTGTGGTATACAAGGGCATTAAGAGCACGATCCTGGAATACCTGAGAAGTTGCTTAACAGATTCCATGACCACTAATGTTAGACGCGTACTCACTGAAACCCACTGTGCGAGGAAGCGTTTACAGATGTCATTCTCACGGATCCATGTGAACTTTGGTGGGGGGTACAGAAGAGGCTGATTGAAGTGCGAGGAGCGACACAACCAGTTGCTGGGCTATGGAGGTCAATTATACAAGGGCGAGTGTACTGTCTGGAACCGAATATTTGAGGGTATGTCCAGCGATCAACAGTGAGTGGGTCTTGTGGAGCAGTAGGTTAAAGAATGACAGTATATATATATATTGCTAACCAATGTGGCGATGATCAGACGCTACAGGCGACTAAGCGCATTTCAGAGGAGTTTGAACACTGTCATTCATAATGAAAGTAAAAAAAGAAAAGTCTATAAAAACATATCTAAAGAAATCCATAAAAAGAAAAAAGAAAAGGTTAGTAGAATAGATACTGTTCATCAACTACACATTCCAGTGGGAGCAGCTGGTAACCATGTAAACGTAATACGTCATGAGCCTTACATTATTGAGATACGATTAGTTATCCACACAACTGCAGGATCCCTTCTCTGGGACCTCCTAGCAGCAGAGTAATGATGGACTCTTGTACGGCCAGAAAGTCCTCGCGTTGACTGTACTCCTTTCCGTCCATTACTTTGATACAGCCAGAGGTGGTGGCGTCTCCCTTGCAGTGTAACCCTAGGCAGATGGGGGCTTGCGTCTCGTCATTAGTGAGATAACGTGGAACGATTTTTTTACGTGACGTAAGACGAGATCAATACGAGAGACTGGTCCTTGCTTATCTATCGAATGGTGATTGGGCTGCATGTTCAGTTATGCACTATTGAGTCAGGTGTGTAAAATCGTGTATATCTTAGTGAGCTGTGTGGAGCGATATATTTATGAGACCTTCGCAGAGCGATATAAGTCGATTTTTGCAGAGATTTGAGCATCGTCCTCTCATCTAAGATTACTCTAGTTAACCAAAACACTTTCCCTCATTTGACTCTTGTTTCTCTTTCATTCATTAAAATCATCACAGATATTCTTTGCTTCTCTCTCCTCCTTTTCCTCGCTTTTGCAACCTAACAAAGCGAGATGGTGTATCTCTGCACATCGCTTCATAATACTGTGACCTGTTAGTTCTTCAGAGAAAACACTTCCTCGAAGACATTTCCCTTGGGAGGGATATTAGAACACGACCTCAATATCAAACAAACCATCTTCAAGTTAAGATATTTCCCCTGGGAGAAATTCTAGGACGCTACCCTTTATATCAAACGCGTTACCCTAGAGCCTTTAGGTATGAATGATCCAATTGATTATTATCAACCACAAACCACAGGATCTTCTTCCAACAGGTGTATGTATAACGAATAATGATTCATCTTCCTCACCCCTCCAGGTACAAATTGTCTCTCATAGGAAAGATACAAATCCGGTGACCTGAATGTTCAGCTGAGCTTAGAAATACAATGCCGCTTCAAGCTACGACACCTCCACCTACCACTCCCGAGTCTCGGTCTCCACCACCGAGATGGTCTCGTTAGCTTCCAGTCTAGTTGAATTCGAGTCTCTCGCTTGACTGTTGATTTACCAGTCACCGTGACTGGAACAGATCATTCAGGAGGAAAAATGAAACTATAAGTCTAGAAATTTTCAAATCCAGATGAGCTGACCAGAGTATACATACATATAACCTTCAGGCATCACCCACGCGTATGCTCAGCCTGTGCCAAGGGTGTTAAGATGAAACAGTAACTTCCCAAACACTTGTCTTTGAGTCTTGATGCTACAGCGTGGCCTCATGTCAGATCTGAATGCGTATAGGACATATCCCATCCTTCTACTTCCCTGTAATCTCCCTCCTCCTTCCTCATCCATGTTCACCTTCTCTTATAGCAGTCATGATCTGTAATTACTTCCTGAATGCCACCTGATCATTATGCAGATGATGAAGCATTATATGTCATCCTGGGTGTATGTCGCCTATATGAATGACGAGGTCTGCAAAGTTGGCCTAATCATACTCCTCTTGTGTATCAAAGCTTCTACATATGTAGCTCATATGTAGCTGTTATTGTTGTCGTCGGAATCATTGCGGTTTTACGAAATACTCCGGGGATGTGAGGCCACCAGGGTGACCGCGGTCCACAGTATAGGCGCGCCCGAAGACGACAGCGTTGCGTGAGTCAGCGATGAACTGCTCATCAACGTTGCCAGCGTGAGCGCTGTGCGGGTCAACGGTGTTTCCTACTGGGACGTTATTGGCAAAGGTCATTAAGGTCTGGGGTTAGGAGGGACAGATCCAACTTTTTTCCTGCAGGTTAAGGATTAATCTCTCTCTCTCTCTCTCTCTCTCTCTCTCTCTCTCTCTCTCTCTCTCTCTCTCTCTCTCTCTCTCTCTCTCTCTCTCTCTCTGTGTGGGAGGGGAAGGGCAGGTGCAACTGACACATATTGAGGCCCTGGGGATTCACAGGAGGGTAAAAACTAAAAATTCAATGCCGTGAAAAAAAAGAACAATGCATTTTGCAAAAATATCCAGAAAAACAAACAAAAAAACCACAAGAATAATGAGTTCAGAAAAAACAGCAATAAAAACGCGATGCTCATCAGAGACAACCAGTTAATCAAGTCTTCCCTGAGCCGTCGTGTTAACCGAAGGTCATCTTTGCATGTATCAGTTCGTGCTTTGAACTCTTCATCGCCACAACACTCCTCGTATACTTCTTTTCATCTTTTCTTCTTCCCGAAACGTCTGAGTTATCTTACGAAGCTGAACAGCTCCTCCCTCCTCACCGTGACGCTACTTTAGGTTCGAAGACTTGAAGCTGAACATTCTTATACGTCATACCGTGGCTGGATTCACCTTCCGCGCGTGGAGGTCAAGCTCTCAGACAGACGCTCTCCTATCCTGCCCGTCTAGGCGCATTACTCCACACACTGACCATTCATTTCACATTGGAAGATCTTACTCAATGTTTCGCCTACGTTCATCCCACTCCTAACGTCCTGCCTCACCCATATCCACCTCCCCCAAAGAATAGAAAGAAGTAAAGACGAAAACTTTTACGTTTACCTTAAAAGGATTCTTTGCCTCGAATGTCAAGTGTTCATCTTCGAAAAGAACAGTATCTACTTTGACATGCCTCGGGTCGAGAGACTTGGCAAAATGCAGTGATTTTGTTTTCCTCAAGATGCCCAGCGATGTTATACGTCCATGACAGGTAGACCAATAGAGCGGTGGATATAAATGTACCCAGGTCAGTCCAACCAATAAGGCTGGTGAAATAAATGTACCCAGGTCAGTCCAACCAATAAGGCTGGTGAAATAAATGTACTGATTCAATCATTTCTTTACTCCAACGTTTTGCTCTTGAGGAGGATGAAGCACCACTCTTGTGTCTCGAAACCTTCTCTCTGGATATACTTGGATCCTGCTTTTGCCAGATAACATTAAAGTAATCCAGTACCAGGCCATTACATAATCTGATTCATTACTAGTGTAATTCTCGTTGTCATTTCTGTAACTCATTAGAACAGACTATCGCACTAAAGATATTCACATAGTCATTTCTGTAGACCATTACAGTTATTCAACAAAAGGCCATCCCGCAAGAAAAAAAAAAATTAATTCCCACAGTAACATACGTAAATCAAATATTGGCTTCAGTCATTTTCATGTGTGAGTATCTTTGGCTACACGGATGATCAGTCTTACTCAAATAAGACGCTGACATTTCAATGCACTTCTCTGATAATTCCCCAATTAATACTAAGTAGTATTCATTGACGAACAATATCTTGGGGAGTCCTGTTCGCTACAGGCTCTTCAATTATTCATCCTCCTCCTTCCACCAGAACAACTGTGATTGCACTCAAGGATTCATGTAAGTCATTTCAGAGCCAAGTGTTCAGCAGGAGTCTTCTAGAGCGTAATCTTAACTTGTAATAAATCGCTTGCTTCACTAACGTCGTATGGGGGGTCATCTAGCAGCACAGCGTTTTCTTTTTCTCCTCGCAAAAACTCCCTATTGATGGATAGCAATTTTCAACGTGGTTCTCGGCTTCTGTGTGTGTGTGTGTGTGTGTGTGTGTGTGTGTGTGTGTGTGTGTGTGTGTGTGTGTGTGTGTGTGGTTACTATTTGTGAGTTACGGGGAGAGCGTTTTCCACTCCTAGCTCCCCGTCTCATAACCTTGTATACTTCTGTCATGCCTTTACTCCAATGTATGTATACACACACACGTACACACACACACACACACACACACACACACACACACACACACACACACACACACACACACACACGCCATCCTAAGCCAGCTATCCCTTTATCGACCAGAGGAGAGGTTGAACACCTGGGTTGGGTGTAGGCCGACTGTCACGCCCATATTCCGTGGAATTAAGTGTGTTCGTGGACCAGGGTATGTGTATATGTGTGCGTGCGAAATTATGTACCTGTACGGTAGATGGAAGGAGTTCTACCTACACTCGTGGGGGCACCTATCTCTTGACCTTTATCTAATATCACGCAGCTTCTTAACCTTCTCTACCATTTCCACATTTCCAGTTTCATTAGTCAGTTTATTCCATTCAGCCATTACTCTTATACTCTAAAAGTACTTCTTTTTGCATCTTTTCTCTCAGGGTTCTCGCTTCATTTCATGTAATGGCCTCTGGATGTTCTACCTCTGCATCTTGGAAAGAACTGTCCACTACTGGTGTCATCATATTGATTTACAAAGGCTTAAAAGGTTGCGATCATATCAGCACTTACTCTTTTCTCTTCTAAGGTGGATAGATCCATGGCTTCTAACCTTCCACTGTAACTATGCCCTCTCGATTCTGATACCATCCATGTTTCCATTCCTGGGGACCTTTTCTAATCCTTCTTTGTGCTTCTCGAAGTGCAGTGACCAAAGCTGAGGAGTAAATTCTCGTTTTTGCTTAACACACGATGCGAAGACTTTGCTCTTGAATATTTCATTATCCATGGACATGAAAGCGATTCTAATATCTGCCAGGAAACAGTCTGTCTCCCTACGGTGGGGCTCTGGCTACAGGGTAGGGATGATGTCGATTCCCTATTCCCTAACATACACATATTTCTGCAACTTATTTCCTGCTAAAGGATAATCGTGCAGAGGCCTTCTTTCACAGAGTCCCATCCTTTTTACTTTGTACTGTTTCGGGTTGAATTTCACTAATTGTATATCAGACTAACTGTGAAGTTTATTTACGTCCACTCGTAAGTTCAAGCAATCTTTTTCGCTTTTCGCTTCCTTCACGATTTTGGTATCGTTTGCAAACACGTCTAGGCATGAATCCAATGTTTCCGGCAAGTCACTTGCATAGATAAGAAGAGCGATAGCCCCAGGACCGAACCCTGTGGCACGCTACTTATGAACCCAACCCATTTTGAGAGAGCTTCCGCTGATACGCATCTCTTGTTCCCCACCATCCAAGATAACCTTCTATCAATCGAAGGAGTCTCCTTCTTCTTGCTTGAATACAAAGAGTCTTAAAAAGCCTCTTATTTGGGACAGTGTCAAACGCTCTCCTTCTTCCGAGATATAAATATTTCATCCAAGCTTCTGCTTTACCAAAAATGAAGAGTACACAAAATTTTCCTTCCCTAAATCTGTGCCGATTCTCGCTTACTTACTCTCTCCTTTGTACATGGTCAATGATTTTCCTTCTGATTGCCTTTTTCCAGTGTTCTACGCACTACATTTGTGAGACAGACTCCTCTGCAATTTAGCCCAACTTCCTAATCTTATGTCTTACACACAGGTGTAAATTCAACCTTCTTCTACTCCCTTGGGACATTACTTTCCACCAACAATATCTTGATCAACATTTCAAAAAGCAGAAGAGAGTGAAAAAGAAAATAGATTATAGTGAATCACTGAACACTGGTTTAGGAATGAAAATAATATCAGCTCAAAAATTATTTCACAAAGTTAAAATGTTAAAGAAAATGAAATGGCCACATAAAGCAATAATAGTAACATTTAACCCTGTCATGGGAGTTACTCTATGTTCTCAGGGAGAACTGAGAACAAGTTAATGGTACAGTCCCATTGGTTAAAGTGAATGAGAAAACGGGCTGCGGGGGGGCAGCTGAAGTCTGAACTGAAAGACTGAAGTTGAACAGGTGGGTCAGCAGGATGCGAATGCGAGGCTGTAGGCTCACAGACAGAGAGCCTCTATCTTCCCGTCGCAGGAAGGAAACGGTCGTCACCACCAGTCCAGGAAGCCTTACCAAACTTGGGAACCAGCTGTTGATGGGGAGGCCGGGCGGAGCGAACAGCCAGGGGAGCGGGAGTGGATGACGAAAATCGACGTCATCAATCACGACGTCACCAACACCCTGGATGGAGGGAGACCTCGCCTGTATATGGAGGAGGACGCCGAGGGAACTGGGGTGAGGAGGGGAGGTCGGAGAGAGGGACGCTGGCTGCGGTGGGATGGTCGAAGAAATGAACGTAATAACGGAGTGACTATTGCAGACACACACACACACACACACACACACACACACACACACACACACACACACACACACACGCACTGGCCGAAAAAAGGACCTCATCACAGTGGAGCAACCATATACCATCCTAGGATGCAACCCACCTGGAAAACACTCCAGTCTTATAACAATACGTCGCGGGTACCGAAGGAGGTAGGCACGCCACAGGAGAGACCCTGTTGGGTTCGCTAGCATGACAAGGGGAACTTGGCACGCTGACGAAATGCTAACTACATCTCGCTCACACCCGCGTAGGTACGAGCAAGTACCAAAAAGGCGTAGGTACCTACCTCAAGACACTAGTGTATGAACGGGTAAACGTGACCGCACCAATAGTAGAAGGTCGTGGAAGACGCCAACGCAACAGCTATCGAACTCTGGGGCAGTAGCAGTTACCAAACACTGGACGACACAGGGTAACACTCATCAGGCTGTGGGCTAGGAGGGAAACCGCTGCTACAAAACAGAACTTGTGTAGATTGTGGAAATTTCTTCAGCGCTCACACGCATACCAGGTCAGCTTGTAGTAGAAGCTTGTAGTACTAACTATAGTAGTACTACTATAGGTCAGCTTGTAGAACTAACACTATGGGTACACACAGGCTCACTGAAAGAGGTTCGTTCATTTTTTTCTCTCTCTCAGTTTTACTAAGGAAAAGGATAATATCAGAAGATTCCAGTACCCTTAGAGCAGAAGATTCCAGTACCCTTAGAAGGACCGATTCCAACACGGACACCACTGCTGCTCCCGTGTTGGTAATTCGTAACCATCTCTCCCTGGCTACTGAGAACCCGGCAGACTGACTGCAAATCAGCACCTCTCAAATATCGCTGACTTGGTGGAATTTGAAGAGGGGGGGAATTTCCACTGGTATCCACACCGCCACAGGGGGGCATAAAAAAGGAAGGCCAGAGCCCCTGGGTTAAGGGGGTTTAGTTAAGGTTAATTGCTACGACTGTACTTCAAATCCCTCCCTCCCTCTCATACCATTTTTTTTTTCTACTTTTCTTTATTTCTTTTGTTTTTCTACTTTTCTTTACTTCTTTTTTTTCTACTTTTCTTTACTTCTTTTTTTTCTACTTTTCTTTACTTCTTTTGTTTCTCTACTATTTAATCTAGAGAGGCCAAGCTATTGTAATCATCGAGATTCCGACGTTCCTTTGGTGACATTCCGACGTTTCTCTGGGGACATTCCGACGTTCCTCTGGGGACGTTCCGACGTTCCTCTGGGGACGTTCCGACGTTCCTCTGGGGACATTCCGACGTTCCTCTGGGGACGTTCCGACGTTCCTCTGGGGACGTTCCGACGTTCCTCTGGGGACATTCCGACGTTCCTCTGGGGACGTTCCGACGTTCCTCTGGGGACATTCCGACGTTCCTCTGGGGACATTCCGACGTTCCTCTGGGGACATTCCGACGTTTCTCTGGGGACGTTCCGACGTTCCTCTGGGGACATTCCGACGTTTCTCTGGGGACGTTCCGACGTTCCTCTGGGGACATTCCGACGTTCCTCTGGGGACATTCCGACGTTCCTCTGGTGACATTCCGACGTTCCTCTGGGGACGTTCCGACGTTCCTCTGGGGACATTCCGACGTTCCTCTGGGGACGTTCCGACGTTCCTCTGGGGACATTCCGACGTTCCTCTGGTGACATTCCGACGTTCCTCTGGGGACGTTCCGACGTTCCTCTGGGGACATTCCGACGTTTCTCTCGGGACGTTCCGACGTTCCTCTGGGGACGTTCCGACGTTCCTCTGGGGACGTTCCGACGTTTCTCTGGTGACATTCCGACGTTCCTCTGGGGACGTTCCGACGTTCCTCTGGGGACGTTCCGACGTTTCTCTGGGGACGTTCCGACGTTCCTCTGGGGACGTTCCGACGTTCCTCTGGGGACGTTCCGACGTTCCTCTGGGGACGTTCCGACGTTCCTCTGGGTGAAGGTGCGACAAGATCTATCTATCGTCATGAGATGATCCTTGCTGGACTACGATTTACATGTGAAGACTGCGAATCATATGACACTCTCTCACATGAGCATAGATATTTTTCCAGGTGTCTCGATGACTGTGACAGGTAATTCTCTCCAGAGAAAAGTCGACATCAACTAAGGCAAACGACCAAGTACAAATTTACTCACGCAATATAGAAGAAAAATTAAACAGATTCCTCCATATATTCAGGCGTCATGAAGCACAGTTGGTACTGAAACATGAGATAGATAGATAGATAGATATATAGATAGATAGATAGATAGATAGATAGATAGAGAGAGAGAGAGAGAGAGAGAGAGAGAGAGAGAGAGAGAGAGAGAGAGAGAGAGAGAGAGAGAGAGAGAGAGAGAGAGAGAGAGAGAGAGAGAGAGAGAGAGACGGGCCTATTGGCCTACGACTGGCTTATCTCATTCTTTGTGATCTAACACTAACCAGACATCTGTTTTAGATACCTGAAGTCAGGCGTGATCAGGGAGGAGGATCTGTCTCCACCTTGTCTCCAGCCTTCGACAATTAAAGCAACCAGCAGAGAAAAAAAAAAAAAATGGAAGAGCAAAACCCTCCATTGTTGGGGGTAAAGCATGCTTGGGGATTTTACATGAAAAACAAATTACATGGAAAACTTGTTAGTTTTTTTCGATACATTCTTTTACACTACACTAAACTACACTGGTCTCTGGTGTACTACATTACGCTTTTGTTAATTGTTTCACTAAAGGTAGAGGGATCGTTTTTGGAGTTTAGGGCTAAGGTCAAAGATATTGGAAAATATATTTTACTTTTTTGTCATTTCTCTCTCTCTCTCTCTCTCTCTCTCTCTCTCTCTCTCTCTCTCTCTCTCTCTCTCTCTCTCTCCCTTTCTATCTATCTATCTATCTATCTATCTATCTATCTATCTATCTATCTATATATATATATATATATATATATATATATATATATATATATATATATATATATATATATATATATATATATATATATATATATATATATATATGTATATCGATGTATATCAACTGACTTATATTTCTCTCTTGTGTCTCTCCTGATGATGTGATTATTACACGAAAGTGCACTTAGGAACTTATCGTGTTTCATTTTCCTCGTGGACTCACAGGAATATATATATATATATATATACATATATATATATATATATATATATATATATATATATATATATATATATATATATATATATATATATATATATACCATAGATTCCTGAACAGATGAAATATTGAAGCCAACAGGATTTTGAGAGTATTAACGGTAGTAACAGTACTGGATGGTCATTTGTTCTACTGTTTGATGACGATTTAGAAACTTTTCCCCATATTACTCTTACATCCCTTAGCTTTGAGTTTTATCTTATTCAATCTAGTAACTGTATTGCACTGTATTTGAAAAAGATTTTCATGATTTTTACAGTGAATAATTTGCTCAAATATTGAAAAAAAATGATAAAATTTCCACGTTGGTTACGTTACCAGAGAAAAATAGACGTAATCTTAAATATTTATTTACATGCGACAATCTCTGAAATTCGGACACATTTCTGAAGCTTTCTTTATTGAACCTTCAAGTTTTCTTTCATCCAGTTTGTAGACTAGGGATCAGACCAGACCTGGACAGCGTGTTTCAGGTGTCGTAGTATCGTCTATAACACTCTGGAGAAGGACAGGATTGTTTCTAGCGATTCGTTGTCACTGTTACCAGCTGCAGAACCTATCATTGGGTGTGTTTCGGTACCTATACATGATGACGTATATTCCATAATGCTACTGCCAACGACTCCAAGATCTTTTACTTCATGTACCGTATAGAACGGGTTTCCAAGCATTTTGTAGCGATGTTTAGTTTCAGATTCTATTTAGAGTATGGAACTTTTCCCATTACCCACTGTCCCTAAAATATATATATATATATATATATATATATATATATATATATATATATATATATATATATATATATATATATATATACATTTTTTTTTCTTTTTTTTTTTTTTGCTTTGTCGCTGTCTCCCGCGTTTGCGAGGTAGCGCAAGGAAACAGACGAAAGAAATGGCCCAACCCACCCCCATACACATGTATATGCATACGTCCACACACGCAAATATACATACCTACACAGCTTTCCATGGTTTACCCCAGACGCTTCACATGCCCTGATTCAACCCACTGACAGCACGTCAACCCCGGTATACCAAATTGATCCAATTCACTCTATTCCTTGCCCTCCTTTCATCCTCCTGCATGTTCAGGCCCCAATCACACAAAATCTTTTTCACTCCATCTTTCCACCTCCAATTTGGTCTCCCACTTCTCCTCGTTCCCTCCACCTCCGACACATATATCCTCTTGGTCAATCTTTCCTCACTCATTCTCTCCATGTGCCCAAACCATTTCAAAACACCCTCTTCTGCTCTCTCAACCACGTTCTTTTTATTTCCACACATCTCTCTTACCCTTACGTTACTTACTCGATCAAACCACCTCACACCGCCTGAACATGCAGGAGGGTGAAAGGAGGGCAAGGAACATAGAATTGAATACGACAGAATATTCAGTTTCAGAGGGATTAATTTTCTTTCTTATGTTCTCTAATTTTCTCAGTATCCTTCTGCCATTAGGTGGGTGCTCAAACACCAGGTTGTCCGTACTTCATTCATTTCAATCAAGCTTTCGCCTCCACAGAGGCCTCATCAGGAATCCACACAAAAAAAAGAAAGAGAAAAACTGCGTCTTAAAACTTGGATAGGATATGGGAAATGCAAACAAAATATAAAAACACTCGGAAAAAAGAAAAAACCCCACAGCACATAGCATATAAAAGTATGAGGGAAATACCTCAACGTGGCAGCATTAAAGTTTACTTTGGAATACATTGACGACATCATATGGAATGGACCCGTGAGAAGGTCGTGCGAGATAGTGTGGCCAGAGACTGCGAAGTGATGGATGAAGAACAAGGACGTCAGTCTGATGATATACTACACCAATGCGAAATCATGCTCGCTCGTCGTGAACAACAATATGGCAGGTCGCTGTGGAAGTTTGAATCGTATCATTGTGGTATATGAGTACCGACGCAATACTGGCGAGGGTCAGCCCTACCACATTGGACATACAACTGGCTTTGGCTTTGGACATGTTCTCTTCAAATTTGTCTTGATAAGTATCTATTCTCAACAAGCAATATCTGCATTTCAATTCTCCACATCTCTTCAGCTGCATTAACATCAACGAGACTAATCATCCACTTACCGTTGTTAATGATGTGCCTCATTGGCCTAAAGTCTGTCATTTTTTTCCGTACCCTGGAGATGAAGAGTTTGCAACCAACTGGTATCAAATCTTGTGTTTTTATTGTTCATCCAGTCTACCAGTATGGTAGGGTGATGACGCTGAGGTCAGTATCTCCAAATCCACCCTCCTCTCTCTCTCTCTCTCTCTCTCTCTCTCTCTCTCTCTCTCTCTCTCTCTCTCTCTCTCTCTCTCTCTCTCTCTCTCTCTCTCTCTCTCTTCGCAGGAGTAGATCAAGTCGACTCTTGGTGATGTGAGGGAGTTCAAGAATGCCTATTAAATTTTCTTTTCCTCTAAGATTCACTTGACAGCCATATGTTATGAGTGAAGGGTCTGCTCACCCCAAAGAAGGGGGACAATACATCCCAAGGCAAGGACTACACATCCCGAGGAAGGGACTACTCATCCCAGTACAGAGAATATATATCCCAAGACAGGAAGCACGCATCCCAAAACAAGAAACTAGGCATCCCAAGACAGGAATTACACATCCCAAGGCAGGAACTACATATCCCAAGACAAGGAACTACACATCCCAAGACAAGGAACTAGCCATCCCAAGACAAAGAACTAGGCATCCCAAGACAAAGAACTACACATCCCAAGGCAGGAACTACACATCCCAAGACAGGAACTACACATCCCAAGACAGGAACTACACATCCCAAGACAGGAACTACACATCCCAAGACAGGAACTACACATCCCAAGACAGGAACTACACATCCCAAGACAGGAACTACACATCCCAAGACAGGAACTAAACATCCCATGACGAGGAACTAGGCATCCCAAGACAAGGAACTAGGCATCCCAAGACACGGAACTAGGCATCCCAAGGCAAGAACTACATATCCCAAGACGAGAACTTTCTCACCCATCCATACCAGGAACTGCCAGTTGGCTTTTAACTATCTAGGTTAAGAAGGAGATAAGGTAATGGGTTGTATACCAATATAGTTCTAACGCCAAACTACAATTGATTTCATTTCACGGTATAGAACTACAACATGATCATCCCTCTGTTCTGGGGATCTTCGTAAACATGACTCCAAAAATTTTAGGTTGTTCTTGTTTTTGTCATGTCAATGTATAGGAAGCTATAAGGATCTTCATATAGCTTCTATATTATAACAGCATCGGGACAGCTAGCATTACAGGTTACGAAACCATGTCACTCTTAGTGCGGAGGATTTTAACAAAAACATTTTTATATCTCCAGGTATTGTTCATTTGGCAGGTAAGTGTTCGTTATCCATATCCATTCCATGTTCCTGACACTGCACTAATATTTGGCTGTTAGAGCGAGGGCATATAATGCAAATTCGATCCAATTTCACATTATATTCTGGCGAAAATGTAAGTCATATTCTTTGTGATTTACGAAGGCCTTAGGTACCAGTGGCTTAGGCTGAGTATGAATGCATAGATCATCACATGTTAGTACGTCAGTCTACCCATCCATCCCCTTACCTCACGCGACCTGAACAAGAAGAGACAACAAGTCCCGTCTACGACTGAGCTGAGGAATGTCTTGTGGACACTGAACCCATAAGCGACATTTTTTGCGCCTCCTGGTCTCCATCAGCTGCCTCTAACTAAGAATGTTTCATTCCAAGGCATCAACAATGGAACGTTTACATCTTTGGAACGTTTGAATACCCAGTCTAGATGCTCTAGGGTTATCAACGTTTACATCTTTGGAACGTTTGAATACCCAGTCTAGATGCTCTAGGGTTATCAGCTATTGTTCTGGTATACACTAATAAGTGAGCAATGTTCACCTCGCAACACTGACTGAGGTAACAACAACACTAAAAAAAAAAAGTTATATACCAATTATTGTAAACACAGAGGCAAGGCTGCCTCTATCCTAAAAGGCACCAGTGATCTGGCTAGACAGATGTGCCAGCAGCCGTGTGGTAAAATGTCCAGCCAACAGTGAAGTGAATGACACGTGTGGAAGGCAGTGATTTCGCGTTAAAGCTCCACACAATCTTTCATACGCGTGCGTAAATTCCAAGAGGGGTAGATTCAGCGACATGCACGATTGCGTATGAAAACCCTGAGGGAGTTAGCATATTCTGGCTCGATGCTTCTCGAGTTTTGAACTTCAATTTTAGGCTGTTTACGTACTTACTCCTAGCTGGCTGAAAGGAACACTTGAATTCTACCTTACTTTCAAGAGCATCTATCCTAACTTGTCTTCTCCAACAGACACAGTTGCTTTCCTCTCCTCTGTGTCATCGACCTTGCCTTCTTCCTTCATTCCTCTATGCCACTGTCTAGATTATGGCTTTGCCATATCCCTAATTTCTAATCAGAATCTCTGATACAAATGCTCTAAAAACAGGGCAAAGAAATGAAAAAAAAAGAAAAGACAGGACATGTACTTATCTATCTCCTTTCAATGGGAACTCCACAGCAAACTCTCATTTTACAGATGAGCCAGCCATAGCGAGGGTGTGATGATGCCCCTGGTGATGGGGCTCACTTGGGGGAGATCACCAGACAGACGCGACCAGTCAGATGAGGTCAGGGAGGGGTGAGAGGAAGGCAAGTCAGGTGTAGTGCCAAGGAGAGGGAAGAGACACCAGGATGATCGGGGAGGAAGGAAGGGTAGGCTCATTTAGGAGGGATGGGGAACAGGTCTAGCGAGGAGGAGAGGGAAGTCAGTCTGGTGAGAAAGGATAAGAGACCACGTCCAATCGAGATGGGAGAGAGAGAATGTCAAATCGACAGGGAGGGAGAGAAGGTGATTCTGAGGGAAGGAGTAGAGGAGGTCTGGTCGAGAAGGAAGGAGAGGACGTCCAGCTAAGAGGGAGGGAGAGAATGCCCAGTAGGAGGAGCACGTCCTGTCGAGAGGGAAGGAAAGAAGGTCAGGTGAAGAGGGAGGGAGATCAGGTCCAGTCAATAGGGAGGGAGATCAGGTCCAGTTAATAGGGAGGAGGAGGAGGAGCAGGTCCAGTCAATAGGGAGGAGGAGCGGGTCCAGTCAATAGGGAGGAGGAGCAGGTCCAGTCAACGGGGAGGAAGAGCAGGTCCAGTTAAGAGGGAAGGAATGAAAGGGCCCGGTCCACTACTCCATCCCTCCTCCCCTCTCCCGCGAGTCGTGTGATGGTAATAAATATCAAACTAATTAACGAGTCGTTGAAAATTTTTATTACCGAGTTAATGTTGGCTTTGAAGTTATAATGAGGGTAATGGGCTGTCTGGGCCCTGGCAGAATAATGTGCCCAGTCAGTCAGTCAGACGAATATATGCTAATACGACTGGTAAATCCTTAATCCTCTGTGTGTGTGTGTGTGTGTGTGTGTGTGTGTGTGTGTGTGTGTTATACGGTGAGAGAATTTTGAACTTGTGTTATCCCATCTTTTAATCTTTTAATCTTAAAATGTATGTACCATTCTTTACTTCACACACATACACATACCCCCATCCTAGCCTGAGCCAGATACAAATTTATAGACCAGCCCTGACGGGAGGATGAACCCTTGGGCTGGGTGTAGGCCAAATGTCACGCACAGGATTCGATCCCATGCGGGTCCGACCCTGGGTATATAAAACTATGAAGCCGAGTATGAGATTAGGAAGCAGAGTATGAAACTGTGAAGAAGCAGTGTACGAAGCTATGAAGCGGTCTGTACAACTATGAAGCGGTGTGTGAGATTAGGAAGCGCTATATGAAACCATGAATCAATGTATACAACTATGAAACGGTGTAAGAAGCTATGAAGCTTTTTCCGACCCTTCCAGATAGTCTCAGGTTTTGAATGACGTCCACGAGGGTAAGGCTCGTCTGTGACAGTTTTCCGAGGTCACAGCAGGAGAAGTTCTGCGTCAGGAACTCATCACGCCGTAATATCGATCAGTTCGACCGCCATGATTCCCATAGATTTCTGACGATATCGCTCCTGCCTGACAAATTAGTTTGATTATTTATACGATCGAATCAACACATACGGTAGAAATAAAGCAACTGATGTCATCTATCCAGATCTTCAAAAAGCTTTCGATAAAGTTCTGCGTCAAAGGTTACAAGGAAAAGTTGAGACACAAGGTATAGATGGAGTTGTAGTTCTGTGGTTAGGAAATGGGTTGACTGGCCGCAAACAAAGAAGTGATTAATGGTCTACCCTTACATGGTTAGACGTAACAAGTGGTGTTCTACAAGGCTCAGTCTTGGGACCGGTTCTCTTTCTCACGTATATATATATATATATATATATATATATATATATATATATATATATATATATATATATATATATATATATATATATATATATGATACTTATCCCTTGGGATAAGGAAGAAAGAATACTTCCCACGTATTTCCTGTGTGTCGTAGAAGGCGACTAAAAGGGGAGAGAGCGGGTGGCTGGAAATCCTCCTCTCTCGTTTTTCTTTAATTTTCCAAAAGAAGGAACAGAGAAGGGGGCCAGGTGAAGATATTCCCTCAAAGGCCCAGTCCTCTGTTCTTAACGCTATCTTGCTAACGCGGGAAATGGCGAATTGTATGAAAGAAAGAAATATATGATACTGACAATGGCTGGCTTTGTAAGATATCAAAATCCTCCAGTGATACTAAGCTGGAAATCAAATCTACTAATGAAAATCTAATATCTGCATCTTCAAATGGACATAGATGGACTGGGCTCATAGGTGGCAAATGGAACTGAACATCGACGGAAGCAAAGTCTTATATATATCAGTAGTCAGGACAAGGAGGCAGGCCACAACATGAATTCTGTTAAGCTACAAAAGGTTTAATGAAAAAATGAGTGTAATCATCTCCGGTGACCTAAAGCTAATTAAGCAGTGTACAAAAGCATCAAAAAAAAAGAGGCAAAAAGAAGAAAAAAATCTCCATAGGAAGGGCCTTTGAAATAACGCATGGAATTTGTATTACCTTAATCCAGAAGCCTCCATTCTATTAATAAGTGGGGTCTTACTATACGCATCGGGCAATTATTTTGTGGGATTTTAATACGGAATTCCTTTTACCAGATTAAAATCGATACCATGTTAGCTTTATGTGAAACAAGCTGGCGCTGTGACGACACTGGTTCGTTGCTTTATAGGTGTTCGTTACTGCTCATGAAGATAACCATATATATATATATATATATATATATATATATATATATATATATATATATATATATATATATATATATATATATATATATATATATATATATATTTCTTTTTCTTTCAAACTATTCGCCATTTCCCGCACTAGCGAGGTAGCGTTAAGAACAGAGGAGTGGGCCTTTGAGGGAATACCCTCACCTGGCCCAATTCTCTGTTCCTTCTTTTGGAAAATTAAAAAAAATGAGAGGGGAGGATTTCCAGCCCCCCGCTCCCTCCCCTTTTAGTCGCCTTCTACGACACGCAGGGAATACGTGGGAAGTATTCTTTCTCCCCTATCCCCAGGGAATATATATATATATATATATATATATATATATATATATATATATATATATATATATATATATATATATATATATATATATATATATATATATATATATATATTATATATATATATATATATATATATATATATATATATATATATATATATATATATATATATATATATATATAAAATGAGTGGAAAGGCCACCCTTCGTCCGTTTCCTCGCGCTACCTCAGTGAAGAGGGAAACCGACCAAGTATAATAAATATATATATATAATATATATATACATATATACATATATACATATATATATATATATATATATATATATATATATATATATATATATATATATATATATATAGCATACTTGTTCGTATTTCCCGCGTTTGAGTGGGAGCGCCAGAAACAGACGAAGAAAAGGCCTCATTCGCTCTCTCTATCTGTCGCGTGTAATGCACCGAAAACACACACCTCTGTCCACAACCAGGACCCCCACACACCTTTCTGTAGTTTGTCCCATCTGCTTCATATGCCCCTGGTTCAGTCCACTGACAGTACGTCGCCCCCTGCATATCACAGTGATAGACAGAGGATAAGATGAATATACTCGCTACTGGACTCTACCTGCTTGAGGTTACAAGGCAAGTGAATAGTCTCTTGTAAGAGGCTGTGTCATCCTCGGTGAACGAAGAGGAGTTCACTTTCGTCGAGGACCTTCTAGCCTTTAAGAAGTCCATGCTCAACCTGCTCCTGCATATATATGTATATATATATATATATATATATATATATATATATATATATATATATATATATATATATATATATATATATATATTATCCCTGGGGATAGGGGATTAAGAATACTTCCCACGTATTCCCTGCGTGTTGTAGAAGGCGACTAAAAGGGGAGGGAGCGGGAGGCTGGAAATCCTCCCCTCTCGTTTTTTTTTTTTAATTTTCCAAAAGAAGGAACAGAGGGGGCCAGGTGAGGATATTCCAAAAAAGGCCCAATCCTCTGTTCTTAACGCTAGCTCGCTAACGCGGGAAATGGCGAATAGTTTGAAAAAAAAAAAAAAAAAAAAAAAATATATATATATATATATATATATATATATATATATATATATATATATATATATATATATATATATATATATATATAGATTAACAGATGTAGATAGGTTCAGATAGATATGTATTGAAATATCTCAATTGTACATAAGAAGTTACCCTTTTGGGTTTAAGCAAGGAGTAGTTCAATGTAGCATCAGTATTAAAGCAATGATAGAACACAGAAGCGTAAGATTCCTGATACAGACTTCAAAAAAATAAACTTACGAACATTTATGTGGACTAGTTTAGACGCTATCACCACTGTTGCCCCACCTCGGGAAGCCACCATTATCAAGACTACTTATTCATCCCCTCGAAGTCAGCACTGAGTGTTTGGGTGAAGTGGGAAATATATCGACCACAATCAACTTCCTTCTTCTTGAAGTCGTAAGTTTGAAAGAGAATTCTTCGGAAGACTGTCAAAAGGTCGCGTTTCACCGTGGCAAGATCCGTGTTTTGGTTCTAACGTTGAAGGCTCCTGTCATGGACAAAAGTCCACGTCAGATCCGGGCCTAACTTGAAACACAGAGAGAATAATGAAAGGGAAAAAGAAACGACAAGGGGAAAGTATTTATCCCTACCACCTCCAAGAGAGTTATGTTGGACTCGTCTCCCGCCTAGGACTATGTTTAGACCCATGTAGCTCTACCAACGTGGACGTAGGAAAAGTATCTGAAGAGAAAGAGAGAGAGAAAAAAAATAATAATTGAACCCAATCTTTAAACTCTGTAGGTAGAAGTTAACTCTTCCTTCTCCCTAAAACTGTATAGAAAAAAAAAAATATCTTCGCCTCTTAACTTCAGGTTACATCCACTTTGATGGCTACTATAAAACGCTCTCTGTATTTTTCTCTGTATGATGAAACGGGAGACGAGGCTGTGGAGAATGTGGCAAGTTGCTTCGAGCCAACCTCCTCCATACCTGATGTCGACTCTTGACACACGTCTACTTCTCTTTGTTCTTCCCGTTAACACCCCCCCACTCTCAAGATGAGGTTCGGGTCTTGATGAATCATTTTATCTTTAACCTTATCTCTTCATATAGCTACAACTTCGTACCATCAGGCACAGACAGACTTGTCTCTTTCTTCCCTGAGGTCTTGATCCTTTCATCCCTTCTATCGCTCGTAATCTTCCAGACGAGGTCTTCCTCGAAGCACTGGTCCTATTCGTACCTCTCTGCCATCGTCGTCTTCGCTGGAGTACACCTCCTTCGTCTTGAACCTGGCGTAAAAATGTCTTCGTGTTTCTTTGGTATTCTCTTCAACACGGTTAGTCTTCCACGGGTTCAAGTACCTACCGATGTGTAACACTGATGTTTACGACCATACTTACTACACCCACGTCCCCAGCAGGGTCTCTCCTCACTTCATAAACAGGGCGGCTAAATAACAAAAACACTTTACCGAGGATATTCGAGGAGAGGAGTGTGGAATTTCACCGAAGTCATTGTGGATTCCGAAGTTCTCAAGTCCGGAGGCCAACTGTGTCGGTCCCAGGGTTTCTGGTACCTCGTCAAGGGGTAAAGTATCAGCAATAGTCTGGCCTCAACAATGGTCTAGGGCAAGCTATAGTGTCGAGCAACGAAGTATATTTGGCTGCCGCTGTCGACTATGTCGGAACAAACGTAACATAAATGCTACTGAAGCC
Organism: Panulirus ornatus; assembly: GCF_036320965.1. NCBI lineage: Eukaryota > Metazoa > Arthropoda > Malacostraca > Decapoda > Palinuridae > Panulirus > Panulirus ornatus. The sequence continues at coordinate 65,110,006 of NC_092243.1, read as the reverse complement.
CACACAGAAAACTAATCTTGGTTGATCAACATATGCTCGGCTGCTCCTTAAGAGCTGTCCCGACATTCGTGAAACCTTTACTAGACTTCTTTTTCTCCGTTTTGCAATGGTGTCTAATGTGCAACATGCATCACAAATCCATTGACGCAATTCACAACACGATTGGAAAGATAACTAACAACCCACTCAACTTTCCTTAAACATTTCCAATTCCATATTCATGTGTTTACACCTCCGATTCCTACAACTTTACGCATCCAACGCTCCTCGTTCCTCTGGCCTGAGCTTTAAGTGAGACACCGGGAAGGGGATGTCGTACACCTCGACACTGACAGGGTAAGTATGGTCATGCTTGTTCATGACGCATTGAATGAGTCCATTATACCATGGTGAACAGGACCTCATCCTGGAAAACCTTGGTGTGGTACGGGAGGGAATGATGTCTCTCTTTTTCTCTGTAACGAAGATATATCAAGTATTTCACAATATCTTGATGACGCAGGGAAAACATATATTCACTTGTGTAACTTGGGGATA
>NC_092243.1:64934469-65104469 GCF_036320965.1 Panulirus ornatus | reverse complement strand
GGGGGGGGGCGAAGGTTAGTACAGGTTTGTTGCTGGGCGTGGGCGTGTGGGCGGACTGTTCTCGGGTGTTGGGCGTGGGCGACTTAAGAGCTGTTCTTGGGCATGGGGAGGCCTAGTGGAGAGAGGGTGGGAGCCCCTTTGCGGATTCTCCAGGGATTTAGGAACTTGTAAGTGATATAAAAAGAAAGTACTAATACTTATGTACTAAGTCTACAGAGACTTAGGTTTTCAGCCATACTTATGTACGTCTTAAGGGACTCTAGATTTTTCGCAGTCATATTCGTGTATGTCTTGAGGGACTTAGCTTGTCTTAGACATACTTATGTATGTCTACAGAGACTTAGGTTTTCTCAGACACGCTTATGTATGTCTTTAGGGAATTTAGTTCTCTCATTCATGTATACCTCTATAGCCTTGTGTACGTCATCGTAAATCTGTAGCATACTACTCACGTATGTTACGGTTAGGCTTAGGTCCAATCCATAACCTCTTTAGCCTCCACCTTCCCCCGACCTCCCTGGCTTTTCATATGCATTTCGAGAACGGATAATGATATCATAATTAGGCAGGAATATCATATAAACACTTGGGCATCGATTCTAGCGAACCGAAGCCTTACAATTCATTCAGATGAATTTACAGATCTTCACGTGAGAGAGGAAGGTCGTCAATGGTCTTATATATCAAACTCCCTACCGTGCTCAGTTATCATAGGCACACCTTCCATGCTGTCTTACAACATCGTCTGTCAAGTTGTATTCAGAGTTCTCATCTGAACGTAACAGATCACGGTATCACCCAGTGAGGAAAGCCCAGCATGAAGATCATCTTTTTCACTTACACTCGATATATTGCTTTATGTAATGATATAAATGGGGTAGGGTTCGTATTATCCTTGCTGTTGGAGGCATTATGTCATACATATATATATATATATATATATATATATATATATATATATATATATATATATATATATATATATATATATATATATTTTTTTTTTTTTTTTTTTCTTTCATTCATATTATTCGCCATTTCCCGCATTAGCGAGGTAGCGTTAAGAACAGAGGACTGGGCCTTTGAGGGAATATCCTCACCTGGCCCCCTACGCTGTTCCTTCTTTTGGAAAAAAAAAAAGAAAAAAAAATGAGAGGGGAGGATTTCCAGCACCCCCGCTCATATATATATATATATATATATATATATATATATATATATATATATATATATATATATATATATATATATATATATATATATATATATATATATAAACCGTTTTGTGATGTATTTAACCATATCTTTGGCATCAGTTTAAGGAACTATTATATCACAAGTTTCGACACTCTCCACAGAGACTTCAGAGATCGGTTCATCATTACACGTACTCTGCAGCTATGAACAGAGACAGCGTCGGAAGACCTCACAGAAGGTTTGAGGAAGACCATAGCAACCCACTGAAAGGGAGGTACACACACACTGGAGGGACAGGTAGGGAGAAACCAAACTGAGAAACGGGGTATAAAGTTAAGGGATCTGGTTTAGCAAGTTTAAGACTTGAGAGGAAACCTAAATGGCCTTCGTACCAAGAGAAATATATTTCGAACAATAGCACCAAGCACAGTTAGTTAAGGATGCCTCAGTCTCCCTTCCTCCATATAACTGTAATTCTCCCAAGACGTCAGCCAAAGGGAACGGAGCGGAATTCGTCCCCTGCTTAGGAGGAGGGACTGAGAACCGACTCGGTATGGAAATGTGAGTTACAGAACTGTGTGTATCTATTACGGGCATCGTCAGTCATGTCTTACGCGCTTGGTCGCTCCCGGAGGAGGGAGATGGACTGAGGAGACCTGGCTAGCCAGCACATCCCGATGGGTCTCTCAAAAGAAAACGTTAAGTTCCTCGTATCTCGCTGAGTGCGCGACCTCCTTTGGCAGCATCAAAGGGAGTTGGGAGAATATTGCATTTCCTCTGTCATTCTGTGTATTGCGCATATAATATCCCTTCCTGTATGCTCTCACAATCTTACGTTCTCTCAGCCTCTGCTCTAACTTTCCCGCTCTTCACCTCGATATAACCATACTGCAGCATGCAGATGAAACTTGATCATACAGACCTTCAGTAGCGACAGTTAATAGCATTCTGTATGTGACTGTGATGGCAAACCTGCTTTAGCAGAAGAGAAACTTTATCGTGAAGTTGAAAAGTCGCCTCAGCCAACAAATTCTTTTTCTTTCCCTTCTGTGCTTTCCCACCTCTCACGAATTTTACACGCGCCTTCCAGGTGTTTGATGTGATAAACGAACCACCAATTAAACGTTTGAGGACTTGCTTGTCCACGTTTATGTTTACCACATGACGACCTGGACCACATTAATAACCATCCTTCCACCTCCTTCTCCCCAATCGCGACTAGCTGGCCAGCCAGTCGCCACATACGGTTATGATCCGTACAAGGAGAAAAGAAACGAGACTTTGACGTCCCAAGACATCACAATTATTCAGGTCGTATTTTCATATGTGTATGAGAGTCAAGAGATCGAATGGCATTCCCGCTTCTTGGCTAATGTCAGGTGCGGTGGAGGAGAAGGTGGAAGGATGATTAATGTGGTCCAGGTCGTCATGTGGTAAACAAAAACATGGACAAGAAGTCCTCAAATTTTTGACTGGTTGTTTGATTACATATATGCCCGGAAGGCGTGCATAAGATATGAGAGGATTCAAATGCTTGAATGAATGTCTAAACATATATATATATATATATATATATATATATATATATATATATATATATATATATATATATATATATATATATATATATATATATTTATATATATATATGTGTGTGTGTGTGTGTGTGTGTGTGTGCTTATTATCATACAACCCTATGACCCCTTTTAAGGGACTCCTGGGGCTTCGAGATTGCACTCCAGGCAGGAGCCGGGATATATATATATATATATATATATATATATATATATATATATATATATATATATATATATATATATATATATATATATATATATATCGGGGATATATAAACTCCTTTTGGGCGAAAAGACCGTCGACGCGTTCGTAATCTTCCCCATCTCTTTAGTTTTGCCAATGGTGGTTCTGTACTCGCGGCGTAACCACTTACAGGCAGAGTCCGGTAACAGTGTACGTGTATATATATATATATATATATATATATATATATATATATATATATATATATATATATATATATATATATATATATATATATATCCACAGTCGCATGAAATAGTAACGAGACGCACTGTGGTGGCCCGTGCAGGTATGTAGCAACCCCATTCTCGTAAACACATTACACGTAATAACTTTATAATTATCAATACACCAGTCGACAGCTCCATCTGTGACAGAAGTGCTACATGTAGCTGACGAGAGTTGCTTATTACACACTTTCTCTCTGACTGAGGCCGATAAAAGCCGACATAAATAAAGATATACGAACAACTACATATATCAATCCTCGTTACTGTCGCCAGGCAGTACAGGAAATGTACAAAACAGAAGAACGAGAGACGAGGCTGTCTATTTATTACAGATTGATAGAAAACGAATTCTTGATCTTCATACGTAGGACATTAGGTCACCACAGAACTGAAGGTGTTGGAGGGAGATGAGGTGACCACAGGACAGAAGGTTCTGGAAAGAGATTACCTGACCATTGGACAGAAAGTGATGGAGGGAGATTAGCGGACCACAGGACAGAAGATGTCGGCGAGAGATCAGCTGACCACTGGACAGAAGGTGTTGGAGGGAGATTAGGTAACTATAGGACAGAGGGTAATGGATGGGTCACACCAACTGACATTCAAAACACAATCAAGGTGTTGAAGAAATTCCTTGCAGGAGGTCCTTCCTGATGATGTATCAAGTTCCACAACAAGCGTTTCGCCCCAGACTCAGTCCATGCACTAAGTCAGCTCAAGCTACTCCTGTCTAAACACCCAAAATCCCAACCATCTGGAGACTTACCAGCATAGTGCCCATTTCGAATCCCTACTTCTCCCGCCCCACTTTACCAAAAGCTCCCAGACTCCCTCTATCGCCTCGTACCACTAATGTCATCTACAGCCAAACTCCTCAAAAAACTGATCCACAACAGAATCGAGCAAGACGTCCTTATTCACCCACACAGTACTGCTGCCTTAGGATCCTAGCACTCCGCTCCCACACTTGGATGGCTTCAACCAATCACAACCCCCATCCCTTCGCCCACGCCTCTTGCTCTGTTCTATTGGCAATGGATGTCAACAAAGCATTTGACACTGTTCCCCGATTCGTCCTCACTCAAGAGATACGTGGCACCACCTTCCAGTTTCATAACAGACCGACGGACCAGAGTCATTCACAGAGGCCTCTCCTCTGAAACCCTCAAACTTTACAGTGGAGATCCCAAAAGAGCAATTCTTTTTTGGTGTGTGTGTCTCTCACCTTCTTCAGTCTCTTCTTACGTGACCTCCCAACACTTCCTGTAGACCATAAAAAAGATGTTATCAGAATTAAGAGAGCTGAGTTACGGGGAAAGCTGGAGGCCTTTATTTTCCTACCTTGGAAGATAGAAGAGTGAGGTGTGACCTGATCACAACTATCAAGTTTTCTGAAACAAACTGACGACGCAGACAGCGAACAGTTCTTCGAGAGAAGTAGGGATAGAACAACCAGAAGGATCTACCATGTACCTAAACAAGAAACTTGTTAAGAAAGATGTGAAGAAGTTCTTTTACAGTATGAGAATGGTGGAGGAGTGGAAAAAAAATGAGTGAATACATGGTGAATGCAGATAACATACACAAAATTCAAACGTTTTATGATTGTAGAGATTGTTCAAAAGATAGGGCCCCACGAGTGTAAAACTCCCTCCCCTCACAGCATAAACTGGCACCTGTAAGCAGGTAACTACAATGCAAAAGTGCTTTCATATGCGGATGACTTGACACTGACATCAAAACACCCCAACGCCACCCAGGGAACAGCAAACATACAACATTTCAACACACAACTATAACACTTGCTCTTTAAAAACAGAGTCTACGTATATTCCCGGGCAGACACGGCTCCAACCTACACCCTCCCATAGCCCTGAAGTATCAACCACTTCTGCTCCAGCTATTCTAGGTATCACATGCGACACACACGTGATATCTAATCCCCACTCCACAAGCTTCAACAAAAATAGAGGTTGAAAAAGGTCAGTGGGATTTTAGGGTGAGAGAGTATCGGGGAAACTTCAGGGAAAATGAGGCAATGTTATAGAAGTGAATATTGTGAGAACAAAAAGAGCAAATGGGAGCATCTGTGAGAGGAGTGGTTGGAGAAGTGGTAGCTGGGAGAAAAAAGAAGATGAAGTAATCACTGCGAAGGACTTGAGTGTGCTAGATGATAGATGGCAGGCATAGCTTCTTTTTTGTGTGGATGTGGAAGTATATGAAGCTATATATTTATGGGACATGGTCTGTTGAAAAGAGGAGAGGCGGTAAACATCTCGCGTAAGATGAAGTGTGGCAGAGTGGCTGGAGTGGATGTGACTACAGACGATATCCTCAAGGAATGGGATACAGGTCTTGTTCACTTGTTCGTTAGTACTGGCGGAATGCGCGTGTAGTGCCATTGCATGAAGACAAAGAGAGCAAAACTGAATGTTCGATGAGCAGAAGGATAAGTTTCTCAAGTATAACTGGTAAGTCTTGTGGGAAGGTAGTGATTGAGAGGGTGGTGACATGTACAGAACATCGGATTGGGTGCAGACAATGTGGCTTCAGGAGCGGTAGAGGATGTGTAGATTAAGTTTCTGCTTTGACGATTTTGGGTGAGAGATATCTAGAGAAACAAAAGAGTTTTGTATGTGGCATTCATGGATGTGGAGGAAACGTATGACAGAGATATCTAGAGGAAAGTGTGTTACGAGTATGTGGTGAGGAAGGAAAGCAATGAGCAGCAGTGAGGAGTTTTTACCAAGAGAACAAGTCATGAGGTGTGCGAGTAGGAGAGGAGTGTGAGGTGTTCCAGGAATCATGGGAGCTGAGGTAAACCATAGATTCGGTAAGGAGGGTTAAGATGCTAAGCGCACTGAGGAATGTGAGGAGAAAGAAGTCACTGTCTGTGGAGGCAAAGATGGGTATGTATTACAGTGCAGTAATCTCGACGGTACTGTACAAATCGGTAAAAAGAGTAAGTAATAAAGGGTAATAAGTAGGAGTGGTGGTGAGAGGAGCATGTATGAGAGAGCTAAAGAGGGTGTGCTCAAATTATTTGGATATACAAAGACGATGAGTAAGAAGAGGTTGACCAAAAAGGTGCACATGTCGAAGTGGAGGAACCAAGGAGAAGCGGGAGCCGAAGAGAAGGTGGAATGATGTTTTAAGTAACTAGGGGGCTAAACATGCAGGAGGATGTGAGGCGTACATGGGATAATGAGGACTGGAGCGACGTGGCATACACGGGGCGACATACAGAGCGACGTGGCATACACGGGGCGACATACACAAGAACTGTTCAGATGGAAACCTTAGAAAGGTCTATAGGGTTTGGTTAGATATAGATAGGCTCTAGTTTTAGTGTCTTGTATATGTAAATGAAAGGAAGAGATTGGACGTGAGCAAATGAGGCCTTTTCTCTGTCGATTCCTGACGTTACCTTGCTAAGCGGAAAATGCCGAACACGTATGAAAGTAAGAAAAAGGGAAAACTCTCTCTCTCTCTCTCTCTCTCTCTCTCTCTCTCTCTCTCTCTCTCTCTCTCTCTCTCTCTCTCTCTCTCTCTCTCTCTCTCTCTCACACATACACACACACACACACACACACACACACATATATATATATATATATATATATATATATATATATATATATATATATATATATATATATATATATATATATATATATATATATATATATATATATATATCGTATGTTCCCCTTCCTCTCACCCATGGTAATGCATCCACACCGGCACGAGACCTCAGTACCAGCAACAATCCACCATCACTATGCATAGCTTCCTCCCAGTGTCATCTTGTTAGCCGGGTTTCTCGGCACACCCTCCTAAACAGGAGCCGAAGACAAATCCTCTGCACCGTGGAAATCATATTCGTGTGTGATGTTTGATCTACGAGGAGAGGAGGATAAAGAATAGTTCGCGCACACACACAGAGAGAGAGAGAGAGAGAGAGAGAGAGAGAGAGAGAGAGAGAGAGAGAGAGAGAGAGAGAGAGAGAGAGAGAGAGAGAGAGAGAGAGAGAATTTCCTTTAACGTTCTTAGATATGTGGGAAAATCTCGCAGTGCTTGGAAACTTCGAATACTTGCCTGGGAATCAGAATATCAGTGGGCTATAGAAGGAATGGATAATTTAGGTAGGGTAGAAAGAATTTTACCTTTGTATTTCCTTCATGTCGTAAAACGCGGCTAAAGGGGTCGGGAACGGGAGGCTGGAAACCCTCCCGTTCTTGTATTTCAATTTCTAAAATGGAAACAGGAGCCAAATGGGGAATGCTCCTCCTCCTCGAAGGCTCAGATTTGGGTGTCTCAATGCGCGTTTGTAACCAATATGAGACAAAGAGACAGGTAGTATATTTGAGGAAAGAAACCTGGATATTCTGGCTCTGAGTAAAACGAAGCTCAAGGGTTGGGGGAGGGGAGAACGGATTGGAAGTGTCTCAAGACTGCAGTCATGGGTTGGTGAGTGGACAAGAGCTAAGGAAGTAGAAGCACTACTCCTGAAGCAGGAGTTGTGGGAGTGAGTGAGTGTTCTTGCGTGTAATCAATTCTAGATTGATGTGGGTAAAACTGAAAATGGATGGAGAAAGATAGGTGATTATTAGTGCCTATGCACTTAGCCATGACAAGAAAGATCATGAGAGGCAAGTTTAGTTTGGGAGCAGCTGAGTATGTGTGTCCGCAGTTTTGATGTAAGAGACCGGGTATTAGTGATGGGTGATAAAAGCGAAATTCAGTAATACGGCAGGTAAGGGTATAATGGACGCACATGGGGATATTCAGTGTTGTGAATGGAAATGGTGAAGAGCTTGTGGCGTTGTGTGCTAACGCGGTAAAAGGCGATCAAGTATGGCAGAACAGTCTCGTCAAAGAGCTTCTCACCCCAGGGGAGTCCACTTTCCCTGCCACTTGAAATAGCGCAGCATTGGGCTTTAGAATGAAATTTACCATGGCGAAATCTCTAAAAAGAATGATATATATATATATATATATATATATATATATATATATATATATATATATATATATATATATATATATATATATATATCATCCCTGGGGATAGGGGAAAAAGAATACTTCCCACGTATTCCCTGCGTGTTGTAGAAGGCAAATATAAGGGGAGGGAGCGTGGGGCTGGAAATTCTCCACTCTCGTTTTTGATTTTCCAAAAGAAGGAATAGAGAAGGGGGCCAAATGAGGATATTCCCTCTAAGGCTCAGTTCTCTGTTCTTGATGCTACCTCGCTGATGCGGGAAAAGGCGAATATGTATGAAACACACACACACACACAAACACACACACACACACACACACACACACACACACACACACGAATGCATATTAACGTCGACCAATATGCACTCGGCTCCGGGAGGTCGAGGGCGCATATGTTCACGCTGGGAAATACTGCCTCGTGTGATCGTGCGTGGCACCCATTATCACCCTGCTTCCTAGGGCTTCGCCTCCTGCCTGGGGGAGGAGAAGAAGGAGGGAGGAGAAGGAGGAGGTGCTGAATTTATGCCTGCCCTCCAGACAAGTACAGGAACGGACTAGAAATGACACCCCTGGCTTTAGGACTTCGCGCCGGGGTGGTGGTGAAGGTGGATGCACGGCAACGTAAGCTCAACGGACGACCCCTCTCAGCTCATCCAGCAGCGAAAGGAGTTGTTGGGAGGGGAGGGAGACATTCCTGACGGCGACCAATGTAACGAGATGGCGAATATTCCCAACGGTCTGGCTGGGGATATTCTCGATGATACAACCGGTCGTGGAGTGGAATGGGAATATTCCTGGTGATACAAGGGGTGGTCACTAGGGAGTTGGGAATAGTCTTCATGATACGAACTGTTGTTGTGGAAGGAAGGAGGGAATATTCTTCGATTATACGACAGGTAGTTATTGAGGGAATTGGGAATAATCTTGATGATACAAGAAGTGGAGGGAACCGAGAATATCCTTGATGGTACAACGGGTCAAGAGAGGAACTTGGAATACTCTTGATCAGTCAACAGGTCGTGGAAGGACCTAGGATTATTCCTGATGGAAAAAAAAAGAACCAGGTCATAGAGACAACTGGGAATATTACTGATGATACAACGGGTTATAGAGATGGGTAGGAAATTTCCTGATAACACAACAAGCTGGCGTGGAGGGGGGAAAAATAGTCTACAATAAGCTGTCGTGGAGAGAGAGATCTGGGAAATATTCTTAACGTCTGTAAAACGTTCTGGGATATTGTTGACCCTAAGAAACGTCTCCGATTGAGCCATGACTATCAATTAAAACCATGATATATCTTACGGACGACCACGGAAATTCCAGAAGCTGTGACACGTCTTGGAAGGAGCTAATTCCAGACGTTGTGACACATTTTGGAGGGAGCTAAGATAATTCTTAGCTTCTTTGTGACACGTCTTGGAGGGATGCAATTCCATGAGCTATGACGCGTCGTAGAGGGAGCTATTTTCTCAGGCCGTAAATTAGGAACAACCAAGACACTCTTGGAGAGAGCTAAGACAATACTAGACTCTGGAAGACGTTTGTAGAACGACTTCTACATCTGGAACAAGCTGTGAAGGGAGACAAGACGATTTCAGTCCTCTGGAACATGGTGTGTAGGGAGGTGGGACATTTGGAACAGGTAACGTCACAAAGGTTTTTGTGTTGGAGTTTCCCCAAAAAACACATGGGATTACCATGCTCGGCCCTGGGGAGAATGCACACCGATTTCTTCTGGAAAAACACTGATGGCATGAGGTGCTGCTAAGGAGGTGTGCGCCCGGGCTCAGTCATCTGCCTTAAACTACAGAGTTGGAGAATATGGAGAAAGTTGTGAGATTGTGATTCCTGCGCGATTTAACATTTAAGATATTCATTAATGTTGTCTTTCCCTAGCGCCACCTCGCACGCGTGCGGGGGAAGGGCGGGGATGTATCATTTCATGTGTGGCGGGGTGGCGACGGGAATGAATAAAGGCAGCAAGTATGAATTATGTACATGTGTATATATGTATATGTCTGTGTTTTTTTTTTATACTATTCGCCATTTCCCGCGTTAGCAAGGTAGCGTTAAGAACAGAGGACTGGGCTTCTGAGGGAATATCCTCACCTGGCCCCCTTCACTGTTCCTTCTTTTGGAAAATTGAAAAAAAAAAACGAGAGGGGAGGATTTCCAGCCCCCCGCTCCCTCCCCTTTTAGTCGCCTTCTACGACATGCAGGGAATACGTGGGAAGTATTCTTTCTCCCCTGTGTATGTATATATATGTATATGTTGAAATGTATAGGTATGCATATGTGCGTGTGTGTACTTGCATATATATACATGTGTATGTGGGTTGGTTGGGCCATTCTTTCGTCTGTTTTCTTGCGCTACCTGGCTAACGCGGGAGACAGCGACAAAGTACAATGAATAGATGAAAGTATATATATATATATATATATATATATATATATATATATATATATATATATATATATATATATATATATATATATATATATATATACATAACCTGAGCCAGGTACCTATTCTATCGACCAACTCCTAGGGGTGGATGAACAGCTGGGTTCACTGTGGACCGACTGCCGCAACCATGATTCGAACGTATGCACTCGACTCTCGGCGGCGCGTGAATGCGTCACGGACAGGAACGCTAACCACTACACCACGATCCTGCGTAATCTAAGCTTTAGGATATTCACGGAGTCAACAGCTTATCCTTCATGTGCGACTTAAGCTTGAACTATTCACAGAGTTAACCCATTAAGCTTCATGTGGCATTTAAACTTTAAGATATTCACAGAGTTAACACTTTCTTTCTGCTTCACGAGTGATTTGAAAACTAAAACACTCAAAGCCATTCATACCAGACGTCCAATTTGAAGTCGCGTATTCAGGGCCATACTGCGATGCATGGGGGTTGTGAGGCATATCAACATTTCAGGCAAATACAAATGTATCCAAAGAGTCGAATTTGATAATATAAGAGACGCCTGTTGTCATGTATTGGGTGGGTCCTAGCCCCTACTCTTTCTGAGAAAGGTGGTGGTGGTGGTGGCAAAAGGTCAAGTTCTTAAAGATGATTCCACGTACAGCACTCACTGGTAAGCAGAAGGGACTAGTGATCATGACAAGAAATGCAGCTCCTACTATTAAGAAATGTGTGCCCTAAGAAAACGGCGAATTTTCGAACAAAGAGTGGTAGTGATATATCATGCGAATCGTATTTGGTATTGCAAGTGAAAAAATCATGATTTACAGCATCGAATCCTTTATTAATGGTAAAACAAAAGTGTCCATAAAAGAAAGGCGAAGGGGGTTAAAGAAGGGCCATTGATCAGAGCTGCTGAAAACTTTATGTTGTTGTTACTATAATATAACTTGTGACAATCTCAAGAATCATTCGTTTCCACACTCAGGTTCTGGAGTTGGAGTGAACACACGCGTAGTGCCATCAGGAGGTATACGAAACATACACGAGACAACTCAGGACACATTCAACGCGTGCGTTTGTAACGCGTTGTAGACAGATGAACCTCTCAACACATGATTACGTGATACAGTTGGCACCTCAGAGGGAACCAGTCCTGCTCGTCAAACACGACCTGTGGTGAGAGTCTCGTGTTAGTCCTCTCATTATGGCTAAAGAAGGTATCTATGTGGGTAAAATCGTGATGGGCAGGGATACTACACCCACCCACTCAAACACACACACACATACACAAACACACATACTCTCTCTCTCTCTCTCTCTCTCTCTCTCTCTCTCTCTCTCTCTCTCTAAGTAGCGTTTAGGCCAGAGCACCTTGCTTTGACCTTGGGTCTTGAGTATCTATGAAACTCTATGTAACTAGGTAACTCTCTCTCTCTCTCTCTCTCTCTCTCTCTCTCTCTCTCTCTCTCTCTCTCTCTCTCTCTCTCTCTCTCTCTCTCTCTCATTCGAACACCCATTACGCCACAACTCCTCGCCTCGAAGCACCCCCTGCTATGAGATCCGACGGCTGCATTTCACCTTTAGTCAACTGAGAGTCATTTTTATCTGGCCTAATTTGCTCTGTGATCTTGTGTGTAAAAAAGGAAAAAGAAAAAAAAAATCCCGATCAGTTGGTAATGATGTGAAATCTGGCGATTAATGGGAAGCTCAGGACTCGATGTAGCTTTTTTCCTTCGTCTTTTTTTCTTTTTCCGGGTACGCGAGATGATCGGGGTAAGCCCTTAAAAGGTGACCTTTAGCTCCCTGATGACCTAACAGGTCACGCCCTCAAGCACCTACCCCAAAACCTAGGACACGGAGGAACCGAGGGTACAAGAGTAAGACACACACACACACACACACACACACACACACACACACACACACACACACACACACACAGAGGAAAGGAAATAAATTGTCACATACCTACACAGCCTCTCAAGCAGACGCAGGGGGCAAGTGGCACTTTGATAGCAACAATGAAGGCAAGTGGCATAGTCCAGACGAATGCCTCAATAAACGTAAAGAGCTTTAATTATGAGCGCTGCCTGGTCGTATGAAGGTGGATGGCGAGGCAAGGGAAGGGAAGGGAAGAGAAGATGAGAGAAGAGAAAAAGGGAAGAGAAAATAAGGGAAAGGAAGGGAAGAGAAGAGAAAAGAATAGAAAAGAGAAGAGAGAAGTGAAGATGAGATAGTAGAGAAGAAACTAGAAGAGTTGAGAAGAGAAAGGAACATAAGAGAAAGGAAGGGAGAGGAAGAGAAGAAAAGAAAGGAGACGAGAAGACAACACAAAACAAGGCAAGACAAGGAAATGAAGGGAAGTTAAGGGAAGACAAGACAAGAGAAGAGAAGAGAAGAGAGAGAGAGAGAGAGAGAGAGAGAGAGAGAGAGAGAGAGAGAGAGAGAGAGAGAGAGAGAGAGAGAGAGAGAGAGAGAGAGAGAATGGGAAGGGGGGCACTATTGGGTCGAGGTCATGGAGAAGGAGGCTTGGTTCAAGAGGAAGGAATGCAACAGGTGGGCGATGGGGAGCAGCCAGAGAGAGAGAGAGAGAGAGAGAGAGAGAGAGAGAGAGAGAGAGAGAGAGAGAGAGAGAGAGAGAGAGAGAGAGAGAGAGAGAGAGAGAGAGGGGAGATATGTAGGTTAATCCTCAACTGTTCTGAGTCGCGTTTGAGGGTAAGTTGTGACCTGGCGAACGCCCACCACCTCTCCTTTTCTCATAAATGCCATTTTATTTTTCGCTTTTCGTAGATGTATCTCTAAGCTTTCCTGGTAGAGTTCCTTAAATAGAAATCCAAATAAAGCCGCAGGAGTCCAGAACAGCTCCTCTCTTACGACAACGTTGGCTAAAAACGAAGCCATTCCTCAAGTTACATAAGTGAGCAATACGAAGCAAGAAGAGTTAGGAAGTTAGTCAGTCACGTCATACCTCTTATCGAGAACATGTAACACAAGGTGTTCCATTTCGTTCGAAGATGCTTTTCATTTTTTCTTTTTTGATGATAATTTCTTCAGTTGTCCAAAATTTTGTCATCTTAACTGTCTTACCTTTTCTCCTAACACACACACACACACACACACACACACACACACACACACACACACACACACACACACATACACACACACACACACACAAATGAGGGCTGCAGCCTCCAGGAGCGTGACAGAGCGAGCGAGGGTGCGACACATTAGTATAGCCGGACACCGAGCTGTTGGGGAGGGGCAGACCTTCTGTTGTGTGCCTATGATAAAGGAATGGTAAGCCACACCTTACCGGGTATGCAAAACAGACTCATCCTTCCGTAATTATCACATAAATATTCTGTCTCTCTTATACAACGGCACGATGAACACCACTAGTGCTCTGGTACCTTACCTTGGGTTATTTTGAATATGAACAGCCTGACTAACCAGTCATCAACGCCTGCATTCCTTTTCCTGTTATAATCAACTGCATACCCATCCACTCCTGATACTTCATCAATACCTAGCACTACATATATATATATATATATATATATATATATATATATATATATATATATATATATTCCCTGGGGATAGGGGGTTAAGAATACTTCCCACGTATTCCCTGCGTGTCGTAGAAGGCGACTAAAAGGGGAGGGAGCGGGGGGGCTGGAAATCCTCCCCTCTCGTTTTTTTTTTAATTTTCCAAAAGAAGGAACAGAGAAGAGGGCCAGGTGAGGATATTCCAAAAAAGGCCCAATCCTCTGTTCTTAATGCTACCTCGCTAACGCGGGAAATGGCGAATAGTTTAAAAGAAAGAAATATATATATATATATATATATATATATATATATATATATATATATATATGGTGGTTCCAACAATGTTGTATGGTTGCGAGGCGTGGGCTATAGATAGAGTTGTGCGCAGGAGGATGGATGTGCTGGAAATGAGATGTTTGAGGACAATGTGTGGTGTGAGGTGGTTTGATCGAGTAAGTAACGTAAGGGTAAGAGAGATGTGTGGAAATAAAAAGAGCGTGGTTGAGAGAGCAGAAGAGGGTGTTTTGAAATGGTTTGGGCACATGGAGAGAATGAGTGAGGAAAGATTGACCAAGAGGATATATGTGTCGGAGGTGGAGGGAACGAGGAGAAGAGGGAGACCAAATTGGAGGTGGAAAGATGGAGTGAAAAAGATTTTGTGTGATCGGGGCCTGAACATGCAGGAGGGTGAAAGGAGGGCAAGGAATAGAGTGAATTGGAGCGATGTGGTATACAGGGGTTGACGTGCTGTCAGTGGATTGAATCAAGGCATGTGAAGCGTCTGGGGTAAACCATGGAAAGCTGTGTAGGTATGTATATTTGCGTGTGTGGACGTGTGTATGTACATGTGTATGGGGGGGGGTTGGGCCATTTCTTTCGTCTGTTTCCTTGCGCTACCTCGCAAACGCGGGAGACAGCGACAAAGTATAAAAAAAAAAAAAAAAAAAAAAAAAAAATATATATATATATATATATATATATATATATATATATATATACACATATATGGCGTTATCACGAAGCAGACACGAGACAATCACGGATGAACTTGAAAGTCACGAGGGAAATATCAGAGGAAGAAAATTTGCTCTAGCGCTTTCGTGTAGTTCAACACATCTTCAGAAGCAAATTGTGATAGATCACAGGAGGAGATCTTAGACAGACACCAACAAATGTTGACAGAGTCACATTTTGGAAGGTAATGAACACACGTGAAGACATTGAGGGAAAGCCCTGTTGGAGACGGAGGACACTCATGTACCTACCCAGACCATACTTGATCGGTCAGGTCAGGTCAGGTCACATTGGAGGTACGCCATGCCATCAGTCCTCTTATATACGTCACTATGAAACATAGGCAAAATAACATTCTCCATACTGAATAAACCTCTACTAATATCTTCATATTTTTACCATCACTCAGCTTTATGTGAGCAGACTCACACAAATTTCTGTTTATATGACACTTTATGAGTGAGGATGTTTTTGTCCAGTGAATAAGGTGTGAATCTTCAATCAGGTGAATGAATAGAAGAGCACTTGATCGTCGACCGGTGCGTACAGAGTATTTATGCTGACCTACACGAGATTCGAATTCTCTTTGCCTGTCTGTCCCAAGAACAAAAGAAGAACTACATGTTATGTATGGCGTTCTGCGGACTACACTGTTTACTTTACTTGGGTTATTCTTGGTCGACATTTTTCTTACAGTAATCCCATAACGAAAAACTGATTCTACATTAACGAGCTTAAGTAGTGGAATAAATGGTTCAAAAGGTTTATCTCATATCTAAGTGAGAGAAAAACTGGTTTTTGTAGAGGAAGGTTAAACTTTATTTACAGAACTATGATAGACTATAGATAAGCGGTATCTACTAAGTTGCTCGCGGGCCGCATGCGGCCCTCACGTGTCTCTCCTGCGGCCAGGGAGAGAACGAATAAACACGGATAAGTAAGTAGATAAGACAGAGTCTAAATTACAATCGTAATCATAGGGGAAAAAACAAATCTGATTATCAAAAACTTCATCTAAAGTGTAGAGTTTTAATGTAATTCCAGTGCCATATCCACATAGAAAGGGGATACTGTTTATACACACATACACACACACACACACACACACACACACACACACACACACACACACACACATACACATACATATAAGATGCTGCCAGACTCCACCTGCTCCAGGTTACATCACGAGTAAAAGGTCAAGTTTGGCGAGGCAGTATCACAGGGAGTCTACATTACCTTGCTACTAAGAATAGCACAGCCTTGGGTTTCAAAGGCCATCAGGTAACATCAGGAGTCTTTCTTAGTAATCGATCTTGGGATATATATATATATATATATATATATATATATATATATATATATATATATATATATATATATATATATATATATATATATATATATATATATATATATATCTTCTTTCTCTTTCTTTCATACTATTCGCCATTTCCCACATTAGCGAGGTAGCGTTAAGAACAGAGGACTGGGCCTTTGAGGGAATATCCTCAACTGGCCCCCTTCTCTGTTCCTTCTTCTGGAAAATTAAAAAAAAAAAAGAGAGGGGAGGATTTCCAGCCCCCCGCTCCCTCCCCTTTTAGTCGCCTTCTACGACACGCAGGGAATATGTGGGAAGTATTCTTTCTCCCCTATCCCTAGGGATATATATATATATATATATATATATATATATATATATATATATATATATATATATATATATATATATATATATATATATATATAATCGGGTAAATGCTATTGCCTTAGATTAACTGTGACGGACAAAGAACAATAATGATCGCGGTCTTTCTGGTGATATCTTTCTGTCAGGCCCCCACTGCCCCAAGCAGAATCTCTCTCTGCGTTTGGCAGCACAAGTGTGGCAACACAGGGAAGACAGCCGCCCTCATCATCTCCCTCTCTCATACTTTTGCCTTTGTGAGGCACACGCTAGGTGAGGCGCGTGGTACTGGCAGGTCCCTCCGACTACCAAGCCCGACTTTCCCTTGAGGGAGATTGTGACGATCTGTTCACATAGAAACACGTATAATTTATATAATGTTTTATCAGAGTAAGGATATATATATATATATATATATATATATATATATATATATATATATATATATATATATATATATATATATATATATATATATATATATATATATATATAAATATATATATATATATATATATATATATATATATATATATATATATATATATATATATATATATATATATATATATATATCAAACCTGGGGATAGGGGGGAAAGAATACTTCCCATGCATTCCCTGCGTGTCGTAGAAGGCGACTAAAAGGGGAGGGAGCTGGGGGCTGGAAATCCTCCCCTCTCGCTTTTTTTTTTTTTTTAATTTTCCAAAACAGGGAACAGAGGGGGGGGGGGGGGGCAGGTGAGGATATTCCCTCAAAGGCTCAGTCCTCTGTTCTCAACACTACCTCGCTAATTCGGGAAATGGTGAATAGTATGAAAAAAAAAAAAAGAAATAATGTTTATTTTATATCTATTGTACTTAACCGTCGTTTCCCGCATTAGCAAGGTAGCGCAAGGAAACAGACGAGAAAATGCCCCAACCCACCCACATACACATGTTTATACATAAACGCCCACACACGCACATAAACATATACATACATTTTAACGCATGCATACATATACATACACAGACATATACATATATACACATGTACATATCCATGCTTACTTCCTTCATCCATTCCCGTCGCCACGCCGCCACACACGAAATAGCATTCCTTCGAGCCAGCGCCAGGAACAGACAAAAAAGGCCACATTCGTTCACACTCGGTCTCTAGATATCATGTGTAATGCACCAAAACCACAGCTCCCTTTGCACATCCAGGTCCCACAGACCTTTCCATGGTTTACCCCAGACGTTTCACATGCCCTGGTTCAATCCACTGATGGCACGTCGACCCCGGTATACCACATCGTTCCAATGCACTCTATTCCTTGCACGCCTTTCACCCTCCTGTATGCTCAGGCCCCGATCGCTCAAAATCTTTTTCACTGCATCCTTCCACCTCTAATTTGGTCTCCCGCTTCTCCTCGTTCCCTCCACCTATAACACATATATCCTCTTTCTCAATCTTTCCTCACTCATTCTCTCCATGTGTCCAAACCATTTCAAAACACCCTCTTCTGTTCCCTCATCCACACTGTTTTTATTACCATACATCTCTCTTACCCTTTCATCATTTACTCGATCAAATTACCTCAGACCAGATATTGTCCTCAAACATTTCATTTCCAACACATCCATCTTCCTCCACACAACCTTATCTATAGCCCATATAACATTGTTGAAACCAATAACTATTCGAACACTATGTACTCGAATATGCTTCGTCTCACGTTGGTGAACAACGGGGTCTACACCGGTCAATTTTCATCAGGCTCACACAGGTAGCAGATATATCTATCTATCTATCTATCTATCTATATACATATATATATATATATATATATATATATATATATATATATATATCTATAGACATATATGTATATATATATATATATATATATATATATATATATATATATATATATATATATATATATATATATATATATATCAAGGCTACCATCGTTGCTTGATGATGTAATGATTACATCTCCAGCGTCGCTACACCTCCAGAAGCCCCGATCAGCCAGCAGCCAGCCAGCCTTGCGTACGAAGCTCCCGCGACCAAGATTATACGTACATATCTAAAGTCCGCCAACAGACGTTCCTCCTCCCTTGACGGGGGGATTATTCCTCCGGCAGCGGACGTCTCCGGCATAAAACCCTCAGCGGGTCTCTTTCGAACGACGGCGAATTCCGGCAGATATTTTTCCGTGATGCATCCTCCCCCACACACACCCGTGCGATACATCTGCACGGCCGGATTATCATAAAGGAAAGATTAGCGGGCGGCGGGAAGGGAGGGAGGGAGGGGGAAAGAAAAAAAATATATATATAATCGGAAAACGGTGAAATATTCCCACATTTTTTTCTTTTCCAGTAATAACATTGAAGGATATTATTTTTCTTCGGTATATTGACGGGACGAAAATTATAAAAAATAAAAAAAAATCGCACGGAGAGGATACAGCCTTTGCAGAGCGACGACATATCATACGTCGTCGTGTGGGTATATGAGGCAACGATCGAGAACGACCCAGGAACGACTGCCTATCACGTCACCCAGGCGATTGGACGAGACGACCCAGGCGCGATGTGTCGTTTCGTCGAGCGGTGCTGCTGAGGGCGACGACGAAGGACGACACTGTGTCGTGGAGCCGGGTGTGTGGCCGGACGAGCCGTGCATGGCATAAATTGTCGTCCTGTAACTCTGGGCGACGACCATGAACGACACATTATCTCGTCCTATTATGATGATAAGTTGTCATACGTCTGTCGCTTTTCATATATAATTGAACTTTTTCGCCACCCACACACACACACACACACACACACACACACACATCAATAATTTAAGAATTTAACCACTGGGCGCCCGAGAATCGAACCCGGGTCACCGTGAACGGTGGGATAAAACTGTACCACTCGACTAATGATGAGCTAAAAACAAGCTGTCTTTCTCAAGATGCTGTTATGGTTCGAAGTCCTTTAAGTGGCATTCAAGCAGCCTTCAAGCTTCAAGGCCAATGTACTGTGACCTAAAACCTGGTCCAAATTCTGACGTACCTACAAGTACTGAAGAGTATCATACATACACACATACATACATACATACACACATACATACATACATACATACATGAATTCATACATACATACCAATGACGTCTTAGCTACGTCTCTTCCTTGTATATCAACTGACCGTCCTACGTCTTACATTTCATTCTTGTATCTCCCCTGACGATGTGATCATTACACGAAAGTGCACTTGAGAACTTACCCTTTCATTTTCCTAGTGGTTCTATATACATAAATGAGCTGTTTTGTGGCTCTTTTTCCCCTTACTTTCTAAATAGTGCAACATTCTCTTCCCTCATATCCTTAATCCGTTCGAGTAACAGTTATATCAACACCGGGTAAACACAGTATGAGGTGAGGTATTGCATTAGATGGTATGGCTTCCGTCAGTCTGTTTGCCCCATAACATCAAGGATGGCTGTCTTGGATCTTTACCTAGTAATCGAGCGATCTCCTAATGTGTGTGTTGATATTCTTACCCGCGTCGACCCAAGGGGAAAAGCACCTTGCTGGCCCCCAAAGGAACCTTCCCTCGCAGAGTGAAGCACCGCATCTTAGGGAGGGGAGGTGGGTGGGGGATAAATAAGACCATATGGCTTCGCTTCGGCAGAGGATGTAAACAACCTCTAGTCGTATCTAACGGAAGGGAAAGGGAGTCGGCGGATATAGAAAAAAAGAGGGACACAGTTTGAAGGCATGAGGTTAGGGAGGCAGTTTGATAAAAAAAAATATCAAGGTTCAAATATTACTTGGAGAAACAGGTGGATGAAAAAAATACAGAGATTAATTAAACGTTTGAAAAAAGAAGATGTCGACAAGTGTGCTGAAAGAAGGTATTACTTCGTACTGAAGGCATATAATGATCTACTTTACGGGCTTCAAGCGAGTGGAATGGGTATCTTCAATGGTACTCAGTGGCATGCTAAGTCGCACTGGACTTCAAATTTGCAAGTCTCAAGTGAAAACGGGATATAAAGGCAACATTCCCGTCTCAGGGAATGTTGGTTAATATGTCTCATACACGATTCCATATGTCACGGGAGGTCGTAAATGTAAATTCCATTTTAGCTCAAAGTAATTCTATTGTGTTACAACGTAACCCGGTACGGACAGTAAGTGGAGAGACGGGCGGTTTGATTGTGGCGACAGAGCTGTGAGAAGCCAGTGACATCGCTGGCCCAGAGATAATCACATGTTTACCAAATGGCGTGCTAGCTACGTCTCTTCGTTGTATATCAACTGACTGTTATATTTCTCTCTTGTGTCTCCCCTGATGATGTGATCCTTACACGAAAGTGCACTTGGGAACTTATCGTGTTTGTTTCATTTTCCCCGTGGACTCATAGGAATATACTTGATCACGCGCAAAATTGTGATCCTTTAAAATATATATATATATATATATATATATATATATATATATATATATATATATATATATATATATATATATATATAGAGAGAGAGAGAGAGAGAGAGAGAGAGAAGCATTTTAGAAATAGATTTTTCTTTCTTCCTTTTTTATTTTTTTTTTTACCTCTTTGGATGAGAGGGCTGGCTGCTGCTGGCTCCCAGGAAGACGAGCGAACAGCAGTAAAAGTGATTTAGGAAGCGGCGGCGTTAAGTTTGGCTCGGGGAGATGATGGCTTAATTGGACGCCTGAGAGAGAGAGAGAGAGAGAGAGAGAGAGAGAGAGAGAGAGAGAGAGAGAGAGAGAGAGAGAGAGAGAGAGAGAGCTCCCCTCACCCACCCGTAAGAAGGCCCGATGCGGTATACTCGAAACTTAAGTAAGAAGAGAAAGGCCAAGTCAAAACACCACTCTAACTGGCAAATCATTTTATATGTTAAGAATCCTGTTAAAAAAATATATGCTTTTCTATATCTTTTCCAATATGTTCCTTGTTTGATTTCATGTTATGGCTTTTTGTGATTCTGTCTTTCCATCATTCAAAGAATGAATTACCGTTAACGTCATCAAGCTGGTTTAGAAAAAAAAAAAAACCCTAAAATGATGTGATCAAGACACACTCAACTCCTCTTTCTTTCATGGTGGACAAATCTTCATGTTGTCTGACTTACAACAGTGATATAAATTTCAACACTGACACCATCTTTGTTTCCTTCCTTTAAGCCTCCTCTATCCGTTCTTTGAGCCTCTTTCACTACGTCGACTACACTCGAGAAGCATATTCTAGCCTTGGCTAATTATATGACGTGAACAGTTTGTTCAGTGTTTCTTTATTCGTGTTCAAACGGTGAAAAAAAAAGTAACTTACCACTTTTCGTGTGAAACAATATGACACCACGGACGAAGGGTTTTGAGAAATTCTCATTGGTCTATCCCTCACATTTCCCGGTCATTTGCTATGATTAATGATACAATGATTTCATATTTCGATGGAAATAACTATAAAGTGGAGCGAGCTTAAAACTGGAAATATGTCACACATTCATGCCTACCAACCAGCTGGACCGGGACAACACGAGCCGTACTGATCATTTCGAAAAGCATCGAACCCATCCGGGAAGATATCGTCCAGTGAACGGTTTGTCTATTTTTATAATTTTCCCAAGTCGACTCGCAAGTCCCACTCACTCACAGATACCCCGGGCATCTTCTAAGCGAGACAATATATTTTCTTATCGACGCTCCGTTACGCTGTGTCTCATCTTCATACTTTACGTGAGCCGAATTCTATCACCCACGTAGCAGACAGACACACTCTGGAGTTGGTGCACGTCTTCTTCTTAAAATGGCACAATCCTCCTTAGCATGTATCACTTTCCTCACAGCGTGTGTGTGTGTGTGTGTGTGTGTGTGTGTGTGTGTGTGTGTGTGTGTGTGTTTAATCTTGTACTGCTGTCTATTTTTCGTACCGACAGCGGAGCGAGTAAACACTCGACGTAACTCCGCCCCTTAAAACACACAGATTGATCCAGTCTGGTTCGGAAAATATTTCAGACTCTTTTCACGTACACCATTCTCCCTTAACGACCTCCAACTATCCGTCGTTCTAGTTCGAAAAAGAATATCCTCTCTTCATTCTTTCATAGGTTCTTTTTCTTTTTTTTTCTGCAAGTTTCCCCTTACAATCCTTTTTTTTTTTTTTGTGACTCGGCCTCCGCTTCTAAGAACCGGGTTCGTCCCTTGTGAATCCGTTCAGTCATCACAACAACCCGTTTTTTTCCCTCCTCCGTCTTCGTCCCTTCTGGTTCTTAAGGAAGGTATAGTCTTTCCATCCTGCCCTCTTGGGTCCATTGTAGTTGCATTTGCCTCCCGTCCATCTCTGAGCTGTCTGTATTTCTTTATACCCTATGATCCACACATTTATCTACGGTGTGTGTGTATACATATATATATATATATATATATATATATATATATATATATATATATATATATATATATATATATATATATATATATATTATCCCTGGGGATAGGGGATTAAGAATACTTCCCACGTATTCCCTGCGTGTCGTAGAAGGCGACTAAAAGGGGAGGGAGCGGGGGGCTGGAAATCCTCCCCTCTCGTTTTTCTTTTTTTTTTTTTTTCCAAAAGAAGGAACAGAGAATTGGGCCAGGTGAGGGTATTCCCTCAAAGGCCCAGTCCTCTGTTCTTAACGCTACCTCGCTAATGCGGGAAATGGCGAATAGTTTGAAAGAAAAAAGAAAGAATATATATATATATATATATATATATATATATATATATATATATATATATATATATATATATATATATATATATATATATATATATATATATATATCATTTCTTGAAAAAAAGAATGAATAAATCTCTATTTATGAAGATTACTGCTGTTCTTGCGTTTGCCAGAATTGCCTGAGTTGCTCTTAAGAACATCTTTACCCTTTTTGTGCCTCTGAAATGATCATCTACTTTTGTATCACTACCACCCGAGAACTCTCCCACAATTTTTACTCGTCTGGGGCTCTCTCTCCTAACCTCTTGGCCTACAACAGTCCGATGAACCATTGATTATCCATCTACTACGCCAAGGTAGAAGAAGTAGATCATCGAGAATTTGAATATTACCGCAATGTTTCCACAGTCCTTCACGTCACTAATATGTCTGCCCATTACCTCAGAATCATCTGTAAACATACTGATGCATGATCGTATTCACCTGTTCGTTCTCGAGATCGATTCCCCTCCGTCTGTGAGCAGCAGCATCTAATGGTCTTCGTGGTACAGCGGTTAGCGTTGTTGACCATGAGGCACTCATGACCCGCCCGTCCAGGGTCGAACGTATAGGTTCGAATCCTACATGTGACAATCCCTCCACGGTCGACCCAGCTATTCATCCTCCCTCTAAGGGTTAATCGATGAGCCGGGTGCTTGGCTTAGGCTAGGGTATGCATATAGCTTGCCTAATATTTCCCGATCTACGTACTCGAATGCTCATCTACTGTTCGATTGTTTGGCTCCTATAAATATCCTATGGCGACAGGTGCGGAAGAATGCCTAATCCAAAGTCTCACCCACGGATTCGTGCAAGTTATTTCTTGCTGGATCGCACCAAGGCATTCCTTCTTTCACCCTCATCCCATCTTCGTTCATTTCCAGAATTGCATTGGACAACATCATCGCATCCAGTACCATTTTGATTTTATATGGCTCTTTCCTAAAGCCATTTTGTCCTCGTAGTTAGGATTCTGTTCCTCTGGTACCGGCCCAGACACGACTATCATCGAATTATGTGTTTCCTCACTCAGTGGAGTATAAGATCCACTTGTCTGTTACTTCCTGAGTGCGCTATACGCCCTCCCTCCCTCTGTCCTTTGCTACCTTAATAAGGATATGCCGTTTTCCTCACTGTACTCTTTTTTTTTTTTCTTTTTTTCTGGAAAGTCTGCGCTCTCTCTAACCATCCGTCAACTGCTCCACACACACACACACACACTTGCCAGACTGCCCTGTGTGTGTGTGTGTGTGTGTGTGTGTGTGTGTGTGTGTGTCTGTGTGTGTGTGTGTGTGTGTGTGTGTGTGTGTGTGTGTGTGTGTGTGTGATGACTATTTATCTGTTACGAGGAGAGAGTTTCTCTTTTCTTCACACTCGTGTTGCCCCGTCCCATAAACTTTGTATACATCTACCATGATTTTACTTCTATGTATGTTTGCGCGCGCACACACACACACACACACACACACACACACACACACACACACACACACACACACATCCCAGTGAGAGAGAGAGAGAGAGAGAGAGAGAGAGAGAGAGAGAGAGAGAGAGAGAGAGAGAGAGAGAGAGAGAGAGAGAGAGAGAGAGAGAGAGAGAGAGAGAGATTCTTTTCTTTTCAGCTCTTCACATCACCATTCATCATACATTTTCCAACATCCTCATCGGCAATGACGCCTTTTAAATGTTCTTAATTAAACTTCGTTGTTTCCTCCGAGGCAACGTCCCAACATCACAGATGCGCCACAGGATCAAACATACATCACCCTCAGATAATACATCATCACCCTCAGATAATACATCATCACCCTCAGATAATACATCATCACCCTCAGATAATACATCATCACCCTCAGATAATACATCATCACCCTCAGATAATACATCATCACCCTCAGATAATACATCATCACCCTCAGATAATACATCATCACCCTCAGATAATACATCATCACCCTCAGATAATACATCACCCTCAGATAATACATCATCACCCTCAGATAATACATCATCACCCTCAGATAATACATTAATCACCCTCAGATAATACATCAATCACCCTCAGATAATACATTAATCACCCTCAGATAATACATCACCCTCAGATAATACATCAATCACCCTCAGATAATACATCATCCTCAGATAATACATCATCACCCTCAGATAATACATCATCACCCTCAGATAATAATACATCACCCTCAGATAATACATCACCCTCAGATAATACATCATCACCCTCAGATAATACATCACCCTGAGATAATACATCACCCTCAGATAATACATCACCCTCAGATAATACATCACCCTCAGATAATACATCACCCTGAGATAATACATCACCCTCAGATAATACATCACCCTGAGATAATACATCACCCTGAGATAATACATCACCCTGAGATAATACATCACCCTGAGATAATACATCACCCTCAGATAATACATCACCCTCAGATAATAATACATCACCCACAGATAATGTTGTTGTATTCTCCCGCCTTAACATTACACTGAGCAGCTCAACAAAACGTAACATTGATCAACATTTTCATCTGTACTGTTGATGCATTTTTTCAAACACCATAAACAACCACTCGTGGTTATAATGACGCTTGTTCAGTGTCGGTGACCCCGTGTGATTGGTACACTGCCCTCATTAACGACACATCTAATCTATTGGTTTTATATTTTCATCTAACATCCGTTTCATGTTAGGTTCTACTTCAGTAATATGTCGACGTGGTAGCAGGATCACTGCAGGCCACAGCACCACCACGTGCCCGACCTGCCTACTGGTAAACACGTGGTAACATTAATGTTAAAGGCCACAGCACCACCACGTGTCCGATCTGCCTGCTGGCAAACACGTGGTAACATTAATGTTAAAGGCCACAGCACCACCACGTGTCCGATCTGCCTACTGGCAAACACGTGGTAACATTAATGTTAAAGGCCACAGCACCACCACGTGTCCGATCTGCCTGCTGGCAAACACGTGGTAACATTAATGTTAAAGGCCACAGCACCACCACGTGTCCGATCTGCCTACTGGCAAACACGTGGTAACATTAATGTTAAAGGCCACAGCACCACCACGTGTCCGATCTGCCTGCTGGCAAACACGTGGTAGCACTAATGTTACAAGCCCTGTACAGCACCACCACGTGCCCGACCTGCCTGCTGGCAACACGTGGTAGCACTAATGATACAGGCTCTGTACAGCACCACCACGTGCCTGACCTGCCTGCTGGTAAACACGTGGTAGCACTAATGATACAGGCTCTGTACAGCACCACCACGTGCCCGACCTGGCAACACGTGGTAGCACCAACAATACAAGCCCTATACAGCACCACCACGCGCCCGGCTTGCCTGCTGCTGATACCACGTGCCAGCCGCCCCCCACCCCCCATCAATACAGGCCCACACTACCACGTGGCCCAGCCAGCCAGCCAGCCACCTCCTCCTGTTACGTGTCCACGTGGAAACTCCAGCATTACGGGCAACGGGGTCTAACAATGTGAAAATTAATATTCCACATTTTTCGCTTATGTTTATGACCCGTAGTGGGCCCCCCGCCCCCCCCTGGTGTTTGCTTCTAGTTACGGGAGTTGGACTCTGTTATTTCAGCAAACTGAAACCTGTGGAAAAAGGGCAAAATACGACCAAATGAACTTTTGAAAAATAGCAGTTTGCGCTAATGGTAGCGACGCATGCCAATAAAGCTGTAAGATTTGTTCGTGTGCAATGTGTTGATATCTCGTTTCTCATATATATATATATATATATATATATATATATATATATATATATATATATATATATATATATATATATATATAATTCCCTGGGGATAGGGGATTAAGAATACTTCCCACGTATTCCCTGCGTGTCGTAGAAGGCGACTAAAAGGAGAGGGAGCGGGGGGCTGGAAATCCTCCCCTCTCGTTTTTCTTTTTTTTTAATTTTCCAAAAGAAGGAACAGAGAATTGGGCCAGGTGAGGGCATTCCCTCAAAGGCCTAGTCCTCTATTCTTAACGCTACCTCGCTAATGCGGGAAATGGCGAATAGTTTGAAAGAAAAAGACAAAAAAATATACATATATATATATATATATATATATATATATATATATATATATATATATATATATATATATATATATATATATTCTTTTTATGCTTGACCAGCTATTCCCGCGATACAGAGTTAGCGTTAGGTTTAAACGTAAAAAAGGCCGTATCTGTTCCAATCCATTCTCTAGCTGCCATGTGCACCGGAACCGCAGCTCCCTATCTACAGACCTTTCCATGGTTTACCCCAGACGTTACACATGCCCTGCTTCAGTCCACTGACAGCACTACGACCCATATACACCACAACGTTCGAATTCACTCTCTCCCTTGCACACCTTTTACCTTATTGCATGATCAGGGCCTGACTGATCAAAATATTTTTCATTTCATCCCTCCATCTCCAATTTGGTTTTCACGATATCCCTGCTCCCTTCACTTTTGACTCATATTCATCTTTGTCAATATTTCCTCACTCATTCTTTCCAGACCGTATATTCTCAAGACCTTCCACAAGGCATCTTTTATCAATCTTATCATATGCTTTCTCCATATCCATAAATGCCGCACACAAATCCATCCGTTTCTCTAAATATTTCTCACACCCATTCTTCAAAGCAAACACCTGATCCACACACATCCTCTACCACTTCTGAAACCATACTGCTCCTCACCATTGAGATGTCTCGTACAAGCCAGCCTTCACCCTCCCAATCAAAGCCCTCCCATACAACTTACCAAGTATACTCAGCAAACTCATACCACAGTAGTATCAACACTCACTCACCTTCATCCCCCTTGGTTTTATAAAGTAGCACTCTGCATAAGTTCGCACTAGAATTACTTGCATAATTTTTTACGTTGTTCATGTCTATTTTGTGATACTCTCTTTACAATATTCCCACCGTAAGGAAATATACAAATGCCCAGAAATTGTTTTTATGTAATTAGTAGATAAGGAAGTATAGAGTTCCACTTAAAAAAAAAAAAAGTATAAGTGGCGAGGTGTGTGTGCCAAGACGAGCTGAAGAAAATCAAGTGGCACAGTATATAGGTGAAGGCGGGAGGAGAGAGATCCGATGTAGGAACAATAGTTGGGGAGGAAGTTGGCTTGAGTTACGGGAACAAACCGTGAATGTGACATGGATGTTAGAGGTTTCCGAAGGCCAGGGTGCAAGTAGAAGTAGCTAGCGTTGTTCCACTTGCATGAATAATTTTGGGTTCATGTTTGAGTCCTGGCCCAGACAGCTAGCTAAATGCCATCAAAGCTATACATCTTCCCATTTAGAGGTGGCCAGTATTTCGTTTTCTGGCTTAAGAAATATAACGTATTCAAAAACACTTCTACACTCGATACAATCATGGAAAATATGTCACCATGCTTTTAGCTACCGCTGGGTAACCGGTAAATACATTGCAAAAGATCGGATAAGACTTTAGAAATATCTTCATTCATTCAGGTTAATTAAAGGTCATGAAGAAGATCAATCGATATTC
Organism: Panulirus ornatus; assembly: GCF_036320965.1. NCBI lineage: Eukaryota > Metazoa > Arthropoda > Malacostraca > Decapoda > Palinuridae > Panulirus > Panulirus ornatus. Next base: position 65,075,166 of record NC_092243.1, on the reverse strand, counting down.
TAATACCAGATTTGTATTCAGCATGAAAAATACTTCTTATAATGGAGGTTTTAAAGAAAATCTATTTCTCTACGAAAAATATGAAAACTGCAGGTATTCTTAAGCTGAAAAAACTTTATATTTTCAAATAGAAATAAAACATATTCAAACACTTCTACACTTGATCTAATCATGGAAAATATATCACAAGGCTTTTATACACCGATAGGTAACCAGTAAATACATTGAAAATGATCGGATAAGACTTTAGAAATATCTTCATTTATCAGGTTAATTAATGGCCACAAAGAAGACCAAACGATATTTTAACCCCAAATTGTATTCAGCGTGAAAAATACTTCTTATAATGAGGCTTTCAAGGAAATCTGTTTTTCTGAAAATAATACGAAAAATTGCAGGGTATTTTTCAGCTCAAAAACTTTTTATTTCAAAACTGAAACATAACATATTCACAAACTTCTACATTTTATGTAATCATGGACATTATATCAGAATGCTCTCAGTTGCCGACATATATACCCAGAAAATACCATGCAAATAATCAGATAATACTTTAAAAACATATTTATGTTTAAGTTTAAAAAACATATTTATTTTTCAGTTTAATTAAAGGTCGTTAAGACGACCAAACGCTATCTAAATCCCAGATTTATATCATATTCAGCATGAGAAATGCTCCTCATCATGAGGTTTTATAAGATATCAATTTTTTTTTTTATAGAAATACGAAAAATGGCAGGTTCAGGATTATTTTCCAGCCTAAGAAACTTTTCATTTGAAACTGAAGCTTATAGTACGTTCAAACACTTCTACACTTGTAATAATCATAGAAATTATATCATAATGCTCTCAGCTTCTGATAGATAGACACCCAGTCAATACAAATGGAAATATACATGAAAAAAAAAAAATTGAGGTATAATTAAATGGAGAGAAAGACCATTCATAGCCACTGGGATAGTAAGTCTTCCTTACTCTATACCACGCACGCACACACACACACACACACACACACACACACACACACACACACACACACACACACAACTCCACATCTTGTCTAGATCCTGTAGAACTTAGAAAGCAACAGCAGTCTCGAATCTGCCTGACACTACAGCCTATGAGAGGGAAGGCTCTGGCAGTAGTCGTACTGGCATCTCCCACGGCGTTTTCCTCTCTGCCAGATCTTCCCCTTTTCCCTGTTCACTATACCAACCTTCGTTTGTCTATCTAGTAACCTATCCTTAGTTGAACACGATCTGTCTCGTACCTCTCCTAATATCGTACTTCTGTCTGAGCTCAACACAGCTGTCTAATGATGGTCTCACTAGTCCCTTTTTTCATATCTAGCTATAACCTCCACTCACGATTCCAACATCGACAAACCCGTGGCACGGATCAAGGACCTGAGTCTACAAACTCTGATGATATGTGGTCCAAGGTCGTCTGTCTCCTTACTTCTACACCTTTTCGTCTGTTTTGTTTATTGATCTAATTCATTTCTCACCCTACCCCATATTCCTGAACGCCTCGACCACTCTACTAATATTCTAGATTTGCTTTTCACCACAAATCCATCCCGCTGTGAATACGCAATCTCGCCCTCGATTGGTTCATCTGATCACACTCTCATAATAAATGTATCGATTACAACGGCAGCTCCTCCTCCAGTAGCCCCCTTCTAAGCGTAAATACTGGATTCTCAACAGAGCCGACTGGAATAACTCACGTAACTTCTTTTCTGACTTCCCATGGGTAAATTTACGTCTCTTATGTGGTGATGCTTCTGTTCCCGCCAAACGCATAGGAGAGGATATTCTTGTGAGAATGGAGGCATTTATCCCCTCTTCCTTCCATGACGACCTCTTCATCCAATCCATGGTTCGACTATACCTGTTCTGAGGTCATTCAGGCAAGGGATCGGCCATACAGGGCTTGAAAAAAAAAAAACTTCCCTTCCTCTAGCTCCCATTCTGATTTTATCACTGCTCGTAATAGCTGCAAGCTCGTTGTCCGTGAGGCGAAGCGTTCCTTTATCTAAAGGAAGTGCGAAAGCCTCTCCTTGGCATGCACCGATAGGTCATTCTGGTCTTTAGCTTTGCGCATCTATAGCAACTTCTGTCGCTCTAACTTTCCATTAATTGTCCGCTCTGACGGCACTATGACTGTCTCTCCTGTAGACAAAGCGATTCTCTTTGGTTACCGTTTCTCCTCTAACTCCACCTTGGATGACTCTAACAGGCCTTCATCCCCTGATGCTCCTCTTACTAATCCTTTGCCCCTTCACGTAATTTCTTTTTGGACTGTCCGAAAAGCGATTCTTTCTCGGGACGCAAGCAAGACTTATAGTCCTCATGGCATCCATCCCCGTTTACTGAAAGAGTGTGCCTCTAAATTTGCATCTGTGCTTGCTCGTCTGTTCCGTTTCTGCTTAAAAAACATTTTTTTTCCTTCTCCTTGGAAGCATGTATTGACTGGAGTAATGCCATCTCAGTTATTAACTCTCACTCTATTACCACGAGAAATATCATTGAACCTTCTATTATTAAATACACAAAGGAATTATAATTTTAATATTAGTGATGGTGTATACAAATTAGATAACTTTATTGTTGATAAAATTTGTAAAATGATAAGTTTATGAACGCTTGTTGTCTGTCTTGGACAATCGCATGTTTACCAAATGGCGTCCTAGCTTCGTCTCTTCGATGTATATCAACTGACTGTTATGTTTCTCTCTTGTGTCTCCCCTGATGATGTGATAATTACACGAAAGTGCACTTGGGAACTTATCGTGTATCAATTTTCCCAGTAAACTCATAGGAATATCTTGATCACGCGCAAAATTGTGATCCTTTCCAATATATATATATATATATATATATATATATATATATATATATATATATATATATATATATATATATATATATATATATATATATATTCCTTCAAACATTATCTCGGAAAGCAAAAATGGGTATGTTTGAAGGAATAGTGGTTCCAACAATGCTGTATGGTTGCGAGGCGTGGGCTATGGATAGAGTTGTGCACAGGAGGATGGATGTGCTGGAAATGAGATGTTTGAGGACAATGTGTGGTGTGAGGTGGTTTGATCGAGTAAGTAACGTAAGGGTAAGAGAGATGTGTGGAAATAAAAAGAGCGTGGTTGAGAGAGCAGAAGAGGGTGTTTTGAAATGGTTTGGGCACATGGAGAGAATGAGTGAGGAGAGATTGACCAAGAGGATATATGTGTCGGAGGTGGAGGGAACGAGGAGAAGAGGGAGACCAAATTGGAGGTGGAAAGATGGAGTGAAAAGGATTTTGTGTGATCGGGGCCTGAACATGCAGGAGGGTGAAAGGAGGGCAAGAAATAGAGTGAATTGGAGTCATGTGGTATACAGGGGTTGACGTGCTGTCAGTGGATTGAAGCAAGGCATGTGAAGCGTCTGGGGTAAACCATGGAAGGCTGTGTAGGTATGTATATTTGCGTGTGTGGACGTGTGTATGTACATGTGTATGGGGGGGGGGGGGGCATTTCTTTCGTCTGTTTCCTTGCGCTACCTCGCAAACGCGGGAGACAGCGACAAAGTATAAAAAAAAAAAAAAAAGAAAAATATATTTCCACCTGGAGTGAAAAAGATTTTGAGTGATCGGGGCCTGAACATGCAGGAGGGTGAAAGGCGTGCAAGGAATAGAGTGAATTGGAACGATATGGTATACCGGGGTCGACGTGTTGTCAATGGATTGAACCAGGGCATGTGAAGCGTCTGGGGTAAACCATGGAAAGTTTTGTGGGGCCTGGATGTGGAAAGGGAGCTGTGGTTTCTGTGCATTATACATGACAGCTAGAGATTAAGTGCGAACGAATGTGGCCTTTGTTGTCTTTTCCTAGCGCTACCTCGCGCACATGCGGGGGGAGGAGGGTTTTCATTTCATGTATGGCGGGGTGGCGACGGGAATGAATAAGGGCAGACAGAAGGAATTATGTACATGTGTATATATGTATATGTCTCTGTGTGTATATATATGTATACGTTGAGATGTATAGGTATGTATATATGCGTGTGTGGACGTGTATGCACATACATGTGTATGTGGGTGGGTTGGGCCATTCTTCCGTCTGTTTCCTTGCGCTACCTCGCTAACGCGGGAGACAGCGACAAATTATAACACATATATATATATATATATATATATATATATATATATATATCCTTCTCGCGTACCGACATAAAACAAACACTGGATGAATATAGAAGACAAAAAAAAAAAAAAAAGAATAAGCAGCTTCAGATCTCATTTCGCCTCCACAGCTGCTGCGTTTTGGGAGACGTCAGTCGGCTGCAAATCCATTTGCACAAAAACAATGACGGATCGGATTACCATTTTTTCCATCAAGAGGTTTTTAATTCCCAGGACTAGAGAGGATCGCTCTGGAATAACAATCACTCAATAAAAAAAATAAAAAAAAGATGATATATAATTTTTTCTTTCTATTCAAGGCTAAATAGGCTTGTTGAAAAGGTATAATCATAGCCGAAGGTAAATTTCTTTCGAATCGTAACTCGATATTGGCGCAATTTTGGTGAAAGAATTTTCTTACTCATGCCAAGTTTGAAAAGGTTCCAGTAATCCGATTATCCTCTGGTGGTACTAGGCAGGTGGGGTAGAGAGAGAGAGAGAGAGAGAGAGAGAGAGAGAGAGAGAGAGAGAGAGAGAGAGAGAGAGAGAGAGAGAGAGAGAGAGAGAGAGAGAGAGAGAGAGAGAGAGAGAGTGCTATATATGGTGATAATAGTGATGGTATTTGGGGTGAAGGTGACGATGACGGAGATGGGTGATCATGATGATGATGATGACGACGATGCTACTGGTGGTTCCGGTTCAAGGTCCTGACTGATTCGGAAATGATCAGTGTTGATACCATTATTAGTGATGGTGGAGGTGGTGGTAATGGTGGTGAAGGTGAAGGTGGTGATGGTGGTTGGTGGTGATGGTGGTAAATGTATGTACAGGCGGAGCTAAAAGTTTCTGTTCAGCCACGAGTTATATTCCAAGGGTTTTTTAATCAGTACATTTCCCACGTCTGCTCAAGTTACAAGACATACTGGAAATGGCACCCACGTACCTGTAAACGCGCATCTACACGTCTCATCTTGTTTGCAAAGACAAGCGACAAATCAACACGCATCTACACGTCTTGTTTGCAAACACACGCGACAAATCAATCGGACAGACGTTCCGATGAAACCTGTGACGGCTTCCTTCAGCTCAGGGAGAGTGTAAGGACGACGGTCTTTGCTCCCCCACACAGACACTGGCGACTGTGGAAGCCAGATGTCCTTCGAACTCCATCTCTCCACGAACACATCGCCAAGTAGCTTCATGGAGACACGAGCTCTGTGCGTGTGTGTGTGTGAGCAGTAGCACCGACCTGTTGTGTAAGTAGCAGCGGGGCAATTTTAAGAACCACTTCATAACAAACGTTCCGCAGTTAGTTGTGTCACTTGAGAGTGTATGTGGCTGATCATCCGGTTTTGTGAGATGCATCCGACTTCGTGAGATGGCGTACGCTCCTCCCCCACACATACACACCACCGTTCTGGTCATGTGATGGGTGTCTCCTTGATCTCATGCTTATTAGCTGCAGACCAAACGCGGCTGTGTTGGGTGCTGAGGTAAACTGATGAATGGAAAGCCACGAGTAAAGAACATGACATCCAAAATATCCTCTCTCATTGGGAGTAATGAATTCTTTAAACCATCGGCAATACTCAACACGCTTGACGTGGTCCCTCTCTTACAGTACATTCTCAGATGGTATCTTGCAGGGATGCAGGTGCAAACTGCTGCTTCAACATTCTACGTGTGCTGCTTTAAGAGAGGCCCGTCTGCTGGGCCAATTTATCTGGGTTAAGTCCATTATCATCATGTTGATGACTTTTCTAGATATTTCGATGTTTTCTAAGACCTCCTCACCATTCCATATCACTGCTACTGGGGGCTACAGTGTCATTTCACTGCGTGAAATAAACTTTTAAACTTTTCATTCCGTTCCTCGCATATTATTGCATCATCCTCTGTGAACTCCTTGGCCAATCTAGCTCCTCTTAAATTAATACTTTATTCCTTATGAGCGTAAGAATGAGTTTTGAGTTGTCTCCATCCATACTTCCAATACTGTTTCCTGTCTCTCTTTCCTGACCCTACCGTACGCGTTCCTCACACCTGGGATGCCGCCTATACCGCGAATATATCGCGAAAGTGTCTTAGCGTTTTAACTTCTCTCATTAAAATCAATCCTCCCTCTCTTGATACTCGTTTTTCTTCTCTCTCTGTTTGAAATTTTTCGTTATTGTAAACTGTTAATGGGTCGAAATGGCAATGGGAAAGTAATTCTACGAAGAAAGATATGCATAAGACAATCTATAGTCATACGTGTAGAGGAATGTAACGCTAGAGCAACGAAAACATAATCTTAAATCTATGATATACCATGATCACACCATGGAACTGACGGTAGTGAAAAGAAATCGAACACGTATTTTCAGTCTAGCAGAACGCTTCCTGTGTCTTTTCTTTTGAAAAGCGAGAGGAATATACTCTGGACCTACTGAGAATGGGGCATATATATATATGCCTTACTGTGTATAGCTAAGAAGACGTCTGAAACATCTGAGGGAAGGTGTCTTAGATCTTCCAACTGGTGACTAGGAGTTGATGTTGACTTGCGTTCATGGCAGTGTTCGTCAAAGGGCCTAAGAGTCGAAATACCCAACCTTGCAATCAACGGACCAAACGCTAAGGGGTTTAACCTGTTCCTGAGCTTTTGAATTCAAAAATTCCCTGGAACCAGAGCGGCTATTTTCGGCGAGGCAGAGCACGCGCTCCCTACAAACCTCAAAAAGATAAACAGAATACGTTCTCTGTTCTCAGAAAAAAAAAAAAATAGGAAAAAAAACACGTAAGATTTTCTGTTTCTGTTCAAGGCATAAGAACTCCTCTGGAATCAATACATACATTTTCAATAAAACTTTGTATACGTCTCGAATAGAAGTGAAAATAAACAGAATATTCTCCCAACGAACAGGCCCGGAAAAAAATTAGACCTTCATCTTTTTGTTTCTATTTCGTAGCTGCTCCTCAGATATATGAAAGTGCCTGGAAATGTTGGAGGAACGCTGACTGACTTTGTGGGGGGGTCAGGCTGGGCTGATGGGGTTGGACGCCTGCAAGCAAACTCCCTCAGGGAGTCCACTAATTACTTCACTTACTTTCGCGAGACCAGCGGTATGCAGCGGGCTGTTTAATCGCATCAGTTTGCTTTAATTAGTAATAATTAGAATGTTAATGAAGACTGTGTGTGTGTGCGTGTGTGTGTGTGTGTGTGTGTGTGTGTGGAGCATAGACAAAATTGATCAGTTATATTTCACTGGCACGTATGATTATTCATTCCATGAAGGGGAGCCTGAAAAATAAGTTGAGAATCATTTCTATTTGTCACAGACGTTTTGTTTCCAGTTCCTGTATGACTATTTAGTTCTGTAACTACAGCATGATGATATTAATCATTTACGTTTATCCTTTCCTAAACTTCTTAGACCCACACATCAGCCCAAAACTTTAAAGATGGAAAGATGGAGTGAAAAAGATTTTGTGTGATCGGGGCCTGAACATGCAGGAGGGTGAAAGGAGGGCAAGGAATAGAGTGAATTGGAGCGATGTGGTATACCGGGGTTGACGTGCTGTCAGTGGATTGAATCAGGGCATGTGAAGCGTCTGGGGTAAACCATGGAAAGCTGTGTAGGTATGTATATTTGCGTGTGTGGACGTATGTATATACATGTGTATGGGGGTGGGTTGGGCCATTTCTTTTCGTCTGTTTCCTTGCGCTACCTCGCAAACGCGGGAGACAGCGACAAAGCAAAAAAAAAAAAAAAAAAATTATATCATCTATGTTTCATGAACAGGAAATCTTGGAATTACTGATCATTCTGCTCAGCATTATTTCAAAGAAAACCCTTCGTACTTATTCCGGATGTTCCGATATCTCCAATCTAGTAAGGGGCCAAGTTTAATGACCCCTAACAACTACCAACCAGCTCTGCGAGTTACGGTAGGTAAGTGGTTCGAAATTTCTCGGAGAGCCATTCGCAAGACTGCAGCGGCTCCCCCCGACCAATCATAGCACTCGTGACGTCACCCCCCCCTAAACCCCACCACCCCCAACCGAGCGGTTCAAATCCTGACGGGCGAGTGGGCGACGTTGTAACGGATAGGCTGGCTTGGCTAGCTGGCTGGCTGGAGGCCATGATGAGGGTGAGGCCAAGGCGTCAAGTTTATATAGCCTGCCCCACGACCAGCCCTACCTACACCGCCGCTGCCCTCAACAGCCCAGTGAGCGCGGCGTGATGGAGGGGCAGGATGTGAGCTAATCCCGCACCGCAGCCGCAGGAGGAGCAGTGTGTGTGTGTGTCCAGAGGCGGCAGTAAGAGGAGGAGAGAGCAGGGAGGTGGGCGAGAGTGATGGAACTGGAAGAGATGATGAGAAAGAGAGGAGAGAGAGAGAGAGGAAGACGATGCAAAACATGAGATATAGGACATAACGGGAGAGAGAGAGAGAGAGAGAGAGAGAGAGAGAGAGAGAGAGAGAGAGAGAGAGAGAGAGAGAGAGAGAGAGAGGACATCACAGTGGACAGAGAAATGAGGGGGACAAAAGTAGGTGGAGGATGGAAAGTGAAAGAGAATACGAACAAAATGTAAGCATGACGTCAAAACCCCGACGTATCGTAACTAAAATACAAGAAAAAAAAAAAACATCTGAGAATGAAACATAGTCTGGCAGGCGTTACCGATCAAAAACATTGTCGGATCATTTCTTCTAAAATCAAGAATTCCTTGAATTTATTTTTACACTTCTAAAAGATACAGACTTAAACGCGCGACGAAGTCTGACACCGTCAAGCCTTTTAGCTTCAAAGTACCTCAAATCATAAAGAAACCCGTTGTATGTGTATTTACAAGTGTCAACACTGCCTCGCCAGCGAAAGCCCTGGTTGAAAACGTAGTTTAAAGCACTTTGTGAAATGAGATATTGGAACGATGTTTAACTTAACTCCTCCGGTAAAGTTTGGATATGGTGCTGGAGTGAGGAGTTTTAAGGAGAGTCAAGAAGTTAGGGAAGGGCGGAGGGGTGGCGGTTGTTGAAGGGCCAGCCAGACTTGAGGTTGAGTGGTGAGACGCTGTCCTCAAATGGAAAGAGGGTTGGAGGATGTGTATGAGTGAGGGAAGGGATGGAGTGGCGACGCAACCATACAAAAAAAAACAGATTCGAATTCTCTCCCACTCTCCCTCTCAGATGGGTTATGATGGGACGAGGAGGAGGAGGAGGAGGAGGAGGAGGAGGAGGAGGAGGAGGAGGAGGAGGCAGAATGGAACAAAGGGGGGAACGTCTGGAATACGGAGGACGTCTTTGATTATAAGAGAAAGTCTCTTGAGACTGTACCCTAGATGTTCTTAAACAAGCCCGATGGAGCTCCCGTTTCATAATCTTAGATGCGAAGAGATTGAGTCTAATACACTTAATGACGATCTAGTTAGATTCATCCGGAGAAAGACGTTTCCTTCCCCCTGTGTCTATAAACTCTACCCACATCCACCACACAGCAGCTTCACCTCCTCCTCCGTTGACCATCTTGCTCATTCACCTAACTTCTTCAGGAGCTTTATCACTCTTTTTTCAACCCCTTCTTCGTAATGTCTTTCCTCTCCATACGAACCAAAAATAAAATGGGATTCAAATCACCCTCTTGGGTACTATACTTACAACCCTTGACTGTCTCACTGACGGAGAGGGACGTGTTGTGCTGCCCTCCGACAGGCTGGTTGTAAAAGATGAGAGATACCAAAGGGATGCGGCCTTAGAGACATTCTTTCTATGATTTACGTATGAGATCGAGGACTGAGCTAGAAACCTAAGGTCTCAAAACTGATGGGTGACGCAAGGATGCAAAAGAACAAGGCTCCTTATCGAAGAAATTCAGAGAGAATTTGACGAATTAACACAAAGATGAAAAAAATATGGTCAGTGAGATTTTAAAGACAAACGGGGACAATAATACTCAAAGAACCGCTATCCAAAGTCAGTAAAGAAAAACAATCAGTTAAAATATCTTGAAATTTGAAGTACACAGGTAGAGCTTAGCAGCGAACATTAAAATAACCCGGATATTAGACGCCAGATCATGTAGCTAAGAACTTCAAACGCAAAAAGCTAGAAACAATCTAGACAGTTTTTAAACGTTAGTAAGGCCTGTATATGTACTTTAGTTCTGGTCTTTCCATTGCATAGAGGACGAGTGAAAACTTGAAGAAGGGATACAAAACTAATCCCCTAACCCAGCCAACGTCTACTGTATGAAGACAGGCAAAGATGATATTCTTTTCTTGATAAGATCAGCCAGTATGTGGATCTGATACTCGTTTTCAAATTTCTGAAGAGATTTAAGCCTACATATCATTACCATGTTCCATGTGTCCAATACACCCTTACCATGCTCCACATAAACAACACACCATTATTATGCTCTAGATAGCTATCACACCATCATCACAATACAACCCATTCAATCATGCACCATACAGCCCATTCATTCAGGCCCAATGACTAACACCCACCTACCACTTATATGTACGTGACTTGACGTGTAAATCACACTGTGATCTTAGAGGAACCTATATGATATTAATACCATACTCTGCATGTTATCTCTTATCGCATAGTCTGGAAGTTATCTTGTTGCCCTCGGAATAAAATAACATCACGTTATTCCTCCATAATCCCAGTTATCTTATGTGCACCACGACAACGCGAAGATCTCATCGCTCCAGGGCGTGGAAGTTATCATGCCTGCGCCGCCCCTCAGGTGTGTGTGTGCGTGTGAGTGATCATGTCAGTTGCTCTGGAGGGAAGGGGAGGAGAGAGAGAGAGAGGGGGGGAGGTTTGGAGTGGGAGGGAACACGCAAGTTATGGCTATGGACAGGGAATAACTGCCAACTTAGGAGCCGTGGAGTGGAGTTATGGCGGCCATCAATAGGGTGACCCATGGAAGGTGATCTGCCGGAGTCTCCACTTGGGAGTCATAGAGGCTGTGATTTACACTAACTGCCCAACTTAAAACCGCAACGATCCATACCCGCATCGGAGCCACTAGGAGAAAAAGAAAGGCATACCTCTTACACCACCACCACCACCACCACTACCAGTAGTCGTAAGTAACCAGTGCATTCATAAGACATATCCCTCAAAGACCCAAGTTTATCATGCGGGTGAACAGCGGCGAGACCTACTTCGAACGTCCCTCGGCAACACGATCGAACCTCGTCTTCAACGAACAACTCTAAGGAACGGGAGTCGACCGTACCCACTGTAGAATGCAGGAGGATCACTGCTTTGAATATGAAATGAATCGAGTCACGTTTCGAAGACGTTCACGTTCTCAATATCCAGATCGGTTTGAGTTTGAATCCTGTTAAAAGGTACTTGTTTCCGTCGACAGATTCTGTTTCATAGTCTTTACGTCACGTTCCGGGAGACTTTCTTATTATTACGACTTACGTGTGCTTCAACACTGGAAAATTCATGTCATGTTTTTCTATTCTTGAGAGTTCAAGTGTCAGGTTCTGCCTCACTCTTCGTCGGCATCAAAACCATGGGATGTCTGGCAGACCTGGTGGTGAGGGCGAGAACACCTTCATACTATGGAAGAGTCAGCCTTGTTACTACATCCCCAGTTGTGACATGTCTGGTGGTGTTACTACACCATATTAATCACTTCTGCTCACCACCTGTGCTCAGTACACGAGTGTGAGTTACATTTCACGTCAGAGGAAGAGCCCTACTCATCTTTTAATCATCGTATTTTATGTTTCTTTTTGTATTATTTCTTCATTATTCATTTTCTTTTCCCCTCGCCTTTTGTTGTGTTTTAACTGTCCGCCTGACACTACATAGCGTAAGGTATGTGATACAGTGACTTCTTCCAACGCACTCTCTCTCTCTCTCTCTCTCTCTCTCTCTCTCTCTCTCTCTCTCTCTCTCTCTCTCTCTCTCTCTCTATCTATCTATCTATCTATCTATCTCTTTCTCACATGGCAGACAGCTTACCGACTAGGGAGGCACGTTAGCGCCACGACACCCCAGGGTGTCGGGAAGGTTAGCGAGGTGTGAAGTGGAGCTTCAGTTGCCTGCCAAGCCTTCGCTCCTTCAGCGGGCCTAGGCATATATATGTCTCTCCTCTTTGCCTCACACTGGAGTACGGCGGGATATTACACATACGATCTACACGACCGTATTTTCCTGGCGCACTTCACAGACCGCCTTCAGGGAGACTTGGCTACCCTCCCGCGTTTGTTTTGAGGACACTGATACACTCTGTCTCTCCCTCTACAGGATTATAGCGTTACACATGTAAATTCTAATCTTGTTTTCTCCGCTCGAGTTGCCAGCAAGGGAGAGGGTTGTCTTGGAGGTTCCACTTCGGGTAATGGTCGCTATCTTCGTTATATATATATATATATATATATATATATATATATATATATATATATATATATATATATATATATATATATATATATATATATCGCATGTGTGTGTGTGTGTGTGTGTGTGTGTGTGTGTGTGTGTGTGTGTGTGTGTGTGTATACTTTACCTTTCACCATCAGAGTAGAAAAATTAAGCTTACTCATTTATACCGAATCTAAAAAGACCTTTGCCTTCCATTAGCATGACTTCCAGTGGTAAACAACCGTACCTGTTAGCCTGTGTCTGACTGGGGTCGTCACTGCTTCCTTGTTGTCAGCCGTAGCCTCCAACGAACTAGTGTCTCTGACGCTGTTAGAAGCCAGGGGCGCGTAGGTAACTCTGCTGATGGTTTTATCAAATGACTCACTTCTCCGTTGGACCTGCTACCGAAGAAGGTGGGATAAACACCTCAGCAGCAACAGAGGCAGGGCCTCAGCAATGCTAGACTAAATCTTGTGTATCCATGTCGAGCCTAACTCACGCTGGACCAGGCGATTAATTGCTAACGTAAGGAAGGCTCACCTACAAACTGTGAGCTCACGGCCCTCCACTCAGGGAAGGAAGGCTTCCTGATTACAATTCTAAATTCTTCTTCTTCAAGTTCGCGTTTGCGACCTTCACTCTCAGCCAAAAGGTACATCCCATCGTCGCGTGTTGTCTGATTGGCTGGAGACCTACGCAAACTACTATTATTTTTTTTCCCCTCTGCTTCGAAGGCGCTGTGCCTGGTACAGACGTAAGGATTTTGCCTCCCCACTCGATTTTGTTTCTGATAAATTTCACGGATATAATCCGAAAAATGAGAAAAATACATTTTTTTTTCTCATTTCAGGGATGAACATATATAGAATCTAAAAGGAAAATGATCACTTGATTCTGATGAAGACAAGGGAAGACGTCTGTCGCCTTGTTGGTAGTGATGACGGAAACTGTTGAACCGCTCCATCAAGACACAATAGGAACGAACGGAAGTCATGGGTTAAGCTTTTCACATGAGGAATTGAAACGGTGGGAAGCGGGCATGACATACGTGCATATCTTCTGCCCGTCCTCTTCCTGCTGAACAGGTGTGTGTGTGAGAGGCAACCTTCCATGGGTGTTAGGGACGGTCTCCTGTGATGAGAGAGAAAAAGAGAGAGAGAGAGAGAGAGAGAGAGAGAGAGAGAGAGAGAGAGAGAGAGAGAGAGAGAGAGAGAGAGAGAGAGAGAGAGAGAGAGAGAGAGAGAGAGAGAGAGAGAGAGAGAGAGAGACTCGCAAATGACCTGGCGCATCATCGTGGTCAGTTGATAGCGGACGAGTCAAATAACTCACATCCCTTCGCGGTGCACTAAGTGCTGATAGAGTGAAGTACCTGACATAGTGGTCGACTGTTTTAAGGATCTCTGATGGGGGGGTTTGAGAACCTGGCCATGACACCTCCTGCGTTATACCTTACGGGTCATAGAATAAGCAAAATACGTGGTAATTATCTACGGTAATGACCAGGTAGCACACAAGAACGTAACCCTCCGTACGAATCAGGTACGAGTACAAGAATGGTTTCATGAGCTACGACATACGAATGCTGATGGGCTGTTGAGGTCAATATTACCTGCAGTTCACCTTACCAGTCTCCTGGTGGCGGATGGGATGAACATGACCCCGGAGTGTCTGCTCTCGATTCATTATCTGCAGACGGTTGAAGTGACGGTGGACTCGGAGTGTCCCTGAATTGTACCCTAGGCAAAGGTCCCTGACAAACAAAAGAAAGGTACGATTTGTTCTACCCACCTCGAGAAGAGTTCCAGGGGACAAGAGAAAATACTGGAAGCCTTCTTTGAAACGGTCGAACAATTAGATCTCGCGAAGTGTACGAGAGGAAATAAATAAACCCGATGGACACTCACGTGGAAGTAGATTGATTAATGAAATTGCGAAAATTCAATTCGATACCTTTTCTCTAAAGCATTACGGTGGCGTAATGGCCTTGCGTTGCTGAGTGCCGTCTTCAGCGAGCGCACTCAGCCACACTCATCAAGACCTTGCAATAAACACGACAGTGTCGACTCTCCCATCGTCGTACACATCGAAGTAAAGGGATAAGGGAACAAGACCTTACTGGTGTGAGAATTATTCTCGATATCCGTAGACGAATTGCGACTCTGTTGACCTAAAAAATTCTGTTCGCAAACACACACTCTCGTGTGAAAGGAAAGTACTGCGTTGTACTAAACTTCTTCTCTGCTAATGATCTTGCAAAGATAACGGAGGAAGGGGTAAACGGTATCTGAGAGCGTGATTAAAACCCCATGAAACATGATTACTTTTTCAAAATGGAGATATGGATATATCACGTTGCTATCTCCGACGAAACACACCAACATGGGCATAAGAGGAAGGAATAATTTCCATCCTTACACACACACACACACACACACAGATATATGGACAACCATTACAGACGCTCATCACAAACATATGCACCGTAGAACATGCGATGCAGTCTCCTAAACCAGATCTAAATATAAGAGACTGCTACATTATTCCTTGATACATCAGAATAGCTTTGAAGTCTAATGCTATTCCTGGAGAATTTCCAGCAAACGATACATATTCAATGAAATCAGATTCGCCCGAAATATATCAGATACTTTAGGAAAAAAGTACCTCACTTTTTAGGGTCACAAGTTTCCCCCCCAAATCTAAATTTCTCTTTGATCCTCCGAATCGACTCGCGTGTCTGATTAGATGAACCTACAAGAAGGGTCTCCCACTCTACAAGAGAAATCGGAGTCTACTCGTTTTCTCACTAATTTTCTACGAGACAAGTCTCCGGTCACGTACAGGATGTCCTCCTCGAGTCCACCTGACACGGAATGAAATAACGGGGGGATCTGAAGATATCAAGTAAGTAAGACAAGTGTAGGGAGACGAGCGATTCAATATTTCTGACCATAATGCATTCACGGACCGCCCGCCTGGGGTCGAGCGCAAAGGTTCGAATCTTGGTTGCGACAGTCGTTTCACAGGCAACCCAGTTGTTCACCCTTCCCTAGGATTTGGTTGATGAGATGGGTAGAGTATACACATATGTAGCGTTAATGAGACGGCCTTTTTTATGGGGGGGTTATTCAGTTGCCTGTGCCGTCTCTGCTAACAGAAACACAAAGACTACAGGCCGGTAGCTTAGATTTGATGAGAAACTACGATCAGCAGTTCAGAGACGGATGATATTAAACGACTTTCCTAAATGCAATATATAAGACGTATCTACATGACTCCTTCCTATCACAAGTTAGCTGACGGCTGCGACTACGTTGCAAGAACTCAAACACCATATACGTCCCTCCCTTCCACCCCCATGCTAGCGACAGTCCCTCCCTCTGTCCTACAGCCATCATGATGTCAGCCTCGCTGACTCCTGGACTCCTTGGTGTCAGTCATCCATCATATAGACCAGCGACGATCAGCCATCGTCTTCTGGTTCATTCTTGATGTGTGATAAGTCACCCTACCTGACGTATTCTTGGTGTCGCCCTTATAGCATTTTGGCCATCATCTTGGTGTTCGTCTTCCACCAACTTCTTCCATCACTTTTCCTTTCCGGCGCTTTCCTCTCTTTACATCAGCCTCCCTTCCTGGAGCCTCCCTGAGTCTGACACAAACAAGCAGGTGATGACGGTCAGAGCCTGAGATGCGTAGGGAAGTATCTTCTTTCCTCCTACGTCTGTGTCTCATTATGATATCGTCCATACGAACCTTCTCCGACGCGTTAGTTCAGTTGTTCATCTACCTAAAAGGGTCGGTCGATAAAATGTACAGGTACCTTACTCAGGCTACGGCATATACACACATATACATATATACAACACTGATTTCTAGAATCTAAACTGAGTGTTGGTTATCAATTCCTCAAAATGAGTTTCTCTTTAAAAGTGGGAAATGTTTCTTATGTAAACCTCTGTGATCACTTCAACAGCGATGGCAACTTCGGTGGTAGGAAAGGTGTCTTAACTGAAGAGAATAGGATAGTCCACCTCGGCAGAGTCTTAGACTGAATATCCTGGGCATATGTTAAATAGAGACAGGTTAGACTATATAGGAGAAGGCATGGACGACACTCAGGGGCGTAGGATATCGAGAGACTTTACCCTGCCGGCCAATGTCAGCTTATGTCAGCCAGTCAGACAGACAACCAGGAGTTCCAAGTCCATGGAACTGTGCCCCTGACCAAATGAAGTCAGGTCAAAGAAATTGGTTAGATCGATTGCTTCACACACCTGTGTGGATCTTTGTGAGCACACACTCGTCAAAGAACTACGCATGCCAAAGGTGTCTACATTTGCCAGACACTGGATGTAGCGCAGACTTGGGCTGCAGCAAGCTTTCAAAAGGTCTTGGGAAAAAACACCGGGACTTCTTCACTGAAATCGGCCCTAGAATAAATAATGAATACATGAATAGATAAACCATTGAAATGTACGTACACCGAGCAGAGACAAATGACTCCTAAAAACCCCCTCAAATATCACGAAGCAAAATTAGTTCACCGAAAAGTAAGGCTAGACGCATAACGGCGAAACAAAACAAAAAAACTCTCGATGTTCTCTCACCTGAAATGAGGAAAATACATTTCTGCAGATTCAAAATTATGGAAGAACCCCCTGGAGAAAAAACTTTCTACGCCGATCTGAAATATATTGTTTCACAGATACTGTCTCCACACGGCAAGATATATATTCTGGTCTATTCTGACTACTGTTTAGGTGAAAATGAAGTAGAGACTTTAGATGCAGATTCCTTTTCAACTCTACGTACATCTGTGAAACAGAAGATAATATTTTGCGTTTTGGCATCGTGCAAAATCCTCAATAGAAAAAAAAAAAAAATTCTATCCCTGGGGATAGGGGAGAAAGAATACTTCCCACGTATTCCCTGCGTGTCGTAGAAGGTGACTAAAAAAAAGGGTAGGGAGCGGAGGGCTGGAAATCCTCCCCGCCCGTTTTTTAATTTTCCAAAAGGAGCAAAGAAGGGGGCCAAGTGAGGATACTCCCTCTAAGGTTCTGTCCTCTGTTCTTAACGCTACCTCGCTAATGCGGAAAATGCGAATATGTATGAATAAAATATACATACACCTCCATACAAATAATGTTTTTAAGTGTTAAACGACGTGGAAGTTATAATTGTAAGAGACCTTCATAGTCCACGTATTGATCGAAATACCTTCAGAATATGAAGATGAAGTTGGAATAACTGACTCGTCTGATGTGGAAAGCTTCTTCTCGTAGCAGCCCAGCGGATAGGCTCATAATAATGTTATTAAAAGGCCTCGGTTCGCATCTCGCGCGTACATACATACATACATACATACATATATATATATATATATATATATATATATATATATATATATATATATATATATATATATATATATATATATATATATATATATAAATATATATATATATATATATATATATATATATATATATATATATATATATATATATATATATATATATATATATATATATATATATATAATGTTTTCCTTCGCTCACAGCTCATGTGGACAGTTATTTTAAACAGATTTACTGGCAAAGACAGAGATTGCTTCACACTGTAATATTTACGGGAACAGAGATCATGTTTTTCATTCTTTTTCCCTTAAAATTCCATCGCTGTTTTATTTCACCAACGGATGACATTTCTTCCGTTCGTTTGATTACCAATTTTTTTTTCTTTTCATGGAGGGGAGTACAGTGTGGGACAAAATCTTCTTCCTGTTCCATGTTACCTTCATATCTACTCCATGCTCGCCCCATCCGTCTGTCTGTGAAGGGCTTTCGATCGTCTGTTTTTCCTCACTTCTCTCTCTCTCTCTCTCTCTCTCTCTCTCTCTCTCTCTCTCTCTCTCTCTCTCTCTCTCGCTATGGATAAACCTATTCACGAGAGTCAGAAAACGTAGATATTTATCCATCAAATTCACACTTTGTCTCCAACAACTCTCTCTCTCTCTCTCTCTCTCTCTCTCTCTCTCTCTCTCTCTCTCTCTCTCTCTCTCTCTCTCTCTCTCTTCCCTCCCCTCGGTCTCCTCAAGCCTTCTCGGTACCCCGTGAATTATGATATTAATCCCGCTCTTCCTCCAGGGCCCTGCCTACATCTCTCTCTCTCTCTCTCTCTCTCTCTCTCTCTCTCTCTCTCTCTCTCTCTCTCTCTCTCTCTCTCCCTCCCTCAGCTCTCCAAGTTCTGAGCACCTCCCTCCAGTTTCTTATTAGTGTGCATTTTCTCGGGGCGTCCAATTAAGCCATCATATTTCCCGAACCAAACTTGGAGTTCGTCTTGCCAAATCGCCTTTGCTGTTGCTCCTTGCCCGTGAAGAGGGAGGGGTGAGGGAGGCGTGTTGGTTCTCAACCTCCAAGCACTAATTGCCTCCTTCCGTATATTAAAATTTTGCCTTCCAAAGCACTTTAAATTCATTTTTTTTTTATTTTCCTTGCAAGAAATAATATAGTATTATTTACCATCTCCTTCCCAGAATGTATAGCATGAACTGCCTACAGAACACAGGCGGAGTCATCATTCCATGACTGATGGTAGGTAGGTAGGAACAGGCTGCCGTCAGACTCTCTGTAACTCTCGTTGGGAATATAAGAATTTCCCTGAGGGTGTAGTTCAACACTGCACTTCACCAGGAAGGAAAAAAAAAAAAAGTTTTGTAAGGCCTGGATGTGGAAAGGGAGCTGTGGTTTCGGTGCAATATACTGAGTGTGAACGAATGTGGCCTTTGTTGTCTTTTCCTAGCGCTATCTCGCGCGCATGCGGGAGGGACGGGGTTGTCATTTCATGTGTGGCGAGGTGGCGACGGGAATTAATGAAGGCAGCAAGTATGAACTATGTGCATGTGTATATATGTATATGTCTGTGTATGTATATATATATATATGTATACGTTGAAATGTATAGGTATGTATATGTGCGTGTGTGGACGTGTATGTATGTGTGTGTGTATGTGGGTGGGTTGGGCCATTTCTTTCGTCTGTTTCCTTGAGCTACCTCGCTAACGCGGGAGACAGTGACAAAGTATAATAATAATATATATATATATATATATATATATATATATATATATATATATATATATATATATATATATATATATATTTCTTCTTTTCTTTTAAACTATTTGCCATTTCCCGCGTTAGCGAGGTAGCGTTAAGAACAGAGGACTGGGCCTTTTTTGGAATATCCTCACCTGGCCCCCTCTGTTCCTTCTTTTGGAAAATTAAAAAAAAAAAAACGAGAGGGGAGGATTTCCAGCCCCCCGCTCCCTTCCCTTTTAGTCGCCTTCTACGACACGCAGGGAATACGTGGGAAGTATTCTTAACCCCCTATCCCCAGGGATAATACTCCCTCCTTGAATATTACTGGCCAAATGGACAGTCTCTACTTCCTCCCAGAACGTGTGAATATTCCTGGCTATTCTGAATAGTCGATATTCTTCAAGATCAGCCGAAGATTCATTTAATGACACCTTGAAATTTGATGATAAAGACTTGAACTATGATATCAGCGTTTGTTTGATCAAAATGGGAAATCGTCTTTTGTCTAAAAAATGTTGGTATTTCATTACCTTCCCTTGAACTCCAAGCTAAGAAGGTATCACCCCCGAGGCAGCGTGTGGCACACTGTGCAATGATTAAGTAATCAAATTCTAATTTGAGTGATGATACATTTCACTGTTCTCGGTATAATCTGCTTCTGTGTCTACACGCAAGGACACCACACGCAACATTTGTCGACTAAGCTTTGAGAAAACAGGTAAATTTTTTTTTTTTCCCCCATCGCTGACGAACAGTAATGTTTGTAGTTGATGTATTTTATGAAGAATGATGTATCTCATCATTTATTCACTGATATGCACACATTATTGTACACAAATTGCTCCGAATGGCTGTCATTTCCGTGTAGTATATCACAGTTAAATGAATTTTTCAATTGGGTTTGAAGCACTGTGTTCACTTTGTCATATCATTCATATATATATATATATATATATATATATATATATATATATATATATATATATATATATATATATATATATATATATATATATGTGTGTGTGTGTGTGTGTGTGTGTCTTAGTTCTGTGCCACGGACCCGGGGCTCGTAACTGGATGATGTCTCCTTATAGTTTCTGTTTGAATGGTTGGCCGTCATGGTGCCTCCACCTCCCTCTCTCTTTCCTGGAAGACCAAAACGGTGAAGTTCTTATCCCTCTTTACGCCTTCCCATGTTCAAGATTAAAGCCCATCAGCACCTGAAGACTTCATATCAATCATGAATGTTTTTTTTCCTTCCTTTAATACTCATTCCTTTACTTCTCGATCGACGCGGATACGACCGGGGGACATTTTCGATCGTGCCAGTTCAGCCACAATGAAAAGAAACGGAATACATCATTAAAAGTTTGTGGATGATGAAGGGGAATTGTGAGAGGGGCTTTGTTAAGAGCAGGACCAGAGGGAGATTAATTATCATGTTCGTACGAGACTCTCCAAACATGAGCATTGTTTCAGTACCTGTAGACCAGGCACTACTAAACATGCAAGATTCTTGCAGTAACTGTAATCAGCGACAATTCCACATAACTCGTTGAAGTATATAGAATACGAGAGAGAGAGAGAGAGAGAGAGAGAGAGAGAGAGAGAGAGAGAGAGAGAGAGAGAGAGAGAGAGAGAGAGAGAGAGAGAGAGAAGAAGGAATCTAATGACCAGCTTCAGCCAGCAGTTCAGGAATATGAAGTCAGCGGTCCATGTGAATGGATTATTACGTACGCGGGATAACATTTGGTGGCAGGGAATGGTAAGCGGATTATAAACTGGTGGCGAGAGACGTGGTGGTGGAGCTGCTGGCGCCTGGTGGCGAGAGCCGTGGTGGTGGAGCTTGGTGCACCACGGCTCGATCATGCGTTGTTGTGGAAGGCAACGGTAATGTTGGCACTGGCGGGCGGGGGTGTGTTCGGTGATGTGTGGTGGTCGTGTTGTGTTGCGGTGGAGGAAGATGGACGTCAGTTCAGCAGACACCGTCCTTACCCAGCGGCAACAGCAGAAGAAGGAGAAGAAAACATAATGAAGACACACTTGTCTAATACATTTTTGCACCATACACATGCGTCTCTCTTAGTGCTGCTTACCCGTTTTCAGCCAAAAGAGTTTCTTATCTTCAGACAATAACTCATATTTTTCTTCATATACCCTCACTGAGGTTTCATTGTGTTCTTATACACGTTTCCATTCAGAACACTGTATTTTGTACATTTTCTTCCTCTCCGTTCATCTCAGATTTCTGGCAAATTCAGCTTCTTCCAAATTCTCACATCGTCAACTTTCTTATATCCTCATTCCATCGTGCTCATCCAGTCCACCCACGGCCTATACACACCAGGCGGCAGCCCTCTTAAACTGCCTCAATATCACCTAAACCTCACTTTGTACTGTTTCGCACCCTCTCACCCATGCACATGACGCATCGTAAAAGTAAAATTTCGCACTTTCCTTCCTCACCTCTTCTACTTTGAATCCCCTCCCGTACATTAAAGACTAACCCACACATCAATGAGCGTGTGATCTAGCATACCCCTCCCCAACCCTTTGCTAGGCCACATACTTGTTGCTAGCTGCCTATTGCCTTCCTTCTCACGAAAGACAAAGGAATCATGCTCCCAGCTCCCCTGTCTCTGTATATATATATATATATATATATATATATATATATATATATATATATATATATATATATATATATATATATGTGTGTGTGTGTGTGTGTGTGTGTGTGTGTGTGTGTATGTCGCTTTCAACATGCATGTTGGTCAACATGTCAGTCGCGGAAAAGACACCCGATTTTAAACGTGCAAATTCTAATGATCTTCGCATTGCTCTTGACAGGCAAATCTGTGATGATACGTTTAATGGAAAGGAAGTGAACACAGCCTGGAAAAGATTCAGAAGACCTTTCAAAGCAGCAGAGGGAACATACGTACCAATGTATAGTAAGCGGTGTATTTCTGGAACAAAACCATGGTGGTGGAATAAAGAAGTGCCTGTTGTCTAAAAACCAGCTCAGAAGAAACTCAGAGAATCCAGTAACAAGCGTGATGGAAGTCATTTATGCAAATTTGCGTACAAAAAGTAAGGGAGTTATACGTCAAAGTAAACGTGAATTTGAAGTATACACTGCTGAAAATAGTAAAAGAAACCTTAAGGAATTTTACATTTATATTAGAACCAAGAAAGTTATTACCTGGCTAATAGGTCCATTAATCATGGAAAACGGTGACTTGGTTCAAGACAAAAGAGCCATGGATAAAGTATCAAATAACGTGTTCTTGCATCTGTATTCATGTTCAAAGACACAACCCACGTCCCAAATCCAGTTTCATTAATAAAAGACAAGAATGTTCTTCAACAACTGACATAAAATCCGAAGACGTACATTTCAGCAATAAATGGAATGAAAGTGAATAAAACGGCAGGCTCTGATAAGTTTCATCCGAGAGTAATGAAAGAAGAGGCGAAAAATGAGACAGCCAAGCCTCTGAACTGCCTTTCTCACCACTACACTTGCTACAGGAAACGTTCTAGATGCATGGGAGTTTGCCAACGTAACACCGTCATTCAAAAAAGGTAACTTAGTCACAGCCCACAGATTATCGTCCTAAAAGCTTAACGTCTGTATTTGGGAAACTTATGGAAAGATAGTAAGACAGAATTTTGTATGATTTAAGAGGGCCATAACTTGATCAACGATTAGCATGGTTTTCGACGAAATCGCTCCAGTCTTGACAAATCTGCTTCATTTCTTTCATGATACAATCAACACGTATGAGGAAAGGGAATCAGCTGATGTTAGCCATCTAGATTTTCAAAAAGCTTTCAATACGGATCTAAATCAAAGTTACGAGCAAAAATTAAGTCACGTGGCATTAATGGTGTTGTACTACCAAGACAGAAATTTGGTTGACTGGCATATAGAAAGAGATGTGGTTAATACTCAAGCCTCAAAATGATTAGATGTAACTAGTGGAGTGCCTACAAGGATTAGTCTTGCGACCGGTTCTTTTTCTCACATATATTAATGATACTGATAATGGGCTGCACTGCAAGGTGTCAAAATCGCTGATGATACAAAGCTGGGAAAGAAATCTACAAATGAACTTGAACATCTACAGCTTCAAAAAGACATAGACAAACTAATGAACTGGGCTTATAAGTGGCAAAAGAAATCTACAATTGAACTTGAACATCTACAGCTTCAATAAGACATAGACAAACTAATGAACTGCGCTTATAAGTGGCAAATGAATCAAGCTTAAAACTGTGGCGTAATGGGGGGAATGAAACAGAAACAAGAGGGAAATCAGATACAACACCACGAGAAATCTAAATCAACAGGTCACGTCCTAGCATCAGTAGGTTTAACAATAAACCACAAAGTAAAGCTCATATAGGTTCTAGCACCACCAGAAGAGGCAAGATCTACTCTTGGTAAAGGCTGTGATCCAACCTATGTCAAACTGTACCCTAGTTCCCACTCACCTAGCCTCCAAAACAGAGTATTGCAGTGGTACCCAGTGGACGAAACAAGGCACAACAGTTCGTGATGAACGAAAAATGATATATACCCTACGTTGAGAATACAGAAAAACAAAACATCTACAACTTCTACAAATAAGAATTCAAACAAAACATCTACAACTTAGCATTAAAACAAAACATCTCCAACTTAGCATTAAAACAAAACTTCGACAACTTAATACTTAAAACAAAACATCAACAACTTAGCAGTAAGCCAAGTGGTACCTATTTAAGAGAAGCAGAACAAAAATACGGGCTAAGATCTCGACACCAGCACAATATGAGAAACGGTGGGTTCTCACGTATTCTTACTCAGGGGCATGAGAGAAGACCCGGTCATCTGGCAATGCTCATACTGAACAGGTCTAGACCTTACTGACCTACATTTCATCCTAAACCAATACAAGGCATCACTACACAGACACAGACACACACACACACACACACACACACACACACACACACACACACACACACACGCACACACACACTCCTAGTGGAGATAAATACTAGAAGTAACAATCCAACACACACACACACACACACACACACATACAAACACACATACAGCGATACAACCTTGAGCTACACTGTAATGCTCCACCTATTTCTTGCTTCCCCAATTTACTCTTTCTTTAGCTCCTTCTCAACCACACAGTTAGGAGAAAACCGTACGCATTAAAGTTTGGCTGTTAGATATTTTCCTGTGATATCTGTATATCACTGTAGGGGAGGCGTGTATCTAGAAGGAAGGAAGTGAATTGTTACAAGAGCTTTAAACTTGATATGACTGCGCATATCTAATATATATATATATATATATATATATATCTATATATATATATATATATATATATATATATATATATATATATATATATTTTCTTTTTTTTTATTTGCTTTGTCGCTGTCTCCCGCGTTTGCGAAGTAGCGCAAGGAAACAAACGAAAGAAATGGCCCAACCCACCCCCAAACACATGTATATACATACACGTCCACACACGCAAATATATATACCCATACATCTCAATGTACACGTAAACACACAGACACATACATATATACACATGCACACAATTCACACTGTCTGCCTTTATTCATTCCCATCGCCACCTCGCCACACATGGAATAACATCCCCCTTCCCCCTCATGTGTGCGAGGTAGCGCTGGGAAAAGAGACAGTTTACACGAGCCAGTAACACGTACTTAAATGTATTACTGAGTCGTGTTTTATGGTGTCCTCCTGCAGGTCGTAACCTGCACCACGAGTGAAAAGCCACCTTTGGCGAAGGTGTATCGCCATCGATGGAGCGTGGTTGGGGGGGGGGGGGCGACTGAACGTACTTGTGATCAAGCGCCATATGAGGAAGCTTTCCGCCAAAGTACGTTCAAATTGGTCCGGTAGTTTTAGAGAAGACTAAAATGTGCAGAACTTCATACACGACAAAGGACGACAAGAGGTCGCAAAACGCTCACATAGGCCACTGGCCAGGTGACCTGGAAATGAATGACTGACATATATCCGGCCCCGTAAATGATTGCCGAGTACGGCAGAAGTTTATGTACTCCCTCTCAATCTTTGTAAGGTACTTACTTATCTAGACTCACTCTCCGAAAAAAAAACCCGGTTTAACGTTATTGTATGGCAAATGTACCTAATGGCAAATGACCTTAGCTAACATCACACAGGCAATGTCAGTCCTCATGAATTTCTCAGCGACCCCGAGATTTACAGTTTGTGACAGTGTTGAAGGTCGCATCGGCTGGTTCTTCCGTGTCGCCTTTATCACATAATACCCATATCAAACGTTCAAACAATTTACATGCAAGCGTAGCTATTCCAGCCTCGCTTAGCCCAGGCCGCTATGTTATCAGTCATGGAGACGCTCCTGCCTTGTAATAAGTCGTAAAATTAATTGTCTGGGTGTTTGTTTCTAATGCTGGAACCCCGCCCGCTCGAACCCTGGTTCGTGTCCTGCCCCCACGGATATCACTGTACTTTAGTACATTATTGCGTGTGGGTGTGAATAATTGTCCTATACTGTCTCTTCAATATTTAGCCAAGTGCTGGGATCGTGCCACCGACGCGGCCCCACGCACAGTACGTGCTGAAAAAGAGAGGGAGGATATCTTAAGTCTAGACCATTCCACCGACAGGCTGGCGCCACTCCACCTTCTTCCGTCCGAAATGGAATCTTTGGCCCGCCAATCACAGGGTAGCTACTTCCAACGTTACTTCTTTCCCGTTGGTTGCATGCCGGAGGGTTGACCGCCTCCTGGTGCATCTAAAATACACAGCCGACCACCGGGTGCTTATAATGACCAGCGTCACTCTATACTATGGGGAAGTTGTACTAATTTGCTTCTTGGAGTCTAGGCGTTGAGAATTCTCGTCAGGGTTGCAGCACGCGTCGACAAAGGGTTCCACCCTGCTAGTGAGCTCTACACTGGGCTTCACTTAGCAACCGCGTTCCCTACAGGCCTCCCCAGCGAGCGCATCTGAACGTTCATCAAAGCTCCATTATGCTACCCGAGTCCTGTACATGAACTCTCTCTCTCTCTCTCTCTCTCTCTCTCTCTCTCTCTCTCTCTCTCTCTCTCTCTCTCTCTCTCTCAAGGTCTCCACTAGGCATCCACGTTCTACACAGAACACCAGGACACTCCAGCATTCACCACTTCAACAGTGTTCCGACACCGAGATCCCTTTCTCCGGACCCCACGACGAGAACACTATCGTCACGTATTGGGAGCGATTTCACTTCTCTCGAGTCCAACAGACCCCCGTGAGGAACAAAGAAAATATTCCTAATTCGTAATTTACAGAAAAAAAACGTATATACTATACAATGTTCCACTGCCTGGCGTCCATACACTGCTTTACTGCTTTTACATGCCTGCTTTCCATACACAGTTCCACTATCCGCTGACCATACATTATTCCACCATATACTTTCCATACACAACTCTACTGCCTGCTGACCATGGCACAATCTCAATGCCTGCTTTCAATACACATTCTCAACACCTTCTGAACATACTCTGCACAAAGTTGCTTGATCCTGACATCCAGTCTTTCCTCTTCTCTTTCGTTTTCAGGCCAACCTCCTTACCTGAGCATAACTTCCATTTACGTCCACAAGCTGCAGCCTTTGCGTGACAAGGACAGTGCAGCACACTGGTATTTCCTGTTTTCTCTCCGTCATAACAATCAGAAAATAAGGATGTACTTGGGGCTTTGCTGTGTCACCATCTGTTCTATAATCATCTCATCTTTTTTTTTTATCCTGTTAGTTACAAGGGTTACAGAATGAACATAAACCACCTAGGGTCTTACAGTTCGTATTGCTGAAGCAATAATCGTAAACGGCTCACTATACATACATGTACCAACTCTCACGCCATCTGACTTACAACTCTTTGTTGTACCCTCTACAACTTTGCTCGTTATATGTTACGCAATTCGCCCCCAGTTCCTCCAACTATGTATAACTCCTCTACTATTTCAGTCGCTGTCACGGAGCGTCGTTCTTCTCACAGAGGACTTGATGGTCTTCTCTGAGCAGTTTTTGTGTACTAACTCTCCCTGAGACCAGTGCTACCTTGCAGTCTTGGTTGCCTGTGGCCCCGTCCACTCTCATGCCGATGATTCATCTCATCCTGACTCTAACATTCGTTCTTACTCTCGCACTTTGGATATATCTTCCCTTAGTTCAGACCCGTGATTCTGCAATGACGTCGTAAACTACCGAAATTCAGAAATACAAAAGCGCAGTTTCTGTCTATTATGCGTCCCTAAATTTCATCTATTTTTTTTTTCAACCATCAAATTTTACAGCACTATAATTCAACCCTTCACTCGCAAAAACACGTTAAGAGCAACCATTATCCTTTACTTTATCCTGGACATCGACGCAACGGAAAGTTAAGAGTGTTGTGTGAGTGTCGTGATAATTTTCTTTTCTAGATAGTTGTTCTCTATTTACAGGAGGGGTCTCAATGACTCCCTATGTGGAGGACAGCTAATGATGTGTCAGGCTTGGCTCCTCTGTCAACTTCCTCTTAGCCAGTGAGGAATCAAAATCCTTCCATCGATTAATTCTCCCGCTGTAACCTCTCTCTTCGGTCATCCCATTCCACCGTCTGGATGTTGCTGCCTTCTCTCGATTCTGCAGGTGTTCTTTCGGCTTTATGATTTCATGCACCGTCTGTGCATGTGAGGCCCAGCCGGTGCGTCAGACAGGACTCGCGGCACGAGACTGACTGCTGCTTCCATTAGTTTTCTGTGGTGAATCTCTCTACAAGACAAGTTTGACCGTTATCATACTCTCTTCTCTCCTCCGTTAGAGAAGCTGATATACTCTCTCTGCTCACTCTTCTTTCCCTCTTACTACATCCTTCCCACCTTTGAGATCCAGGTGTACAATCACCTAAGGAGCCCAAACTAAACTCTCCTCCATTCTCTTTCTATACTCCTCCTTTTCCCTATCATCCACGAGAGCCTAAAATTTGGGGGAAAGCTTTTGTCTGTACCATTTCGACGACTGTGAAGTTAAAAAAAGAAGTATATCCTGACGTAACATCTGGATCCCATTCTGATCTAATCACCATCCGCGTCTGATGTGATCATCGTTAAGCGGTACAGCATAGCATAAAAACACACACAGGCAGACGCCCACACATACCCTGATGGTCGTGGCAAAGTACTGACAGTCGCTCTGGAACGTGAAGTCAATTCATAAAATGACCATAAATCAGGTACCTGGATGACTAGACAATCTCTCTTTTTTTTGACTGTAGGATTCAGAATATTAGTGTCTTTCAGTGATACGCTGCGCCAACTCGAATCTCTAAATCGTTTTCTGTACATATAAACTAAAACGATACTCACGCACCAGAGATAAAAGTAGCACCCCATTAGTTTTTTTTTTTTCAACGTGTGCTTCTTACGTAAGGTGCTTCGTCCCCTGAGGAAAAAAGGGCTGGATGGATCAGCCTAGGATCATGGCAACGGTACGTTGCCGTATGGATATCCTACCATCCTTCTCCTACACCCTTCCTCGAATCCCTCACGACCTTCGTGTACAGCAAGTCTCCATGAATATGGCTGGTTGATTGGTTCAGCGACTGCTAAAGGTCATTAAGGCCGTCAGCATCCGTTTATAACCATCGATCAAATGAAAAAAAAATAAAATCTGACCATCTTCTTCAGGTATTCAACGTAATCCTAAGACCATACACGTCCTCGCTACATATATGGCCCTCTTGGCTCTCAAGTGTGACACCTTGACACACGACTATGATACAGACGCAAGACTGACGAGACAAGTGAAGACCATACACTACCCTCCTCCTCCTCATCATCATCATCATCCTCCCTCCAACGAACAACACAGTGAGAAGAATCGGTGGCTCTGGAAACCCCCGTTGAGCCACATGCCAGACCGTGATAACCCCATGTAACAGCTGCACGTCATCACCAGGCATACACCATAGTCGTCATACAGCGAAGTAGTTATGTACACAGCTCAACACTGAGGCACAAACTGAAAGGATATGCATGTTTCAAACCTTCCCCCAAGGCAGAGCTAATTAAGTAGGATTGATACGTATATATATAATATATATGTATATAAAAATCAAAGTCATAGATTATTGGATATGACCTCCAATTAATTTGTAAACTTAGTCAAGGCCAGCACTAATAATCCATATCAAAACATACCATCGGCGTATGTCATAAAGGAGTGGACAAATAATCCTATATGATCTAGTTCAACATATTCACAATACACTATCGCAATCCCTGGTATGTGATCGGGCAAGAGAACCATTTCATGGCCGCTGTGACTGCAGCCAGCGAACACACAAGCAAAGCCTAACTGACCCTCTCAAAACAACTCGGCTGTATTTACGACGCGAAATAAATATGACACCAACTTCATAATTCTTTTTTCTCTCTCTCTCCCGAGACAATTCTCTTACGAGCACCATTTCGCATGATTTACAGCAGACACCTGATACCCTGCCAGTATGCAGCCGACGTGTGGCTAGAAAGTCAAAATCGTGATAGATCAAGCACTTAACACTAGCTACTAGGATGGTGGCATAGATATCGGTGTCTTTAGGCCACTGTCATCACTAACGTACAGTCTGTCTCCGGCTATGCACAGTAAGCAATGAAGCTTACGCGTAGCGACCCCTATAATGTTGCCCATGTAGTATTGTATATATAAAAAAAAAATACATACGCCAACATACGAGAGAATCTACATTGATTCATACAACGGCCACTCACGTGACAGTGTGTGTGTGTATAGTACATCAGTTGTACGAAACGGGGAAGTAACAGCGAATAACATCCTCTCATATATCACCAGACTCGTCTACGACCAAATTAAACACAATCTTCACGGTCCGACATATCGTTATAGTGATCATAAACACATACAGAGTCTCCAGAAGCAAAAACAACGTAACGTTTGAGTGTCTAGACTGACGACTCACTCACTCCTGCTACTTCGAGGCCTGGAAGTGCTACTGCTGCTGAAGCAACCAGCCCAGTGGTAATACGAGGAATTAATAATTGGTCATCATCCTCACAAGATGAATGGTTCATCATACCTGGAGCTCGCAGGAAACACATCCACAAACAAGTATAATCATTTCTGCTTGTCCTTGATAATCCTGAGACCAGAATAGAATGCGTTTGTCTCTGAAGCCAAGTCCAGATAGGCGCTCATTGCTGGCGAGGGATTCAAAGGAAACTGGTTTGGCATCTCCCACACACACACACACACACACACACACACACACACACACACACACACACGCGCGCGCGTCTCCAAAAGCATGATGAAGCTGATGCCTTAACTAAGCTCGCATTGGGTAAATAGTTTATTGCACGCAGTATTCCTTGTGAATGGGGAAATACAAAGTTCATAATGAAGTGGAAATTAACAAGGAGGTATCTGAAGCCAGTACACGAGTGCACATACATATTCACAGAGCCATCTTCCACCACAAGTGGATATCTGTCGAGCAAAACATGTCTTAGGAAATATTATTAAGATCCGTAGACTACAAGATGTTATGCTGTCACTACTAGATCAAATCTGTACGTAATTTGTACCTCCGTGGTTGAGCGGTTAGTAAGCGTTCTAGTCCCTGACGCATTCACGAGCCGAATAGGATCGAATCCTGGCTTATGTAGTCGGTCCACAGTTAACTTAGCTGTTCATCCTCCTTTATGGGGCAAGTCGATAAACTGGGTAGCTGGGTTAGGATTTTATATATATATACATATATATATATATATGTATATATATATATATATATATATATATATATATATATATATATATATATATATATATATATATGTATATATATATATATATATATATATATATATATATATATATATATATATATATATATATATATATATATATATATAGCGTGCGGTCAGATATATAGGCAAACACTAAAACACCGTTTAGGATCGTGTGAGAGAAAAAGAAATCAAAATCTTTTATGGCTAGGTCCAAATCTCTTCGAGAAAGATTGAAATAGAACCTGGAAGTAAAGGCACAACACTTTTTTTCTGGTAACAGCATGACACCTGAAATTATGAAATTGAATAGCCATTTTTTCTTTTCTGGTAGATCTTTATTATCGTATTCTTTTTAATGTTAACTGAGACGCACGGTCAACTTAATGTCTAGATCATGGCCATCTCATTAACGTTATATATACCCATCTTATCGACCAGCCCCTAGAGAAGGAGGAAGAAAAAGCTGGGTAGACTGTGGACCGGCTGCCGCGACCTGGATTCGAACCTATCCGGACTCCATCTCTGGGCGGGCGGGCTGGCGGCCCGTGAATGAGTCGCGGTCATCAACGCTAACCGCTACGCCACAGAGGTCCATATCCTGGCTCATGAGCCTCCTGTAGTGAGAGACTGTGAAGCCCATGTGGTCATCCAACTCTGCAACAACTTACGTTATGATCATCTGGCCACTGCTGCAGTCTGGCCAAAGACACTTTGCAACCTCTTGTCACCCTTCTGGCGCAACCGCCAACAGGACGAGCCATTAATGCGCACCACGAAAGACTAGCCACTGATAGCGGGAGAGCCGAATCTGATCTCGATCTCTAGCTCAGACTTGGCTGTGGCATTTACCCAGTAAATATTCGACGGCAAACACTGACTCGCAGACGGTCCTAGACTGTGGTGTTCGGTCAGAGATGAGGAGTGGGGGAATACCTGGTGAAGTAGGTGAATATATTGTCTCTCTCTAACAGTGGGTTTTGGACACTGACTACTAGTACAGAGCATATATATATATATATATATATATATATATATATATATATATATATATATATATATATATATATATATACATATATATATATATATATATATATATATATATATATATATATATATATATATATATATATATATATATATATATATAATTTGTTTGTTTAGTGGTCTTCAGGATTCGAATAATCACTGACATATCATAACTAAAAACTTTCGCTTCGTCCAATTTCATTTGAATAATCTCATGACGTGTGGCAAGATAAGCCTTAGGCACTGTCTCTCTTCTTCTGTTCCTGGTGGATCTTCATCGTTGATTTTTCCCTTACATTCCAGTGCTCTGTTGCCCTTTAAACTCCCTCTAGACATATCGCTCTGCTTCTTTACGTCAAACCCAGCAATGTAATCCACGCTTAATTCCTTAGACAACACTAAATTCAATACTTAGTCAAAGCTATAATACGCTAAACATTTTAGTGTGTGAAACATGCAGTTTCAGCCTGGTAGATGTGAGGAGACGGAGAAAGCACGTTCGAGATATTTCATGATGAATAAATGTATTGTCTGTTGCAATTCTCCGGGTATGTCAGGGCGCCACACACATGGTGTATGTGGTCCTAGAAGTATCCTTAATGCCTGAAGAAGGCGATGAAAGATTTCCCGGGTGCTGGATGTTGTAGTAGTGGTAGTAGTAGTAGTAAGATCAGTAGTAGTAGTAGTAGTAGTAGTAGTAGTAGTAGTAGTAGTAGTAGTAGCAGCAGCAGCAGCAGCAGCAGCAGCAGCAGTAGTAGTAGTAGCAGTAATAGTAGTTGTAGTAGTTCGTAGTAGAAGTTCGTAGTAGTAGTGGTAGCTTGACTCTAACGGGGTCTTAATGACCACTGGGAATTGGTAGGCCTATGAAGCCTACACACCCAACCATCACTCATGCAGCTCTGACTTGCAACTTTTGACGTTGGCGACGGATCATTTTTCATTTGAGCCAGGCTTTCCACTGCACGTAATCATCATACCCCTTCATACATTCTTATACCAATACGCTATGAAAGCCTTTGATACTGCTGCACTCATTCTGCCCCATGTGAAAATAGAGACGGTGACAACAGATTTACTTTTTTTAATATATATATTTCATTTTACTTTTCATTACATGACTCTTTTGTTTACCTGTGAACCACGCAGTGTGTTATTTACGTAAACAGTCGTGGGTGTCCATTGTCTTAAATGTACTCAACGAAAACTTTGGATTACAACAATATCCCTCAATATCGAACAAAAGGCGAGAAGAAAAGTCAAAGTGTCTCTTCTAACAGCACTTATCAAAAAGTTCTTAGCTCTTGTTTGTGCAAATACAAATAAAATCTGTTTTACTCTCTTTTTTATACATTAATCTCTCTTAAACCCAAAATTCCTAGGATGAAAGGTGAAGCAAATCCTCATTTCAACGGACACTGATTTCTGAATGGTACAAAATGTAAGTAAAATATAAATACAGTCACATAAGACGACATGGGAATTCTTCAGCAAAAGGAACTCTGTAGGCAACGACTTTGTTGAAGAGTGTGGATATCAAAGACGAATATATACATGTGTGATAATGTTCCAGTAATCCAATGGTAGTGTTGCTGTGTTGAGAGTAACACACTCATGACAGCGAGAACGGTAATGTGTACTGTACTGATCTACTGGTTATATATAAGAGAGAGAGAGAGAGAGAGAGAGAGAGAGAGAGAGAGAGAGAGAGAGAGAGAGAGAGAGAGAGAGAGAGAGAGAGAGAGAGAGAGAGAGAGAGAGAGAGAGAATCCTCTCGGAACATCTTCGCCTACCAATCACCTCCGCATATATTCAGATGTAGGTGCGCTAAGCTCATTTCTAGCACTTGAACAATATGTACGTCCAAACCTTGAGCAAGTCAGTCAGACTCTCGCAAAAAACACTAATTACCTGTCATACACTAACTCCTAAGTCATAAGACATAGATCATGTGAAAAACAAACGATGAGTATCATATGTATATACGTATGTGGAAAGCGTAAGTGGAGGAAAAAGAAAACACTAGTGTGTAGAAAGACAGGAGCAAAGAAACGTGAAACCAATTCTCGGAGAATAATGTTTGAGTTGGAGAATGTGTGGCCAGGCGAGAGCGCTAGGCGCCACGGGCAGGGTAGCCTATGAGAACAATTAGCGGCGGGAGGAAGAAGGTGAAGAGGGGCAAAAATCTCTCTCTCTCTCTCTCTCTCTCTCGAAAATGCTTTCTTATACCACTAAAACTAGCGCACTAGCACGTGTATTAGTACACCATATACCTAGTTCTGAGAGGCGGCTATACGCATGCTTCTCTCATATAACGCAAAACTAACGCATTAGCAGCCAAATATGCAAACTATATATCTAGTATTGAAAGGCCATGTGAAAGCTTTCTTATATGACTAAAACTATCGTATGATCAAGCGTATTAGCACGCCATCAACTCACTTCTGAATAGCTATACGCATCATTATACGACCAGTTCATAGATGACTGAGGTACAGTTAAACACTAAAGTAGAACTTGGAAATGTACAAACCATTCGAGCTTAATTACCACATATTGATCACGTCTTAAAGATAACGGGAATTTTATGAAGGATTTGAAACATACAAGGGAGTCGAAAGAAAACGGTTAGCAAGAATTCTTCGCAAAACCACTTTTCTAAATTCATCAAACCGGAAGTTTCTTAACAAATGATGCCTTCCTGGATCGATACCTGTAATCACCATCAAGTCTGCAGATACAGTGCTGAAGTTAGTGCCTATCATGAGCCAATTCCTTAATCTTTTCATCAAAAGGCTGTAACAGTGATCAAATATATGGAGGTAGGTAACTCTTCATTGACTTAGTCGTCGTGTATGATGCGCCAAAACCCGATCCTTCCCTTCTGAAGCATGCCTCCCTGCCACTGGCAGTACGTCGCTCCTCATATACCATATCACACCTCAATGATCAATCCTCGATACCTTAAAGCTTCCTTCACTCCCTCCTCACATCTCCACCTCGGGGTCTCCATCCCGTCCATTCTGTTTCGTACCCATAGTTCTACACGTTGCCACGTCTATTCCAGGCTACCTGAAGCATTCATCTTTCTTCAGGTCCTTTCCATTTACACTATCTTGTTTCATCCACCTGCTGCACCTGTTCTCCTTTATACTTACTCTCAACTTTCCCTTACACACCCTTACTCAGACTCTTGACTCTAGTTTCCTGAAAGTTTCTCCCTTTAAATTCAGCCACTAAAACTGAATCATCTGCAAACCAGTAAATGATACATTTCCCACACCACCATCCCAGTCATCAGCGTACTGTAAACACTGTCCCTCGCTCAAGACTCTACTTCACCGCCCGGTCCATGAACAGAATAAACGGGTATGGAGGCATCAAAACATCCCTGATCCTCTCTCACCTTCACCGAGAATCACTCACCTTCCTTACTTCCCTCTCTCTCGGTATAAACTCATTTTCCACAAGGCACCTTTGTTAACCCTATCAAATGCTTTCTCAAGACCCAAAATCCTTAAATGCCAAATACAGTTCGTTCTTTTTCCCCAAGTATTTCCCACGCAGATTCCTCAAAACAGACAATTGGTCCACACGCCCCTTGCTTCTCTTAAAGCCACTTTGTCCCTCCCTCAAACATTCCGTGGGAGCTACCACCATCTCTGTCATCACTCTCACATACACCTCACCTGGTGTACTCAACAGACCTATGCCTCTGTAACTCGAACATTCATATTAGTTCCCCCTTACGTTTGTACAAGAACACTATACATGCATTCTACCAACCCTTAAGCACCTTATCTTGCAATCCCATCCACTCCTGTCGCTTTGCCACGCTTCATCTTGTGCAAACTTTCACCGCGATCTCTGTTTTCGCCACACAAATCGCCATGAATCTTTACCTCCGCATCCCCCTCGTCCCAAATAAATCAATTGGTTTAAAAAAAGTAACAACATCTCTTCTTTGCCTGTATAAACGACGTGGAGGTACGCGGACCTAGGGAGTCTTTGTAAATGCTTTGGTGAAAAGAGAAGCGGTGAAATCAATGCGTAGGATGAAGTATGGCAAAGCAGCTACAATGGATGGAATAACAATTAGATTTCTCAAGAAATGGATTAATAGCGTTGTTGGTTGGCTAGTTCGGATCTTCACTATATGTATGGCTCTATGTATGTTGTAACTAAGAACTGGCAGAGTGCCTGTGTAGAGCCATTCTCTAAATGCAAGGTGGACAAAAGTGAGTGTTCGAATTAGAGGTAAAAGTCTGTTGAGTATACCAATCAGTTGTATGGGAGCGTGGTGACTGGCAGGGTGTGGTGGCATGCACAAGAGCATCAGATTGGGAACACAGTGGCTTCTGGAGTGGTAGAGGACGTGTGGATCTGGTGTTTGCTTTGAAGAATGTGGAGAAATATTTTGAGAGATAGAAAGATCTGCAAGTAGCATTATGGATCTAAAGAAAGCGCATGATAGGGTTGATAGATATACTTTGTGTAAGGTCTTACAAACAGAAGCAGTGATGATTTTTTTTACCAAGAATGTAAAGTGTTTATGCGAGTAGGAAGAGCAAGACGTGAGATTTTCCAGGTGAAGGTGGGTCTGCGTCTAGTGTGTGTGTGTGGTGTTACCATGGCTCCTTAATGTGATTATGAACTAAGTGGTGACGGAGCTAAATGCGAGGATTCTGGAGAGAAGGGCGGTGGGATCTGGGAGGTGGGTGGTTCAGTTGATTGCAGATAACACGGCTCCGGTGGCAGATTCGAGTGACAAACTGCAGAAGCTGGTGCCTGAATTAATGTATATAAAAGCAAGGTACAGGTGTTTGACAGGAGAAATAGACAGCTCTGTCTGAGCGTGAGTTTGAATGGAGAGAGAGCCCGAGGAAGTGGGTAGTGTTTTAGATACCCAGAAAATGGAAATTTGGCAAGTGAACTGAAGTATAGGGTAGGGGGAGCGAGTAAAGACTGTGGGGGACATTGAGAGGTATTTGAAAGGAGAGTTCAACGTTTGTGAGGACAAAGACAGGTATGTTTAGTGATACAACAGTTCCGACGGTGTTGCAAAACCATTACACTCAATACTTTACATTTGTTCGTCGCGTCTTGATAAAAATGACTATCATCTCCCTTGCCAACGAGGCTATGAGAATACAGATGCACCAGAAGGAATATCAGTGCTCTAGCACATCACCCTGACTCGATACAAAACTGAGTCAGTGGTTGGGATACAGAAAACTCAAGTCAGCGGTTGAGACACAGAAGCAAGGAAGATATATATATGGCCCGTACCCCACTGGTGCCATCAATTCTCCCCGAGAATGGTTCGGCGTCAGTACCACAGAAGCATTGAAGGGGACGGTGGGTCCCATATCACATATCTCTCGCTTGTGTACTGCGTGACGCTCGCCACACCCACCGCTCTTTGAGATCGTCTCCACCCAGCTGATGTCGGTGTATGTTTTTCAATGCCTGGTGCTCCTCGCCTTACCAGCGGTTGAGCCATTGCTCTGGTGAAGTTGCGTTCCTTTATCATATTCATTGCTCATGTTTCCAAAATATAACCTTTCTGTCATGTTGCTCATCTTTCTCGTTTGCATTGGTGGAAGCAATACTTCTCCCCAATAACATCCAATCCTTTTTTTTTCTTTTGCTTTGTCTTTTAGATGAAAAATGTCTTCGTTCTCCTATTTCTTAGTTCCAGCCACTAATCCTTTATTAACATATCTTATTTTCCTCTGAGAATCTGATTTGAAATAATTCCTTTAAGATTCTCCTATAACGTTCTCTCGACCAGAATTCATTTTTCAAGTAGTTTTCAGTTCAAGTTTTCAGTTCCTCCTCCTCCTCTCTCTCTCTCTCTCTCTCTCTCTCTCTCTCTCTCTCTCTCTCTCTCTCTCTCTCTCTCTCTCCTTACTGTGTCATTCTTACGATCTTAAAGAGGAGACGCTGCTCATTTCACGGGAGACGTTCAACAGAACGTTCCCCTCAAATGGGTGTGTGGGGGTGTCACGAAATGCTTTTTTCAAAAAGATCTTGGAATGCTGGGAAGTCTCTTGTGTTTGGCTGAGCACAAATCCTCTCTCGAGAGCTCACAATGCCTCCCTCAAGATATAGGACCCATCGTCCACCCTGAGAATATTGGAGATTGTTGGAATATTTTTGTCATGAATATAAAGAAGTATTGCCGTTTTTATCTTTACCCTAAAGGTTTAAACCCCAATATTGGCTGAAATATTGGCCAAGCGCTGCATAGCAGCAATATTCTTTATTATTCATTTAATCATCTTTTACGCCTTATCTTATGTTTATATATATATATATATATATATATATATATATATATATATATATATATATATATATATATATATATATACATATATATATATAGCTACAGCAATTCAGTAATACGGTGCGTCATGATATAAACTGAAATGATGTTAGAAATAAGGAGTAACATAGCAATAAGTTGCATCGTAGGAATAAGGTGTTCGATGCTCTGTTCACTGCTGGTGAGAACTGATTTTCCACAACAGGAGGAGCAGCTGAGTGATAGTCCCAGTTGGAATTTGAGTGGAAAAGGAGTGATGGGAGAGTACAAAGTTATGGCCCTCTGTAGTGCAGTGGTCAGCGTGACGCATTCACGCTGGCAGCCTAGGGGTCGAGTCTGCAAAGGTTTATCGAATCCTGGTCACAGCAGCCTTAGACAGTCTTAGACAGAAATTAACCTATTCGCATATACGGAAAGTACCATCACCATCAACCATATGGAAGTACAGTAAACACTCCAGGAACCCGAGCCACCAACTTAGATGTATAGAGGTCCAACTCCTTCGACTGTATCTTTTGATATCAGGGGTGGGAAATGACACATCCAGGCCTTTGGTACGATCGAGTCGTCTTCAATGATGTTCTTGTATTCCCACCACCAACAACAATGCTAGCAACAGGTTCCTCTCTCTCTCTCTCTCTCTCTCTCTCTCTCTCTCTCTCTCTCTCTCTCTCTCTCTCTCTCTCTCTCTCTCTCCCCCACCCGCCCACTCCCGCCACCCTTTCCATTGCCATTGTTAGATTCGAACACCAATTAGGTCCATCTGATTAATAATGCCTAAACATGGCTATGATATGATATGACTTCTGATGAGATTCCACTTCAACGCAGATTAATATCGCCGAAAATTTTTTTTTGATTCTTTTAGTTGAAAATACCGGAACCTGCCATGCGTTGCGACAGAGCTGCAGTAGCTGTATATATATATATATATATATATATATATATATATATATATATAATTTGTCAAATGAAATAAAGCGGATAATGGTATTGTATTATTAATGGGAAGGATATGATTGGTTTTGATTCCCCCTCTCCCATGGGAAACACCAGGTACTCGCTTGTTATGTGGGATCCTGGCATCTCGCGGCAGATAACGCTGGTGTGGTGGGATGTGTGTGTGTGTGTGTGTGTGTGTGTGTGTGTGTGTGTGTGTGTGTGTGTGTGTGTGTGTGTGTGTGTGAGTTCCACAGAACCAGTAAAAGTTCCACCCCGTCTGCGTGAGTGTGTGTGTGTGTGTGTGTGTGTGTGTGTGTGTGTGTGTGTGTGTGTTATAACCTGTCTGGTACTACCTACTTGAAGATTCGAGAATGGGGGAAGCTTTGTACTCGTAGGTCACCATCTCTTGTCCTTTTATCTTAAATGTTAAGTGATTCTTTGTACCTGCTAATCATGCAGTTCCTTGTATCTCCCAAAGGTGTTCTCATTTTCGTCCTCTTTGGCCCTGTTCTCCGAGTCCACAATTCTGTTGCTGAAGAAAATGTTCCTCAAGAGACTTGGTACTCCTTTCTTATTTAGCTTTCGGTTGTGAGCCTTTGTCCACTTGCAATGTGGAGGTGCTGCTCTCTCTCTCTCTGTGGACGTCCTTAAGGCCCCTTTAGAAATTCGTACGTAATTATCATGTCTCCCTAAACTCTTCTCTCTTCCAGTGTCGAGAAGCTGAGGTGTTTCCCTCCAGCCTTGGTGGCTCTGTCCTCTGAGTTCTTGTATACTGTTCTTACTGTAGTTGACAACAGCTGTTCTCTTACCATAGATATATCTCAATACCATTCGCCTACAGACTTATGTATTACGTTCGGCCAAGTTCGAAACCCTCGGTCTAGCGATGCAGTGGAGTTCCATCTCGATATTCCTTGTGTTTTAAGGAAAATGTGAGAGATATACTTGTATCCTTTTTTTTTACATCACTAGGATCCTGAGATGTTCCATACACCTTGATGTAACAAATATCGCAGACCTGTTTAAATGTGAATGCATCCTTGGAACAAATATCGCAGACCTGTTTTAATGTGAATGCTTCGTTGGAACAAGAATTTGAGGTTACCCAGGACAGGCGCGAGGTGTGATGGTGAGTCAGAGCGTCAGGATTTCTCAATACTTTGATTTGATTGGAGGCGTCACCAAGCGTCAAGTCAGGCGACCAAATCCATAAACATGACTGGGACTTGATGCATCGGCCACATCCATTACGAGAGCGTATATTTATGTATGTGGTCTTGGAATCGCCTTCAACAACTTCAGGTGTTCCAAGATTTTCCGGTGGATGGATGTAGTAACTTCGCATCGACAGCCTTAGTGACCCTTATTAATTCATAGGCTTAAACCCCAACCAACCAATCCTAAGAAGAAGAAAGAAAAAGAGAAAAAAAGAAAACGCAGCAAGGACCACTCTCTCAATTCTTCCGATCGCCAGCGCCTTTCATCGCCAGTCACCTCCGCCATCCTGTGCGTCGTCGCTCAGTTCAGTCACTTTATCTCAAGCGGGGAGTATGAGACGCTTATTGCATCCAACGCATCCTGCTGGCCTCTTGGTTCTGTGTCTGGCTCACCGAAGCGACGCCTACCTACCTACCTGCCTGGCGGCATCATCTAACCCATTCCCTCTTAGCCTACGCCGCTAAATGCAACCAACTAACGCCTGTATACGCATGGCGTCAGCGAATTATCGTCACGACCGACACTCCCTAACTTGGCCCGCGTATCCCTCAGTTCGTTGCCACTAACGATGCTCATCTGTATAGGCGACAAACGCAAATATAAATTCATTCGTGGACGTCAAGCTAGAGAATTTCATGTCACCTTTTGAAGGTATGGATGGAGTTACATCCATTCATCCTCAATGGTATATCACTCCAGATGTTAACAATCCTGCTGTAGACAAAATACTTCATCTCAAACGGAGTAAAATGTTTGCCCACGAG
This sequence comes from Panulirus ornatus, assembly GCF_036320965.1. Lineage (NCBI taxonomy): Eukaryota > Metazoa > Arthropoda > Malacostraca > Decapoda > Palinuridae > Panulirus > Panulirus ornatus. The sequence continues at coordinate 65,033,343 of NC_092243.1, read as the reverse complement.
TTTCTGTTTTCTTTCGTACGTATGAAATGAGACTTATCTAACTATAGATAGCTGCTTAGATCCGGACTGTCAAAGTCTTTCCTCATTTTGAATACCTGTATCAATCACCTCTTAACCTTCTCTGTCCTAAACCTGGGTCTTCCAAACTGCTCTCAAAAGTATTCCAGTAGCTCAGTGATTTTTCTTTTCAAGAGGAAACCTACTATTTGTGGAATATTGTAGTCTGGGACGAATACACAAGTCCTGTCTGTATTTTTTCCTAAACATCTCGCTGTCCATAAACACAAAGAGTGGTTTTGACTATGATCAAAATGTAGTTTGCTTCCTTCGCCCTTCTTGTCCTCTCTCTTCCGTCAACTAGCTCCTTCATGCCCAGATTTTCCATCCTCTCGTCTTCTTCCTTCCACCATCCATCTTCTTCATGTCCAGACTCTCCATCCTTCTCGTCTTCTTCCTTTCATCATCCATCCATCTTCATTCCCAGAGTCTCCATTATTCTCGTCTTCTTCCTTTCATTATCCATCCATCTTCATTCCCAGACTCTTCATCCTTCTCGTCTTCTTCCTTCCATCACCCATCTCCTTCATTCCTAGAGTCTCCATCCTTCTTGTCGTCTTCTTTCCATCATCCATCTTCTTCATGTCCAGAGTCTCCATCCTTCTCACCTTCTCCATTCCATCACTTATCTCCTCCATGTCCAGAGTCTCCACTACGTCTACGATTTTCTTTTGCTCCTCTGCCGTCCTGTCCTCCCGACTATCGGTATGATCTCGTAGGCAGAAAACCACAACCTACCTTACTTCTCTCCCATTCGCATCCCGTTATTCACTCTTCAGCTGCTCTTGCGTGAATTTACCCGCAATATCAGCCAAGTTTCTGTATCGTAAATTCTCCAGCAGCAAATCCTCCTTTACCTCGAAACACAACTCCTGAAAAAAATATTTTCGTGCGCCTCTCACATCCCGCGATCACTTCCTCGATACCCACTCCCTATCCTCCGACACAAGAGTGTTGACTACCGACCACAATTCCTTTCCTCCCTATCCTCTCTCGTCTCCAGTGATCTCTGCTGACTTGGCCTTCCTCTTTGCCCCTCATCATCTTCCCCTGGACCACTGAGTCGTATATGGCACATGTCATCTGAACAAGGTCCAACTGTATCTATGAATGTATTCTGGGAAATGACGACCAGTGGGTCAAAAAAAAATATAAAAAAGAAAAATGGTTCGTTCCTTGGTCCTAATGGATGTCATGTGCTGCCATCTCGGGAGAGGTTTACCAACCTCAACTTGTCAACAAGAGAGGCGAGCCACACTATGGAGCAGGAAGGTTATCTGAAGACCAAACTTTATGCTGTTATTATAAATATCTACAACGTTTTGTTATAGCACATATGAAATACGGCGGAAACGATAATAAAAATTTTCGTTACCTTATTGTGTACTGGTTCTCGATAACTGAATCTTGTGAACTATTCCAGTTATGATGACTGAATCTCGTAAACTGTCTCAAATGACTGATTCTCTTCACCTGTATCAGTCATAATGAGTGATTCTCGTGAGCCATTTCTATCATCATGACTGAATCTCGAGAAAAATATTTCAATAATATTGACTGAATTTCATAACCTCTTTCAATTATTTTGACTGAATCTCCTAAACTATCCCAATCACATTGACTGAATCTCGTAAACTTCTTCAGTCATAATGAACGAATCTCGTAAACTATTGAACTTTTATAATGACTGAATCTCGAAAAATAAATTCACAATCATAATGACTGAATCACGTAAACTAAGTTCAATCATAATGACTGAATCTCGTAAACTAATTCACTTTAGACGACTGAATCTCGTAAACAATTTCCATCACAGTGACTGAATCTCCATACACGATGCCAGTCATGTCCAACAGATTCATATGCAACAAATACGAACACTCACACACACACACACACACACACACACACACACACACACACACTGCTCATTTTTGTTATAAATTACTGCAATGAGTTGATCTACTATAATGGCTGTGTTTACACGGGCTGGAGGTGGACAGTCAACAGAAACAACGGATGCCAGGATGTTTCACCGTAAAATCTGGAGCGAAATCCTCATGATTTGTGATATACCACTTGGGACTGAGGAGAATATTTGGCAAGCTAAGGATGAAAATGATCTACTTCAGCCAACGATGTGCCTTACAGAGATCTCCCTAGTATGATACAGATTGAAAGAGGAAAAGTTAAAACTCGTGTAGTAATCAAATGAGACCACGGTTGTGCCAAGCGTAAATTGGGCAAGAATTTACATACCATAACACTGGCCGTATTTAGTAAATCAGCTCAGCTGAAATTAAGCTTGTTAGGAAGGCATACTTCACACAGAAGTATGTGGTTAATCCGTTCCCCTTTTTTAAGAGAGAGAGAAAAAAAGAATATATATATATATATATATATATATATATATATATATATATATATATATATATATATATATATTATCCCTGGGGTTAGGGGATTAAGAATACTTCCCACGTATTCCCTGCGTGTCGTAGAAGGCGACTAAAAGGGGAGGGAGCGGGGGGCTGGAAATCCTCCCCTCTCGTTTTTTTTTTTTTTTAATTTTCCAAAAGAAGGAACAGAGGGGGCCAGGTGAGAATATTCCAAAAAAGGCCCAGTCCTCTGTTCTTAACGCTACCTCGCTAACGCGGGAAATGGCGAATAGTTTAAAAGAAAGAAAAGATATATATATATATATATATATATATATATATATATATATATATATATATATATATATATATAGATAGATAGATAGATAGATAGATAGAAATTGACCTACTTTAATATAAAATAAAAATGCTGCAACATATTCTTATTGTCACTAAGGACTATCATTACAGTTATGTCAATATCATTAATTTATATTTCTGATCTGTAAATGACGAAGTCAAATGTGATGTAACCAAGGCATCCCATTTTCCATCAGTGGAGAGGTCAAGTGTATGGGGGGAAGACCCTCCCAAGCTACGATGTGAGGCTTGGCTATAACAAAATGTCTCAATTTATAGGTCATTAATTACTCAAGAAGCATCTCCAGCTAACTCCACTACACAGTTTCAGAAAAAGTCTTTATTCTTCCTATGAAGGTTCTTTTACACGTTGTTAACTATTCAAACTTGCCTGTACTTCAAAAGATCCGGAAGTTCCATTAAAACTTAATCAAGCAAAGTTGGAACAATTTTCAGGAGCTCTTTTGTTTTCCTTCATCACTTCCCCCTCTTAGCTCTAGCGTCTACCGAGGCACATAATTCACTGTACCACACAACTCAGGTTATATCTACTCGAAACAGATGGTAAAAAATAAGAGATATAAAACATAACTTTCATGCCACTGAATATTCAAAACAATCTCCACCAAACATTGATAGGAGAGGTAAGAGCTTCATCTAACAATAGACGACATGTAGTCATCTACAGAAAATTCTACAACAACGAACGCTATGCGTTGAACAAATGGTACCTTTAAGAGGCTGGATCCCACTACAACAATATAATACACATATTTATAGATTCTGATACCCTTTGGATGGGAGCAGATGTCTTTCAAGTCCAGCAGAGTGGAAGAACTGAACGGGTACCTAACTCCCTCCACAGCACTGGTGCAAGCCCTGCCATGACGAGCAAAAGGGGGCAGCAGCCTTCTATAACTTGCACCTCACCAGGTTCCCAAAACCCAGTGTGCCTCTGCCGTCACTCGTATCCCACCAGTCCATCACCTTCACTACATATCACCACAATCCGCTTACCCATCCCATTCCTCCCTCGCCACCAACTGCTGACCCACACAGTGAGTTAAACCACTCACGCGCCTCGGCGAATTCATATTTCCCTGGGAGAGCTGCACGCGACTGACGTGTACTGTTCTTTCCAGTTTCGCGACGTGATCTGTCCATTGATGGGATAAGATGTGTCTGGTGTACTGCTGCTACCAACACCTTCTGAGGGGGGAACGCACGGGCAAAAGTGTGTGCAAGGTTCGATCTCCATACAAAAATATTAATCATCTTAAAATGATCGTTTTCTCTCCTAAATCACCACCTCGTCGGCAAAGCCTCCTTGTCTGACATTAGCCTCAGACAACACCTCAGGATAAGTCATCCTTCATACGGCTCATCCCAGCCCAGTGGCGAGCGGTCGATCTCAATCATACATCTCATCTCAATCATTCATCGGGGAAGTGTCATTTCACCTCAGTCATTCATCTCGTGAATGAGAAAAAAAAAACGAATATCCTAATGAGTTTTTGTACCTGAGATTAGATTCATCACGCACATTGACCCAAGAAGAATGAATTACTCAGTCTAATTTTTTCGTCTCTGTGAAGTTTCCCAGGAAGCAATGAACCTGGGTTCGAATCCAATTCTATTTTCTTCTTATTTTGCGCTACATTGTTTTGAATTTTCCCCCCGGATGCTCGTTTCAATGGACTCCCTAGCGTCGATGCTTGACAGATGCGTCATCACAGAAGATCCGGAGATCAAAATCATTCACTGAAGAAGGACAGGAAAGAAATTCTGCCTTACGGGACGTCGCAAAGTAAGATTTCAAGCCTCGTAGCCTTGTGCTAAACCTTAGTCTTACACTTCATGATGTGTGGCGAGTGTCAGAACGAACGACATTTCTGGTCTCTGAGAATCAAACTTTAGGCAAGCAGCTCCGCTCGTCATCCTCCGGTATACGTACGAGGAAAACTTGGGTACAAATGCTTTTGAATCTATCTATCTATAAATCTATCTTTCTATATATATTTATATCTATATCTATATATCTATCTATCTATATATCATATTTGTTTGCCGCTTTCAGTGTTTGCGAGGCAGTATCAAGGACGAAGAAAGGCCACATTCGTCCACATTCATTCTCTAGCTGTCATGTGTAATGCACCAAAACCACAGCTCCCTATCCACGTTCAGGCCCCACAGGCCTTTCCATGGTTTACCCCGGTCACTACAAATGCCCTGGTTTAGCCTACTGACAGCGCGTCTACCCTTATAAACGGCATCGTGCCAACGGGAAATGATCGGAAACACGTTGCTTATATATATATATATATATATATATATATATATATATATATATATATATATATATATATATATATATATATATATATAATAAGGCGAAGGATATTCGATCACTTGTAGGTGAATAATCGTTTCTCTGAAGACGACAGAGCAGCCGGTTTTCTATTCAGCGCCTCACCATAGCTGTTTAACTAGGGAGCTCACGTTACTTCAACAGCTCACGTCTCTCCCCAGAGGAACTGGTAGAGTTCAAGGATTTCTGGTTTATAATTGAAGATATGAGAAAGTTTACAAGAGTTTAATACTTCAATATAGAGTCCAACGTCCACACGTATTACTTTCTTTAGAAAAAGAAATTACGGACTTTTATTTGTATTTCAAATAAAGGAAACAAAAGAAAAAAAAAATGGAGTGGTGAGGGAAGAAAGTACTGCAATAAGTCACCGAAAAAAGAGTTCCTTTTTCTTTGCTTAAATATTTAATCTCCTTCTCGAGGCTGTGGTTCCTTCACTTTGACCAAGAGGTCAACAGTTCTGTAAACCCTGCGACCCTTTCACCTCTGGGCCTCCTGCAGCTTTAAGGCTGCGCTCCTTCCAGTAGCAATGCTGGTACTCCACTCACAGAGAGAGTTCTGCAACGAAACTATGTGGTCCCACTCCGTCAAAAGACAGCGACACAGACTCGTCGAAGGTGACCTTCCATTTGGGGAGTAGAAACACGAAGGCAAACTCCGGTAACATATGCGTACGTCTGTCCCTAAACATGGAGACCACAGTGTCAATGGTCGACATTGTGTAATACGAGTATCAAGTGGCACCTGCTTTGCTCAGTGCCCCTCCACGAGTTAGATATAAGGTGAAATAGGAAGATAATTCATTCAATAGTTTACAAAAGAATGTCTGCCATGAAATTCACGTCAGGCCTAATAATATCTACGTGCTATAAATCTAATTTGTCATCACTGAGCAGTCTAGGGTTATAACACCTGCAAAATCACCAGTTTTGATAATTAATCATTATGCAAATTCATTCTACAACGAGCCGGAAAATCTAATTGGTTTCTCACCTCTAAGGGAGTTTACTTACATCATGTACGTATGAAGTTATTGTTCTGCTTCATTTTTGAATTACCATGTCAACGAGAAGGTAAGCACAAACAGACAGACAGACAGTACTAGTCCATAAACAGACAAGCTCAAAGACAGAACGAGGAAGCCTCCAAAGACAGACAGAACGACAGAGTGCCCACAGACAGAACGAGGAAGCCTCCACAGACAGACAGGACGACAGAGTGCCCACAGACAGAACGAGGAAGCCTCTACAGACAGACAGAACGACAGAGTGCCCACAGACAGAACGAGGAAGCCTCCACAGACAGACAGACAACGACAGAGTGCCCACAGACAGAACGAGGAAGCCTCCACAGACAGACAGAACGACAGAGTGCCCACAGACAGAACAGCCAGACACAGGAGTGACGTCATAACGCTCCACGACGACCACCACGGGTCAGAATGAGACTGGGAATCGAACCACAAGAATGAACCCGCCAAATTGCATGGCCGGCCCGGCCTCACTGGTGACGTCAATACTGCAAAGATGAACATCGCCGTCACCAACCTGACCTAGACCAACGTTCGTCAGATGAATATCATCCAATACCACAAACGTTCGTTCTCTCTTCTCCCCAACACCATCCATCCCTTATTTTTCCCCCCTCAACTCTTAAACACTGGAGAAGGTAATCCTCGAATAAGTAATACTCGATAGGGAATGATGATTATTCACGATAAAAGTAATCAATATGTGTCGTTCATTATTACGTGGTGGGGCCAGTGGTGGTAGAGTCTCGTCTCAGGGCACGGCGGTGCTCGAAGGACGCGCCCACGGACCTTGTCGACATGCTTAACCTAAAGCTTATTCCCGGACCATCACTAAAGGCGAGGAGCCAGCAGCCACTGGGGGGTCGCTGGAGCTCAGCACACAGACACAGAGAGGGGAGGAGGGGAACAGCAACAGCAGCTTCATGAATGGCCCATGCTATATTGGGAAGGGCGTAAGTACACGTGACGAACTCATTTGTTAGTTAGGATTCATCACTGGCGTCTGCATGTAAAGGTGTACGTCATTGTGTATGTCATCAGTGCTCCCCCCTTAGGAGAACTGTGAGGGAGACCCAACCGTCCGCTGGCGAACATTTATAACAGCGTTGAAGCAAAATACAGAAGTGAATATACAGCGAACTGTTTACATCGCATTTCAGACCAAAACTATAGTCTCCTTCTTAGGTCTGGTCATCGCACTTTTAAACAAAACACAAAACAAAAAATAACTGCAAAATAAGATAAAGAGGAGGAAAACGAAAGTGGTATGAGTAGTTACAGTGAGAGGGCTAGGGGGGCCATAGGTCTGTGTACACCGTGGAAGAGAAGAATAGAGAGGAGATTTGGTCACAACCTTGAGGTTTACGAACCAGTTCGATGATGTCAACAGAGCGCAATTCTTCGAAACATACAAAGACAGTATAACAAGACTCCATAACATTGAACCTGAAATAAGTGGAGGAATGGAAGAAACCAAGTGATAAAACTGTGAATAGTGAATAGCAAACATCAAAAGTTCAAAAAGGTTCCACTGTAATGGAGAACGTTCAGAGATCAGGGGAATGTATAGGTCAGTTGTTTACATCAGTATAAGAGCCCTAAATAAGGTAGCTAGTTTTGATCAAGCAGGGGAAAAAGTGGCTTGGACTCGCTGGTCAAGTATCATACGTGTCGAGTGATGGTTCTGATTCAACAGATAACCGGTCCAGCCCATTCATTAGGCCTAGTCAGAAAGGATTCATTATGCTAACAGACAGTGGAATAAATCCCCTGAAGGACAGACACTCTTGATATGTTTGGGAATAGAAACTGTATGAGGCCAATGATGATTAATTACTGCTGATTGGTCCAGGGTTCGGTCATCAAATGGAGATGATTTCCAGTGATCTTAAGTCTTATTCCGATCTCTTTCAGTTTCCGTATAGCTCAGTGCTCCTCCTGGTGAAAGACTGAAAGGAGGCGTAGAGGGGGTTAAATAGATCTGCAGGCTTCAGTTATGAGACGTCCCGAACTCACACACGACACTGAAGCAGCGAAGGAACGAGACTGAGTGATCTCAATATTGTGAGTTGGTTTCGCATGACACTCTTTGCAACGCCAAGATCTCCCTTGATGGATCAGCTTTTACATATCAAGTTACGTTATCCTTCATGTAATACACAGTGTTACAAGTGGATGTCAAGGTTGCCTCTTGGACCCGCGACAGAAGGGTTCGAACTGACGAACAGGCCACGGTGAACACAACCAACGTAAATGTCTGGATTGGGCCAACTGCCCTCGCGTGGAAACTGATGTACTCTGTACATACATCTTACGATCATGAAACGTATGACTTTACATCATCAGGATACTGCACGCCTCCTTAATCACAACTAGCATCTAAGCCACAATGACAATGAACAGGTTATTCTCTTTTGAATTGTCTGTAATACCTTCTCACTTTTACCACAATGATCTGTGTGAGTTTCTGATATCCTCCAGTGTCATAGCCTCAAAAGGACCTGATGGTCTGTTGTTGTTTGAATCCCTTTGTATTCCTCTGTGTCATATTTCAGTAGAGTAACATATGCATCAATGTTTGTCACAGTGTAATCAAAGAAATCCTCTTCCAAGATTTTGATATTTAATGAATCTCTACTCTCAGAACTTCACATACGACTAAAATTCACCACGAGTTATCAAGAGTTATCAAAGACATTATACCCCTGACAATATTCATATCTCAGAAAAGAAGAAATCAATAATTTACAAGAGAACAATGATCAAAAACAAGGTTAAATGACAGGTGGTTGGCATCTCATTCTACTCTGTTTATGGTATATGGAGAATATTGTATACTACTGTTGGTGGCGTTTTTTCTTTCAACGACGTACGAGTGTGTGAGTAGTAATATATATAAAAGTATAATGCATACAAAGTACTATGAATAAATAATATATATATATATATATATATATATATATATATATATATATATATATATATATATATATATATATATATATATATATATATGTATATATAATCGGACAAATATTGTAATCATATCTTTTGTTCCTGAATAATTTTTTGTTGTCTGGATATTTCTCAAAAATGTAAAAAAATAATCCGTAGCACGAATAAATGTGGCATATGTTCCATACGTAATTTTTCCCCCCCTTCTACCTTAATTAATGGTTAAAATTATTTTTTTTCCCCTAGTCTTTTTCTTTAACTGAATAAACTCGCGTGTCGGATTGATAAAAACAATCTCGAACACAATTCCAGGAATTTGATCACATATACGGCGCGACCACTGTGGCGATCATCATTCGGTGCCTATAACAAACGGTAATTAGCCAGGCATGAAACGAGAGAGAGAGAGAGAGAGAGAGAGAGAGAGAGAGAGAGAGAGAGAGAGAGAGAGAGAGAGAGAGAGAGAGAGAGAGAGAGAGAGGTACGAATCCTGGTCACGGCGGCTGGTCCGTAGTCAATCCAGCTGTTCATCCTCCCCTACGGGGCTGGTCGGTTAAGTGGGTACATTGCTCAGGCAAGGATATATATATATATATATATATATATATATATATATATATATATATATATATATATATATATATATATATATATATATATATATATACCACGTTAGCGAGATAACATCAAGAACAGAGGAGAGAGCCTGAGGGAATATACTTACATATGTGTGTGTGTATTCCCTCAAAGGCCCAGTCCTCTGTTCTTAACGCTACCTCGCTAATGCGGGAAATGGCGAATAGTTTGAAAAAAAAAAAAATGTGTGTGTGTGTGTGTGTGTAATAATCAAAACAAAAGAAGGGGAGGGGTACCAGCATCCCAGTCCCGCCCCTTTTAGTCGCCTTCTACGACACACAGGGAATACGGGAGTACCAGCCTTTCTCCCTTATCCCCAGGGATAAGCGCGGGATGCTTGGGACGTTGAGGTATGCAAAGCGAGAGAGTCATGGCAACTAGTGTGACGAAAAGAGAAGATGAAATGAACCACTTACCCAAGATGAAGTGCGGCAAAGCGGCTGGAGTGGATGGGACTGCAGGTGAAGCCCTCAAGATAGGTGGATGACTGTGTTGCTGTGTTTATTTAGGATTCTCAGGTCATGTAAGGCTCAAGGCGAGAGAACCTCAGCATTGGTGTGTAGAAAGGTATGGGGAACACCAAAGTGAACGCTCGACTCACACAGAGAGATCTACCTTTGTTGTGTGTACCTGGTAAGTCATATGGGAGAATGGTGATTGGGTTGGTAGTAGCATGAGCAGATGATGAGACTAGAGAGGAATAATGTTACTCTAAGAATGGTGGTAGAAATGATGTGGCTCAGGTGATAGGTTAGGTGAAAATCGTGTGAGAAATACTGAAGAGAAACTAAGGGATGTGTATGTGGTTCTGGAGAACGTGTGGTAGAAGGCTGAGGGTCATGCTTTGTGCAAAGTCTTACGAATTTGTGGTGCAAGAGGTGAGCTAGTAGTAGAAATAGTGAGAGAAAGTGTAATGTGTATTCGTCTGAACGGTAAGAGGGTGACTGATTCCAGGTGAAGGCAGGTCTACGGCAGTAGTGTGTGATATCACGACAGTAGTTTGAACCCATCTATGGATGGGATGGCAAAACAGGTGTATACCAGGATCTTGGAGATGGGGCAGGTCTGGGGAAGGGACTGTGAAGTGAGTCAGTTGCGATTTGCTGTTGGCAGAATCGATTAGGAAACTGCTGAAGCTGGTACCTGAGTTTCAGAAAGTGTGTGAAAGACAAACTTGAGAGTTCATTTTTAAGCTTATCAAATGTAGCACTGGAGAGAGACAGGTGGGTTGCAGCGTCTCTGAGTGGAGAAAAACTCTAGAGCAAAATGAGTGTTTCAGATAACAGAGAGTGAATATGACAAGAGGATGAGATCATGAGAGCTGAAGTAAGCCACATGGTGGGTGAGGGGGGGTTAAGGTCCTGTGTGCACTGAGGAGTGTGTGGAGAGAGAGAGAGATCACTCTCTGTGGGGGGCAAAATGCAACCGTCCGATGGTATAGTAGCCTCGACGGTACACAGGGGTTGAAGTGCTGTCAGCGCACTGAACGGGGGCGTGTAAAACGGCGGGGATCAACCATGCAGAGGTCTGTGAGGCCTGGCTATTGTTTCGATGAAATGCATATGACAGCTGTAGAATGGACGTGAGCGAATGCGGCCAATCTTGGTCTATTCCTGGCGCTACCTCGTTAACACCAGAATCGGCGATCAACTATGAATATGAGGTGTGTGTGTATGTGTGTGTGTGCGTGTGTGTATACTCTTGCGAGTGAAGTCTGTCGTCTACGGAGCGACAACCTCAACGCTTCCTCCACTCACCCCTCACATTCACGACACATCGACCCCACGACAGTTGGGATGCGGCTGCCACAGCCACACCGTCAGCAGCCTTCGCTCAGTATCGACGACGTCGGTTGTGGAGCGGCCGATTCATGTTCGCCCACGTTATCTGAACTCGTCGAACTGGCGGGCGGGAGGGGAACGACGATTCCGGGTCATTCTCTACCCTCCAGGACCGGTCAGCGACCGTCAGTTCCCGGTGGTAACCGGTTCTCTTTGACCGACCTGCTTCACCTACTCGGTGAATGATACTGAGCCATGAGCACGAGTGTCTCCCACCCTGATTGCAGGTTTGTCAATAACTCATTACCTATGAAATACTGTCGTTTGCACTGATTCACTTACGACTGATTGTAATATGTATTACACACACACACACACACACATATATATATATATATATATATATATATATATATATATATATATATATATATATATATATATATATATATGGAGTGAAAAAGATTTTGTGTGATCGGGGCCTGAACATGCAGGAGGGTGAAAGGAGGGCAAGGAATAGAGTGAATTGGAGCGATGTGGTATACCGGGGTTGACGTGCTGTCAGTGGATTGAATCAAGGCATGTGAAGCGTCTGGGGTAAACCATGGAAAGCTGTGTAGGTATGTATATTTGCGTGTGTGGACGTATGTATATACATGTGTATGGGGGGGGGGGCATTTCTTTCGTCTGTTTCCTTGCGCTACCTCGCAAACGCGGGAGACAGCGACAAAGTATAATAAAAAAATATATATATATATACAATATATATTTCTTTTTCTTTTTTCGTACTATTCGCCATTTCCCGCATTAGCGAGGTAGCATTTCGAACAGAGGACTGAACCTTTGAGGGAATATCCTCACTTGGCCCCCTTCTCTCTTCCTTCTTTTGGAAAATTAGAAACGAGAGGGGAGGATTTCCAGCCCCCCGCTCCCTCCCCTTTTAGTCGCCTTTTACGACACGCAGGGAATACGTGTGGAGTATTCTTTCTCCCCTATCCCCTATCTCTAGGATACTACCTTCGTATTTCCTGCGTGTCGTGAAATGCGACTTCTCTTATTTCCATTTCTAAATAATGGAACAGTAAAAGGAATGAATATTCTCAGGCTGGGGTGTCTGAATGTGTGTGTGGATGTAATCATAATTAAAGGAAGGAAAGATAGGTTACAACCTATCTTTCCTTCCTTTGAGGAGAGGAACCTGGATGTTCTGGCTCTGAAAGAAAGTTCAAGGGTAAAGGTTTGAAAACGTCTTAAGAGTAAAGTCAGGGGGTTGGTTTTAGGATAAAAGCTAAGGAAAGGGTAGCACTAATGCTAAAGTAGGAGTTGTGGGAGTGTGTAAGAGTGTAAAGAAGTAAGTTCCACACTGATGTGGGAAAAATGGAAGTGTACTGCGAGGGATGGTTGATAATTATTGCTTATGCATCTACCCATGAGAACAAAGACCATGAGAGGCAAGTTCTTTGGAGCATCTGAGTGAGTGTGTCACCAGTTCTGATGCGATAGACCAAGCATTAGTGATAGGTGATTTAAATGCGAAATGTGAGCAATGTGGCAGTTGAGGGTATAACTGGGAAGCATGGGCTATTGTCATGTAAATGGAAATGGTGAATAGCTTGTAGGGTTGTTTGTTGAAAAAGGACTTTTGACTGGGAATACGTAAGTATACTTATTATGTGTGCAGGATGGCCAGCGGGCATTATTGGATTACATACTAATCAACAGTGAAACATTTTGGATGTGATAGCATTGAGAAGGGCAGCGGGTCAGATGGCTGATTATTACCTTATGGAGACGAGTGTGTAGATTTGTAGAGTTTTTGAAAAACAGGAAACGTTATGGGCGTGAAAAGAGTGGTAAAAAGAAGTAACTCGTGAAGAAACATCAGGAGATACTGAGCGAAGAATGGCAAAATAAGAGAGTTAATGAAGCAATGGGAGTGGATGAGGAATGGAAGGTATTTAGGGAAGCAGTGCTGGCATGTGCAAGAGACGAGTCTGGCATGCGTAAAGTAGGAGGTGGGCAGGTTAGAAAGGGTAATGAGTGGTGGGATGACATAGTAAAATTGTTGGTGAAAGAGAAAAGAGTGGTGTATGGGCGAAATTTGCAGGGAAGGAATACAAATGATTGGAAGAGGTATAATATAAAGCGGCAGGAGGTCAGAAGGAATGTGCAGGGGTTGAAAAAGAGGGCAAATGCAAGTTGGGGTGAGTGAGTATCACTAAACTCAAGGGAGAGGAGGATGTTTTAGGAGGTTAATGGTGTGTGAATGGGGAAATGGTAACAGGTAGTGATGAAGTGAGGAGGAGATGGACTGTTGAATGTGTTTGATGATAGAGTGGCAGATCAAGTCCGCCGATCCTCAATGATACATCGTGGAAATCATCGCTCCAAATCCATTCGAAGCTGCTCACAAGATAACAACGAGAACCTTCAGAGATAGCCATCACCAGAGGAAAATCAGGTATTATCATCATACTGTATTTCAATACCAATATTTAATAGCCTGTCCTCACAGATGATGCAGTAAATAAATGAGGGTAAAACAAAAAAATCGGCGCGACTTCTCCCTATCAAGTTACCTTTGCTTAAAGTTATAAGAGGATAGAGGAATGCCCTACAGGTAACAGACACTCTTAGCCCACTCTAGCAACTGGTCTCCAAACAGCCTGCGTTCCTCACTTAAGGAAACTCGTGTTCATACACAGAAGAAACCCTTGCACAGATTTAGGTCACTGTAGTTCCGTTCACTGCACACAGGGATGGGTGAGCACAGTGTGTGTAATTACCCATTGGTGCTAAACTGGGAGGAAATTTTACACTCGTGGGGTCCTGTGTTTTAAACTTTTACTCTAATGCAACTTTTTAAACAAGTGTGCTCTTTGCGTTTACTATTTTCACATTCAGTTTATTCATTTCATTCATTAGTCCTGTACTACAAAAGTACTTCTTTACGTCTCTTTTACATTCACGTTTGTTTTAACAAGTTCCTTTCTTAATTTCGTGTTATATCCAATGGTAGTTTTATTTCGACATCATTCTAAGAAATGTTCAGTCTCTCATCAATTTGGTTTTAATACTCAATGGCTGTAATCAAGCATCCCTCACTCTTCTCTCTTCCAAGTAGGGCAAATTTAAGGCCTTTAGTCTTACCTGTAACTCAGCACTATTCATTCGTGTACTATCTTTGATGCTCTCCTCTGAACCTACTCTATCAAATATATGTGGGTTTTTTTTTTTTAATGTGGAGACCAAACATGTGAAACGTATTCTAGTTTTGTCCTTATGTAGGATATAGACAGGTTTCTGAATATTTACTTATCAAAATACTTAAACACTATTCTCATATTTACCAGAAGACATTTGCCACACGATCCAGCTTTTTTTCCAGTCTCCCATGGAGTACTGTCAAACGCGGTCCAGATGCAGAAAACGTACCCTGCCTTCTGTATTCCACTAATACAGATCTCATTTCTTTGTAGAAATGTTATAGCTTCCTTACTCCAGACTTCCTTTCCTTAAAATCATGGTGTCTCAGAAGAATTTCTCCTCTGGAAAAAATAAAGTGATCCATTTTCTTTTCTGATTATCTTTCCCAGTTCCTTAAAGACCACAATCATCAAGAAGGCTGTTCTGTAGCTAAGCACAACACAACATCCAGGTTTCCAGTCATAAATACAGTTATGACATTTGTGCCCTTACATGCCCTTGGTACTTTACCTTTCCCCATCTTGAAGAACATGTCAAGAGATATATTAAGCGTCTTTGGACATTTGCTTGATACGCATGGAGACATATCTTCAGGGCCATGAGCCTTAGATCTGCAAATATCCTTTAATATTGTAGATATGTCTTCTCTAGGAATTTCAGTGCTTTACTGGCGTTGGGGCTGCAGTGTCTTCCACTGTGTAAACACCTTCCAACTTGCGTCTTGGCTCCTCGCATAACCTTATATCATCCTCCATAAACTTTACATCTGAATCCATTAACCTGATGGCTTCTCTTGAACTAACAATCTATTCTTGGCGAATTCATGGAGGACCTTAGCATTTTCCTTTGCCTTGTCCATAATATCCCTTTTCACAATTGCTCTATTTCTGTTTTCTTATCTTGCTATTCTCATTCCTTGCTCCCTTATACCACACAAGTGTTGACTGCCTTCAGTCCCGCCCGTATCTTGACCACAGCACTTGGCGAAGCCAATTGACTATTTTTACTGAACCACTCCTCCCTCTTCCTCAGCCTTCCCCCTGTACCTGTTTGTGAAAGGTACTCAAGCTCCTTCTCCTTCACTGTAAATTTCACAGAAACTTCAGCCACAACGCCTTGGTTCCTGGCTACTGAACTCAATCTTCTAGTTTATGTTTCCAGAGAAATTGTTGAATAGTCTGCAGTTTCCACGATTACATCTTCTCTTTAAACCTGGTCTCATTTCTGCTTTCTTTACATCCTCATCTACTAAAATGAAGTATTTACATCATCAGTTTTTCCATTTGGTGTATCGCATATGGTATTCTCGATTTCCCATACATGTATATATGAAGGCAAGATCCAATGATGATGGTGTATCGGCCCCCCTCTCATCTTAGTGTATTCACTGGCATGCTAATACAGGATATTAAGCTGTATAATGCTCCTCACACCTGTCTCGCTAAGACTATCACAGTCTCCAAAACTAATCACTCTCCATGAGTATCCAAACTTTGGGTTATGGTGGGAGGCTTTCAAACTCGTGTTGCCCTGGAGCCTTGCATATATGCACTATGTTGTTGTTCTTATGTGTATACTCACACACACACACCATCCTAGGCAAGGGGACTCATCTATCAACCAGCCCCTAGAGGAGAAGGAACGGCTAAGTTGGCCGTGGGCCGACTGCAGCGCCAAGGACTTGAACCTGGACGGGCCTATGCGTCAATCATGGTCAGCGACACTAACCGCTGCGTAATTTCTTCTTTGTACCGTAAGGGGAAGGAATGTTACACATAGGGAGCCCCATCTCCTGAACGTTCTCCACTACCATACAGCTTAGAATCCTGTATACTGTCCTGTAATGTCCTCTGGATATCCTTTTCATACATCTCTTGAAACTATTCACTGTCTTCGTTATCAAACTCCTTTGAAAATATGTTTTCAGGTCACCCCTTACCCTTCTCTCTTCTAAAGGCGGGCAAATCTAAAGCTTCTAAGTCTTCCTCGGTACCATCTTTGCTGCTCTCCTCTGGACCTTCTTCATATGTTCTTTGTGCTTCTAAAATGCGGTGACCAAACTTGAAAAGTTTTTAATCTAGTTTTGGCCTCAAGTAAGAAGGCACCATGGCGAAAGTTTAGGGACGATTACGACTCCCAAGTCCTTCTCACACAAAGACATCAACAGATTACCTCCTGCTGGATGATGATAATAATAATCATATCTTAGCCACCTTCCGCTGTGATCCGTCCTCATTACTTTCATCAACTTGAGTGGAATTTCATGAATCATGTACCAGACGAAGACTGGAGACTGTCGAGGTCCCCTTATAAGCTGATGCAGTCACCCGACGCTTCTCACTTCTCTCATGACCTTTGTGCATCATCTGCAATAATGTTCAGACAAGAGTCCATACCTTTTGGCAAGTCTTTCACAAAAGATCAAAAAGAGTCATGGCCCCAGAACACAGAACCCTGAGGCGCTCCGCTGGTCACCTCACAGTATTTCGAGAAGAACCCCATCCCCCCTTAACGTGCGTCCTTTGTTCCCTTGCACGTAGATAACCTACAGTGTGTGTGTGTGTGTGTGTGTGTGTGTGTGTGTGTGTGTGTGTGTGTGTGTGTGTGTGTGTGAGAAGAAACCCTTTAGTCAGGGAACACCGGGAAGTAGTCGAACAGAGGCTCAACTCATTAGGTGGTATAAATTATGAAGCAAATCCCGTGGCCAATAAAACAATGTAGAGAGAGACAGCATTCTTAATTAGATAGTATGCCTTGATTTTTCTGTCATCAGAGGAGTTGAACACTGATGTTCCATGGAAGATACATTTTGAAATGGATACTTTGTGTTTGGGAAAGATGATAGATATATTTCATATTAATACATGTGATGCATTCATGTGATTTACAGTATTCAATATGAATAACAGAATGCAGTAGTATTAGAGTGTACAATAATCAACATTCATACAAACAAGTTGATTTTGATGCATCACTAACTGAGCCACAAGTGAATTAAAAATAGTGGTGAAGTTTGTTAGTTTCTTGTTGCGAAAGATACCATTGATTGTGATGAAATTCAGAACTAAAGAAAATCATTCTGGACAAAAGCAAAATGGTCCACGTTTGTTTGAATGTGATTATTGTAAGAAATCATTTGGTCGGAGGTACCATCTTCAGTACCACATTTTTTTTACACACACTGGAGAAAGACCTTTCCAGTGTGATCTATGTGATAAAAAGTATAATTCATATAACAACTTAAAACAACATATGAAGTTGCATGGGAAAGTAAAGTGTTATGAATGCAAAAAATGTGATCAGAGTTTTCAGTCTCTAAAAGAACTGGTAAAACATGAGAATAAACACAGTGATATTTATTATCACTGTAAGAATTGTGTGAAGACCTTCTCAACTAGAACTTTATATCTCAGACATGGGTGTCCATTCGAATGTGAAAATTGTGGTAAAACATTCAAACATTATATGGCTCTTATATCTCACAAAGGAAAGGAACACATGACTGTTAATACAAGTAAAAAATTTCACATAGACAGGAATGATGGTGCTACTAATAGTTTGAATGAAGTTTTAGAGGATAGCAATGAACAACTAGAAGTATTCAGGGGTAATAAACCGCATGTGTGTAGACTGTGTGGTAAGGAATTTAATAATGAAATTTCCCTTATTTTTCATGTAAGAATACATGGAGATGGTGACCCTTGTGAATGTATGGTTTGTGGATTAACATTTCCTTCAGAAACTATTCGTACTTACCATCACATGAGTGTGCATACAGGTGGCATTGATTGGCAAAATATTGAAAGTGGCAGAAAAATCTTCAAGCAAGTTTACCATGAACTTGACAGAAATTATTAGTTTTCATAAAAGTCACATTTTTCATATGTATATATATGTATGTGTGTGTGTGTGTGTGCGTGTGTGTGTGTGTGTGTGTGTGTGTGTGTGTGTGTGTTTATATATGTATATTATCCCTGGGGATAGGGGTGAAAGAATACTTCCCACGTATTCCTCGCGTGTCGTAGAAAGCGACTAGAGGGGACGGGAGCGGGGGGCCGGAAATCCTCCCCTCCTTGTATTAACTTTCTAAAATGGGAAACAGAAGAAGGAGTCACGCGGGGAGTGCTCATCCTCCTCGAAGGCTCAGAGTGGGGTGCCTAAATGTGTGTGGATGTAACCAAGATGTGAAAAAAGGAGAGATAGGTAGTATGTTTGAGGAAAGGAACCTGGATGTTTTGGCTCTGAGTGAAACGAAGCTCAAGGGTAAAGGGGAAGAGTGGTTTGGAAATGTCTGGGGAGTGAAGTCAGGGGTTAGTGAGAGGACAAGAGCAAGGGAAGGAGTAGCAATACTCCTGAAACAGGAGTTGTGGGAGTATGTCATAGAATGTAAGAAAGTAAATTCTCGATTAATATGGGTAAAATTGAAAGTTGATGGAGAGAGGTGGGTGATTATTGGTGCATATGCACCTGGGCATGAGAAGAAAGATCATGAGAGGCAAGTGTTTTGGGAGCAGCTAAATGAGTGTGTTAGCGGTTTTGATGCACGAGACCGGGTTATAGTGATGGGTGATTTGAATGCAAAGGTGAGTAATGTGGCAGTTGAGGGAATAATTGGTATGCATGGGGTGTTCAGTGTTGTAAATGGAAATGGTGAAGAGCTTGTAGATTTATGTGCTGAAAAAGGACTGATGATTGGGAATACCTGGTTTAAAAAGCGAGATATACATAAGTATACCTATGTAAGTAGGAGAGATGGCCAGAGAGCGTTATTGGATTACGTGTTAATGGACAGGCGTGCGAAAGAGAGACTTTTGGATGTCAATGTGCTGAGAGGTGCAACTGGAGGGATGTCTGATCATTATCTTGTGGAGGCTAAGGTGAAGATTAGTATGGGTTTTCAGAAAAGAAGAGTGAATGTTGGGGTGAAGAAGGTGGTGAGAGTAAGTGAGCTTGGGAAGGAGACCTGTGTGAAGAAGTATCAGGAGAGACTGTGTACAGAATGGAAAAAGGTGAGAACAATGGAAGTAAGGGGAGTGGGGGAGGAATGGGATGTATTTAGGGAATCAGTGATGGATTGCGCAAAAGATGCTTGTGGCATGAGAAGAGTGGGAGGTGGGCTGTTTAGAAAGGGTAGTGAGTGGTGGGATGAAGAAGTAAGAGTATTAGTGAAAGAGAAGAGAGAGGCATTTGGACGATTTTTGCAGGGAAAAAATGCAATTGAGTGGGAGAAGTATAAAAGAAAGAGACAGGAGGTCAAGAGAAAGGTGCAAGAGGTGAAAAAAAGGGCAAATGAGAGTTGGGGTGAGAGACTATCAGTAAATTTTAGGGAGAATAAAAAGATGTTCTGGAAGGAGGTAAATAGGGTGCGTAAGACAAGGGAGCAAATGGGAACTTCAGTAAAGGGCGTAAATGGGGAGGTGATAACAAGTAGTGGTGATGTGAGAAGGAGATGGAATGAGTATTTTGAAGGTTTGTTGAATGTGTCTGATGACAGAGTGGCAGATATAGGGTGTTTGGGTCGAGGTGGTGTGCAAAGTGAGAGGGTTAGGGAAAATGATTTGGTAAACAGAGAAGAGGTAGTAAAAGCTTTGCGGAAGATGAAAGCCGGCAAGGCAGCAGGTTTGGATGGTATTGCAGTGGAATTTATTAAAAAAGGGGGTGACTGTATTGTTGACTGGTTGGTAAGGTTATTTAATGTATGTATGACTCATGGTGAGGTGCCTGAGGATTGGCGGAATGCTTGCATAGTGCCGTTGTACAAAGGCAAAGGGGATAAGAGTGAGTGCTCAAATTACAGAGGTATAAGTTTGTTGAGTATTCCTGGTAAATTATATGGGAGGGTATTGATTGAGAGGGTGAAGGCATGTACAGAGCATCAGATTGGGGAAGAGCAGTGTGGTTTCAGAAGTGGTAGAGGATGTGTGGATCAGGTGTTTGCTTTGAAGAATGTATGTGAGAAATACTTAGAAAAGCAAATGGATTTGTATGTAGCATTTATGGATCTGGAGAAGGCATATGATAGAGTTGATAGAGATGCTCTGTGGAAGGTATTAAGAATATATGGTGTGGGAGGCAAGTTGTTAGAAGCAGTGAAAAGTTTTTATCGAGGATGTAAGGCATGTGTACGTGTAGGAAGAGAGGAAAGTGATTGGTTCTCAGTGAATGTAGGTTTGCGGCAGGGGTGTGTGATGTCTCCATGGTTGTTTAATTTGTTTATGGATGGGGTTGTTAGGGAGGTAAATGCAAGAGTTTTGGAAAGAGGGGCAAGTATGAAGTCTGTTGGGGATGAGAGAGCTTGGGAAGTGAGTCAGTTGTTGTTCGCTGATGATACAGCGCTGGTGGCGGATTCATGTGAGAAACTGCAGAAGCTGGTGACGGAGTTTGGTAAAGTGTGTGGAAGAAGAAAGTTAAGAGTAAATGTCAATAAGAGCAAGGTTATTAGGTACAGTAGGGTTGAGGGTCAAGTCAATTGGGAGGTGAGTTTGAATGGAGAAAAACTGGAGGAAGTGAAGTGTTTTAGATATCTGGGAGTGGATCTGTCAGCGGATGGAACCATGGAAGCGGAAGTGGATCATAGGGTAGGGGGAGGGGGCGAAAATTTTGGGAGCCTTGAAAAATGTGTGGAAGTCGAGAACATTATCCCGGAAAGCAAAAATGGGTATGTTTGAAGGAATAGTAGTTCCAACAATGTTGTATGGTTGCGAGGCGTGGGCTATGGATAGAGTTGTGCGCAGGAGGATGGATGTGCTGGAAATGAGATGTTTGAGGACAATGTGTGGTGTGAGGTGGTTTGATCGAGTAAGTAACGTAAGGGTAAGAGAGATGTGTGGAAATAAAAAGAGCGTGGTTGAGAGAGCAGAAGAGGGTGTTTTGAAATGGTTTGGGCACATGGAGAGAATGAGTGAGGAAAGATTGACCAAGAGGATATATGTGTCGGAGGTGGAGGGAACGAGGAGAAGAGGGAGACCAAATTGGAGGTGGAAAGATGGAGTGAAAAAGATTTTGTGTGATCGGGGCCTGAACATGCAGGAGGGTGTAAGGAGGGCAAGGAATAGAGTGAATTGGAGCGATGTGGTATACAGGGGTTGACGTGCTGTCAGTGGAGTGAATCAAGGCATGTGAGGCGTCTGGGGTGGACCATGGAAAGCTGTGTAGGTAATGTATACACGTGTGTGGACATGTGTATGTACATGTGTATGGGGGGGGGTTGGGCCATTTCTTTCGTCTGTTTCCTTGCGCTACCTCGCAGACGCGGGAGACAGCGACAGAGTATAAAAAAAAAAAAAAAAAAAAAAAAAAAATATATATATATATATATATATATATATATATAGGCACTGACAGATCGTCTGTTCATTTCTACTCCGCACAGCTCGAATGATGATTCGGAACGAGATACATTTTTCTCCATAGCGCTTAAAAAAAAACCCTCAATCAGGTTATTGATTCGGGGACAATACACCACGTCCCCTATTTGCCGGCAGCTTAATGGCGACGGGCAATGGGAGGGATGGCGAGCCCAGAGACACTGATGTTAGGTTAATGTACAGCCAATCTCGACCCCTGTGGTGGCAGGCTGATAGGGAGCTGTGTGCACGGGAGCTCAAGTATCAGGTATACCTCTGATCACCCGGGTATGCTATCTGGTCAATAACACCGAGTGTAGAATGATAGGTGGGTCAAGACGTATATATATTCATAACCTACCTTCGGTTGTGATGTTCGGCCAATAATGACCAGAGGGCCGGTCGTAAAAAAGTACATCCCTGGCTACAGGCTTTTGGTCAATAACACTGAGTTTTATGACTGTTGGGTCAAGACATATCTATAACCTACCTTCGGTTGTGATGTTTGGTCAATAATGACCAGAGGGCTAACTGTAGCGCACCTCCCGGGCTGTAGCGTTTTGGTCAATAACACTGAGTGGAGGGTGACTGGTGGGCCAGATATCAATCAACAAATAAGTACAGAGAACGGGTCCGCTTTTCACTGGACTTAAGTAAGTCACTGGTAACCAAAGCATTCCTCTGCTCGATTCCATCTACTTTAGAGGTACTTATAAATTTTACCACTTTCCTGTAATATAAGTGATATAGTGCAGTGTTGCCGTGTGCATATATTCCCTTATCAGCTGAGGATATCATAGGATGAAACTCTATTATCGTGAAACGAACTAACTCTTTATCAGGTTCAGCATGTTCTCTCGTACACCCTTCCGTACGTAGGATGATCACACAGGCATGTGCTGTGGGCAGCTCTTAGACGTTGTTGCAGTGTGTGAAAGAGACCTCGCTATACACGGTGATATACAAGAGCTGTCATACATAACAGTGCAAAGCTCAGCCAACCTCAAGGAAGCGAGGTACGAAAGTTACTCAAGACGGAGGAGGAAGAGGAATAGGAGGAGGAGGAGGAGGAGGAGGAGGAGGAGGAGGAGGAGGAGGAGGAGGAGGAGGAGGAGGAGGAGGAGGAGGAGGAGGAGGAGGGACGAAACGACCAGAGATCTGTGTGAGGGAGGTAAGGAGAGAGACTAAGACACCAGAAGTGAGGGGGGGAGAGAGAGAGAGAAAGAAGACCTCGAGAGAAAGATAGAGAAGCGAACCGTTTCAAAGGATGCGTCAACCACTTCCTGCAGAAGGAGGGGTTAAATGTCATACATACAAACACAAATGAAAGAGAAGGTACAAGCACAAGAATGACGTCATGCTTGAAATATATCCCTGTCTCTGTCCCTCCCCCACCTCTTTCAGCTTCAGCCCCACCCTACTCCCAACCCGCTAACCCACTACACCCCACAACACAATGATGTCTTATGGAAACAAGTGTGTATTAGATACAGAACAAATATGCCCTTCCTGTCTAGCTATGTCTAGGAAATTTCATGTTGGTAGCTTACATCATTAGTGAGCGGTTTTAGCCTTCCTTATTTATCGATGTGGTGCTGTAGCCTTTCTTACACTATCAGTGTGGGGCTATAATCTTGCTTATTCTATCAGTGTGGTGCTATAGCCTTTTTCTATACTATCAGTGTGGTGCTATAGCCTTCCTTATACTATATGATCCCTCGACGAATCAAGAGTGTTTCTAGATGCACGTGATACTTGATGTGAATGTATAAGACGAACAGTTAGAATGCTTGGTTTAACCAAATACAAACTTCATAAATGAGTATATACAGTAATCCAATGAAAATGGGAATTTTTAGTATGGCATTTTTTTCAGGTTATATATTCTTTTGTGTCTTAGCTAAAGAGGTGGCTTACTTGGACTCTAAAATATTTTTTGTTCATAGAGAGAAGGGTTGCATATAAACACTTATATTTTTGTTGCCTTATATATAATATAATATAATATAATATAATATAATATAACATAATATAATATAATATATAATATAATATAATATAATATAATATAATATAATATAATATAATTCAATATAATATAATATAATACAATATATATATATATATATATATATATATATATATATATATATATATATATATATAATCGCCCTTCAAAAGATACTCGACACCCCATCCACGAACACGACAGAAAACTGATGTCCAACTTCACAGCCCGGTCGCCAGGCGGCCAGAGTCATCTACGGAGGCTTTCACCTCTAAATCCCTCACGCTCTACAGTAGAGCCCCACCAGGGAGCAGTTCTCTCTTCATCCGTTGTTAATCCCTTCTGACATGACCTCCCTCCGCCACTAGGAAGAGTGTGAATTGTCGTCCCACACAGAGATGGCATCGCGGTGGCAATCAAAGCATACCTATCGCAACACAAGCATACGATATGCATGCAGCGCTGCAACACGTAGCGAGAACACTTGCCTCTCCAAAAAGAATGCTTGCGTCGCAACAGAAGTGTCCCCAGTCACTCTCCTTACAGACCGTACTCTAACCTTCCCTGTGCCCTGGATGATAAACCATTCCCACTTATGGAAACTCCAACCATAGTACCACACACGACAACACACACACACACACACACACACACACACACACACACACACACACACACACACACACACACGACAGTCACTCACCACATCAGACATCAACGCAAAGGCAATAAGAAAAAAACAAAATCAAAATATCAGAATGCTTATCGGCACTACTTTCAGCCAAGGAAGAGAATCCCTTAGTTTAAAAAGAATTTGACCGTGAATCAAGCTTCAAGTGCCTGGTCACCCAACTTCTCAATAGCAGACGTGAAGGAAAATTCAATGCAAACTACACTATATAGACGACCCAAAGGAGTAGCAAACTTGAGTAACGGCTCGGGGACCAGCAGGCCAGGGTTAATATTTTAGAAGTCTGTTAATTCTGGCTATTGATAAATCTTCTATTTTTTGCCATTTCAATCCATGTTGTTTCTAACATCGGTTCTATCACATTAAAGGGCATCAGTTTCATCCTACTTTATGTATAGCTTCTGTGTTACTGGCTGTGTTACATCATGGGGCACCAAATTCATCCCACTTTATTCAAGATGTCTTACCAGTGACGCCCTTTAGAGGTTTCCCAGAACGTAGGCCCACACTTTCGTAAGTAACCTCCTAAGACGACCACAGCGCGTGACCTTAATCTGACCTCTCAGGTAACAGAAGGGGTCACATAACCTCCGTTTCCTCACTTCGGCATCACCTGTCTGCTACTGGGCGTCAAGTAGGTGCAGTCGGCTCAAGAGGTGGTGTTATGAAAGCGTATATTCTGGGACACCTTTGTGAGGGTGTCATCAAATGTGAATTCCCCGACTTTAAAGCCAAGGGTTGTTTGTCATGTCTGAAGGCAAACGCACACTCACACACACACACACACACACACACACACACACACACACACACACACACCCTACAAAGGATCAAACCACATTCAACTCTTGTGACTAAGCCTCATTCTCGTTCTGCCTCACACCTGGATGCTAACGTCATGACTAAACAGCTGCAGGTGCCTTTGAACAGTGAATATAATACACACGACCTGCCTGCTACGCCCCTCATGTCCACAGTTGCCAATGCCGACGCAACTCTATTTTGAGGTCCCTCTTGGAAGTGTTGCAACCCTGGCAGACAATCACACTTATGAGGTTCCCTCGAAAAATGTCATAATTCTAGAAAGTCGATCAGTAGCCGAGGAACACAGGGCAAATACAGGACTCAACCGAAGATGTTGGTGGCTGTTTTTAGTCACGCACAGGCTTGGGAAAGTGTAGCATGACTACAGCATGTTCTCAAGCTGTCAGAAGTGGACAACTTTCCTGACGCTAACCTTTGCGAACATCTACACGGCCCAGCTAACTGGCATGATTTACTGGAGAAGAGGCCACTATTTTTTTTTTCTTTTTTTTTGGGGGGGGTTGGGCAGAAAGAGAGCCTATCAAAGAATCAAGTGATGATCAAACTTTTCCAATGAATGGTGAGGAGCGACACTTTCCCAAAGACTTTTACTTTCAAAGACCTCCAGATGGAGAGAGATACGAGAGGCATTGGCTTATAGGCTCGAAAAGGGTGGATGCAGTTTTCCGTTTCTCGTATTAATATGTCCGGCTCGAATACGATACAAAAATCAATCGAGAAAGGCTGTTATGATAACAGATATATGAGGGAGAGACTGGGTGACGTGAATCACCCGGTGAACGTACGTTAAACTCAAGAAAATGGGAATTGGAATGAGCAAAAGATAGCTTGTAATGAAGACGAGGCAGGTTTTGTTGATGACACGATCAGCCACGGCCTCGCCACGGACAGGTTATACCATTCTGGGTCTAACAGCTTCCGACCTCAACAACGTTAAGAGGCAAGTCTGTCAAGCAGTACTGTTTGTGTATTTACCATACATGACCTTGCATATCACACAGGCCTTACGAGAAATAAACTTTGATCATATCTGATACATGTTATCATAGCATCGGTGCAGTACGGTGGCTGAGTGATATACTGCATTGGGAATAAATGAAGGACTTCGTGAACCTAACAATAGTAACTCAGGCATTATGAATAATGGCTAAACTTGATCTCACGACGTAAGAGCAAATCCGAAATTTATGACCGTGATTTTTTTTAAACCTAGCATTCATAACGAGGTTTTCGCTATTACGTTGTTACGGGTCACATCGTGGGTGTATATATATATATATATATATATATATATATATATATATATATATATATATATATATATATATATATATATATATTTTTTTTTTTTTTTTTTTTTTTTTTTTTATACTTTGTCGCTGTCTCCCGCGTTTGCGAGATAGCGCAAGGAAACAGACGAAAGAAATGGCCCCCCCCCCCCCCCCGACACATGTACATACACACGTCCACACACGCAAATATACATACCTACACAGCTTTCCATGGTTTACCCCAGACGCTTCACATGCCTTGATTCAATCCACTGACAGCACGTCAACCCCTGTATACCACATCGCTCCAATTCACTCTATTCCTTGCCCTCCTTTCACCCTCCTGCATGTTCAGGCCCCGATCACACAAAATCTTTTTCACTCCATCTTTCCACCTCCAATTTGGTCTCCCTCTTCTCCTCGTTCCCTCCACCTCCGACACATATATCCTCTTGGTCAATCTTTCCTCACTCATTCTCTCCATGTGCCCAAACCATTTCAAAACACCCTCTTCTGCTCTCTCAACCACGCTCTTTTTATTTCCACACATCTCTCTTACCCTTACGTTACTTACTCGATCAAACCACCTCACACCACACATTTTCCTCAAACATCTCATTTCCAGCACATCCATCCTCCTGCGCACATCTCTATCCATAGCCCACGCCTCGGAACCATACAACATATATATATATATATATATATATATATATATATATATATATATATATATATATATATATATATATATATATATATATACATAAACATATATGTATATATATATTCCCATGAGTCCACAGGGAAACGAAACACGATAAGTTCCCAAGTGCACGGGATGATGTGATTATAACAGAAAAGATCACATGGGAACTTATCGTGTTTCATTTCCCCAAGGACTCATAGGAATATACTTGGTCAAAAATAAACTGTCCCTGTGTTTGAAGCGAGAAAAATTAAATGTCTATCTTTCAGTCTTGTAAGTATTATGATGACACAAAACCTGTGATTATTTCCCGACAGACTATAATCTTTTCGCACAGTGAAAGCACCGATTATTTTTCATTTGCACTGACATGGAATGTATGGCAAATAAGCACAACGTAGTGGTAACAAATTTAAAAACAAAATGAGTTATTTTTGTGAGTGGGGGTGGCAATAAAGTTTGTTGTTATATGAGAAAATATGATATAAATGTAAATGTTTTTTCTTTTTTTTGATGTGAGTGTTTACAAAAACGTCAAAACTATATTTGTTACTTTATAATTATTTTCCTTTCCACAGACAAATGAAACTAGACATTAACGTTGGCTGTTATGGGCGATATATAAATATGTACTTTTTTTTCCTCTCATGCCCTACATGTTCAAATGTTGCTGAATTATTCTAATCCTGTGGGTCGTTTCAAGATCAAGTTTCATTCACGATTTTTTTTTTTTTTGGCCACTGTAATGAAATGATGAAATTCCACCTCATACAATACATACGAGATGCATTTAACATGTGACACAGGCACGAATGTAAATCAAAGGTGTGTGACAAAGCGGCGTGACAGAAATTAAATACACATTGATAACATTACATTTCATGCAATTATCATGGAAAAAATCGTATCAGCGACTTTATCGAAGGCCGCAAATGCAGCCAGAGTGAGCTTACACACACACACACACACACACACACACACACACACACACACACACACACACGGACATCCATGGTGTAGCGGTTAGCGTTACCGACCGTCACACATACACAGGCCGCCTGGGATCACTTGAACATCCTCTTACAACAGAAGTCGTAGATCTGTTATCTGTTGCTCTGTTAACAGGTCGTTGTTTCATTCAGTCCCGTTTTCGCGAGCCCGTTTGAAATACATTACGTACTACAAATTATCATTTCATGATAATTACGTTAAGTGATATATCGCTTCCTGCCTGCTAATCTCGCCTGTCTAATAATATAAATTAATACTTGACCAAGCCTGAGATTCATTAAGTAATAACTGACCATTTCAGTTTAGATCACATCTCTGCAGCAGATATCATACACATTACAGAGGTTCAGAAGGGACTTAATGGTGATTCTGTGATTTATGTAATTCATCACATCTGTGGGGATGTTTCGTATCCCAGGATGAACAGCATCCTCGGGCATGGCAATCCTGGGAGTCGACTGTGTCTTTCAGGGCTACGCCATCAGGTCCTTCTGGCATCTCAGGTGGTGGCTCCCTGCGCCTACGAAGGGTGTCATTGAGATGGCTTTCACTCACCCTTCACCATCCTCAATGCCACTTCTCATTTCAATGAGACATGCAGGTGGGGGCAGCTTCAAACTTGGTTTATTGCTGTAAAAGCCGAGTTAGATGCAAGATCGATGGTATCATGGTATCTGCTGTTGACTGTCCACAAGACGGACCGAACACCATCATCGCGCATCCAGGTCATCGCTCTTGCCTTCAAATGTGCTTTCCTTCAGTTCTTCCACGTAGGTTGAGGCCTGACCTCGTTCTGGCCATAGCGATGACAAGACGTATCAACTCCGCAGCAAAAATTCCAATGTTGGGTTGTGGGATATGTGCCATCCCAGCCGCTGGATAAGATTTCCGCGGACAGGATGCCATTAAGTTTAATCATATCGTCCAGGCAGTGCTGAGTGAAATGGGAACTCCCATCTCCCGTGGTTTGTATGTCAGTAACACCTACTTACTTGGCCGTCCACGCTCAATCAAGGTCAGTGACAGATAGACAGTCAGGCGGACCGACAAACAGATAGACAGCAATGACTCCTGAAGGTGTGTACCGTCTTCGCCTGTCCTCACCACATCTCTCACACTGTTTACTGTATTGCTGTGGGATAAGACAACTGAATGAAGTTAAGTATACGTACGAACGTATACACTCGTGTCTTGTGTGACGCATTACCCATTGACTTTCAAAAGATATGAGTGTATTATAATTCCAGGTGTTGTACAATTTTTTTTCTAGTTAAGATCTTTCGTTGAGAGAGAGAGAGAGAGAGAGAGAGAGAGAGAGAGAGAGAGAGAGAGAGAGAGAGAGAGAGAGAGAGAGAGAGAGAGAGAGAGAGAGAGAGAGAGAGAGAGAGAGAGAATGTGAAAATAACTCATTACTAATATATCACACCAGCATTAGGTGATTACTGTACTCATTACGTGTAACACAAAAAAGAACAATATTATCGGAATGAAAACATCATCATAAAATTTCGAATATTAGATTAATCATAGGCTTAATAGAGTTTCGGAGAAATGCATAATTCGTCAAATGAATTAGACTGGAAAATGATATTGAATATAAATGGAAGGGACATGATTACATTCGGTCTTCTGGGAAATGCCCAGAGTATCTCCTGTTTTGCGCACATTGGGAACAGCCCAGGATATTTCCTCAATCCCAATACATTGTGAGGCAGTTAAGTCTTTCCTTCATATTCTTTTTGGGGGGAGGAGGGATGGGTGGTGGGGTTGCTCAAAATGCACGAACAGACGGTTTCCTTTCTTGCAACACCTTATCAGTGCCTCGTTTCAATGCAGGATGATCCAGACCGAAAAATAATCACAAAGCAAAGGAGCTGGGATAAACCCCACTGCAGACTACACCATACTGGACCACACTAATTCCTGCTCGTATGAGCGAGGCCCGATCCACACCTCTACGAGGACTTTTTTATCCCAGTCTCTTCTCTTAGCAGCCGCTTGGACTTCCCTGCTCTGCTTACTGATATCCTGACCCCTAACTACACTGAATACCACTGTATCAGCGGCAGAGAAGTGGCTGACCAGAATGGCCGACAAGCTTTTCTAAAAGTTTCAAGAGTTCTTTTCGACAGCAGGCCTGGCACAATGAGGTCAGCGACATGCTTTAAAGAAGACTTGCTTTAACCATCTGTCTCTTGACGAGAGAGACCTTAAACTCCTACAGTGGCTTAACATCATACGTCTGGAAGAACTAAGCAGGTGGTTGGTGTGGGGGATACATCATGTCTACGAACGCGGTTCCACAGAACTTACAATGAACTCCTTTGAAGAGAGATAAAGAGCAGCATGATACACGTTTAATGCCTTGAGAGTTTTTTCCCTAGACAGTATCTCGTATAACGTTGAATTGGAGCGATGTGATATAGAGGGAGAGACGTGCTGTCAGGGGATACGAGACGGTCGGGAGAAACCAAGGAGAGGTCGGGTGGGGGCCTGGTTGTGGATAGGGCCATATGGTATCGATGCGATGCATTATCAAAGTGATTTAATTTCCTCTGAAGAGGTCTACCGTAGGTTCCACTCACACAACACTTCATCTCGACTCCCTTGTCCAGGCGAGGACAGCACTCCAGCTGCTCTACCAACTGAGTACACATTCAATGGAAAAATATACGACTCAGGAAAACAATGAAACTTCAAGTACATTCATACACTTCAACTGTCATATTCCCTTGATAAAATACTGAAGAGTGACCTATGGAGATGGATATGGTGATTTCTTGAGTAATGAGGCGAAGGCTCGATATTCGAAGCTCAACTGTCAAAAGCTTAAGCTTGCCAGAGCTTAAACAATCTTAACAAGTTTATCTTCAAAGTCTTTTGGTGCCACGTTGACACTCAACGCACACGTGAATCAGAAGTTAGGAAACAAAGTCATACGAATAAAACTGATGGTGAGTTTCGACTCTACACTATGATATTCAAGAAGCCTCACTACCATGACGGATCGGCGCTGTCAGATACATGCTGAAAAAGAAAAAAATCTCCGTATTACGTCACTGATAATAAAGCCGCTACAGACGTTAGCATGTTCAGGTAAGAAAGATGTTCCATGCTATACTCTGGGGGTTAAGTAAAGCGGGAATCTCGCTAGCTATGAGATATCCCTGTCTATTTCTCGTAGGCTATGAGATATTCCTGTCTGTTACGTTTTCTACTATTGTCTGTCTTTTGAAACACCTGACATGCAATTTTACTGTAATGTTACTTTTTTTGAGGTTCATCCTTCGCTGAATGGGACACGCCTGTGATCCCCAGGGAGGTAGGAAGGAAGTGTCTTGGCAGCCGCTGTAAAATACCTGATGATGGATCGGTGTGGTCACGGAGAGGCACTGTGTTTCAAGTCCTTAGCAGACGAAGATGCATAAGTCGTGAAAAAAAAAGAAATACATGCATTACTATTGATCATCAATGTATCTGTGTCTGAGAGAGAGAGAGAGAGAGAGAGAGAGAGAGAGAGAGAGAGAGAGAGAGAGAGAGAGAGAGAGAGAGAGAGAGAGAGAGAGAGAGAGAGATTCCATCCTAAAATGCCAAGGCTACAAAAAGCTACCTAGATGTAGAACTGACAACACCACACTAGCTAGCATGGGAGGCTTGTGAATTTCATACCAGTTACGAGAGTAAACAATGTCAAATGTATATACTCTAGGTTATGAGCTTCATATACCATGGATATGGTCCCGAATGCAAGCATAATTACAGAACTAGAAAACAAACGTTGTTCAATAAAACACCATATATATATTAATCCGTAAATTATGAACGTTGTTGATGACAATCAACAACAGTAAATAATTTGTTGCATAAATTAACATCATCATGAGTAAAATGGGCGACCTGCATAATGAGTGTGGTTGTGGCCTCAGAATCACCCATAATACCTGAAGACGGCGTGAAAGATCTTTCAGACGTAGGTAATAGCATGACTGAACGCCTTAATGACCCTGGTAGCTGACAGACTTACAATTTAACCAAACCATTACATTCATCCGTGAAATGATGGACAAGACATCTTACGTCAGAACTACATAGATCATAATTCTGGGTCATCGCTTGAATGGACGAGCGCCATGACTCGTAGTTCGGACTCTCACAGCCAGAGGGCAGCCAGGCTCAAGTCAAGCTCGGAGACTCGTTTCGCTAGATCGGAGTCTCAAGCTAGCGAAGAAACTTTGGTTGGCAATTGTAATGTACATGACGGCCTGAAGAAAGTGGGAGTGTAAATACACTTGGCGTCTTGCGCGTGAACAGCTGCACGTCTTCTCGAGTCCTTAAATACCGCGTTATTTGTACTGGAGGAAAGTAGTCTAGACAGCTGGACCAGAAATATCATTCTCGTCTGCTTTTAGTAAATTGGCTCCGGCCGGTGCGTGCATCTTCCCATTCTCTCTCATGTATTTCCATTATCAGCACACTCCCGTCCTTTCTTCACCCTTCCTTTATGTGTGATGTGAACAGACGTTTATCGCGGCTAATCAACAGTGTCCCGATGATGACTACAAGCAACGGATTTTATTGCTGGGCGTCCGAGGCGGAGCGAGACACCCTCCCTCGCCTCAGTCCTGGCAGCTACTGAGCTCTTCGTCTCTGTGCTACTGGCGGTCGACCTTCTCTCTCTCACCCTCCCACCCCCACTACCTACATACCTACTCACACCACCCACCTAAGCCTCCCCATCATCCCCATCCCCCCTACAGGTCACCCATGCTACTTCTAAGCCGTCCACCTCAAACAATCATATTGGTTCCTTCCGCACGTCAACCGCTGAATGTTGCCTGTTTCTTACAACGTTTTAAGATCGCCTCCTCGCTTCAGGTATCTCCCACCAACATGGCAGTCTCCTGACACCGACGCCATCTTCATGGGTTATAACCACCACCGCCACAAGTGTCCACCACTTCTCTCGCACCGCCCGTTTACACCCGCTCGCACTCAATAGCCCATCTCGCCACACCTAACTCAACTGCGCTTCTCATATCAACTCACAATCCACTTTGCGTTCCCCACTCCGTACCCCCACCCTTACCAGCTGTTGTTCCCTGTATGTGATAATCCATTCACACAGACCGGCGGTGACTTCGTATTCTCTCTGCCTCTGCTGTTGTTGCTGTTGCTGCTGCTTGAAACGTGATGATAATTGCTCAATTTAGCTTTGGTTGTATCGTCTGTATCTTAGGTAAACACGGCGTATGTGCGACAGATGATAAGAGTTATGCAACATGCTCAGTTCACCGCCTTGCTACCAGGAAATCATCCAAGAGAGTTGACGCCGACACACTGTAACTTA
Source organism: Panulirus ornatus (assembly GCF_036320965.1). Classification (NCBI taxonomy): domain Eukaryota; kingdom Metazoa; phylum Arthropoda; class Malacostraca; order Decapoda; family Palinuridae; genus Panulirus; species Panulirus ornatus. The sequence goes on along the minus strand of NC_092243.1, from coordinate 64,999,366 downwards.
ATTTGCTGGAAGTGCGGGTCCCGTACCTCCCTGTATGTCCAATACGTTGGTTCCAAAAGCTACACCCCGTGTCTGGTATGTGTATGAGGACCTTCGATGTGGGAAATGAAGTGATATTTCTCGATGTGGGAAAAGAAGTGACTACATTATTTCTCGCCACCTGCAGAGCACTAAGCGATAGTCGAAATTAGCAGGATTCCAAGAATTCAAGGTTTGGAAGGAAGTTCGTCGTCGTCGAAGACGTGTTGGCCGATGCTGAGTTCCGCGTAGACCGGGGAAACGGAGAGATCCATCTGTACAACATGGGTACCCATGGCAGGACCTCGGTTGGTGGAGATGACCTACGTATTTTTGCGCACAGGTCAGGCCACAGCAAGCACTTAACACACAGTGAGTGATTTACATGTCTTGCGTGTGTACACAACAGCGTTCTGTCTCTCGTCCAAAATCAGTCTCATGCCTAAGAGCCATGTGACAGAACACGAGTTTAAATTTTCTACTGCCATCCACTTACACCGTAGATCATGGATTTTGCCTCTCGTTACCGTCACCCTACAGCAACTTGAAACTGAAATCATCTCCGTTCTGAATTCCATTCATCTTCATCAATTGATCAAGTTCCTTATTCCTCTGCACCGTCATTATCAATACGCACCAACTAAACACGACGAGTATTCTTCAGCAAACAGATCTGTCAATATGATCCCAAATATAATATTTCCCCTTATGACAACAGATCAATACACTTCAGTTAATGGTCCTTCATTAAAGTACCTGCTAGGTAAATCCGGTAACGCACCACTCAGTCAAGAAGTAGAGGCTTCAGTATAAATAACTAGACGTCTTAGTATAAACAAAATGATTTTGTTCCCCAACACTTTTAACAACATCCCACGACTGTTTTACCCCACCATGGCTATGCAGACCTCAAGAACTCTCTGGACTAAAAGCACCAGTTGACCATGAAATTCAAACGAGAATATAATAACATGGAAAAAAACAACGTAATTCTTACATTAAGAGATTATGATGAACCATCTTTTACTTTCAAGTCAGGGGTTAAGATCGACATTATAATGACGTGTCTGGAAAGATTAGGGCAATTAGTTCATTACATCAGGCTGCTGTTAACTGGTCTGCAAAACTGCATAGTGAACATAGGATTATCACCTGATGATGTATGAACGAGGCTCAGGAGCCGGTCGCACCATAAATCACACTGGTGGGTTTTGATCTACGTCTTCATAAACGCAAGGCGCCATGCCCGCCCCCACCTCCACACTCCTCCAGACCTACAGTGTTGAGTGAATGATGATTAATGACCTTGGATAAGCTGATACCGATGGTAATCGAACTCTGGGAAAACGAGACTAATTGGGTAAATCATCTTACCCTTAATTGCAGGTGAGGTCGAGGCTTGGTCTCCACGGAGGGGTTGGGGCCAGTTGGGACGAAGGACGCCCACAGCCTGGGTCGACATGATTACCTGAACGTATTTATGCTCAAGCCAACACTAAGGCTGATGGACCAGTCAGCGTGGTGGCGGAATCCTCCGCGCTCCTGATGCTGAGCTGGTAATCTCCCCGTTTATATACTGAGCACGAGAATCAAGTGTGAGAGTGACACTGATAAGAAACCCGTGTATGGTCACGAGATAATGCCACTGTGACCATTATAATCACATAGCGAAGAGGAAGGAGCGTTTAAAGAGACATTTTTGCTTAGGAATGATTCAGTTTCTTTTCATTTTAAACGCTATATGTATATATATATATATATATATATATATATATATATATATATATATATATATATATATATATATATATACATATATATATATTTCATTATACTTTGTCGATGTCTCCCGCGTTAGCGTGGTAGCGCAAGGAAACAGACGAAAGAATGGCCCAACCCACCCACATACACATGTATATTCATACACGCCTACACACGCACATATACATGCCTATACATTCCAACGTATACATACATATACATACACAGATATATACATATATACACATGTACATTTTCACCCTTGCTGCCTTCATTCATTCCCGTCGCCAGCCCGCCAGACATGAAATAGCATAGCTTGCGATTATCACGGTAGCATTTGTATTACTCTAACTGTCGTCGATCTTGCTGGATCAGTCCACTGCACCGTTATCATAGCTCATGGGAGCCAACCAAGGCCAGGGAGTGCTGTTGAGAAAGGCGACCTTTCGTGCTGGTGAATCTGGTGAACTTTCCAATACAAGCATCACTAAGAAACTTCGGGAGGAGGTTGCCTCGCCTGTAGCCTCTTGACACTCTGAAACATATGTCCGATTCCGGTTTTATCAGTCTTTTTATTTTCTTCTTTCAGTATCACCTCATACTGTGATGAGCCGTAGTGAGCATGCATAACAGCGAAGCACAGTCACTCACACCAATCTATCCTACACGTATGGAAGTAAGATAGATAAATGGACACACACACACACATTATATATATATATATATATATATATATATATATATATATATATATATATATATATATATATATATATATATATATATCCCCTGGGGATAGGGGATTAAGAATACTTCCCACGTATTCCCTGCGTGTCGTAGAAGGCGACTAAAAGGGGAGGGAGCGGGGGGCTGGAAATCCTCCCCTCTCGGGTTTTTTTTTTTTTTTTTTTTTTTTTTTTTTTCAAAAGAAGGAACAGAGAATTGGGCCAGGTGAGGGTATTCCCTCAAAGGCCCAGTCCTCTGTTCTTAACGCTACCTCGCTAATGCGGGAAATGGCGAATAGTTTGAAAGAAAAAGAAAAATATATATATATATATATATATATTTATATATATATATATATATATACATATATATATATATATATATATATATATATATATATATATATATATATATATATATATATACATATATATATATATATATATATATATATATATATATATATATATATATATATATATATATATATATATATATATAGACAGATTAGAGAGATAAACAAATGAATTAACAGATACAGGAAAACAAGCGGATAGGAGACAGACAAATAAGTGACCACAAAAGTGCATTATCACGAAAACAAATGAATACACAGATGAAAACGTTATTATTATTAAGCGCTGCAATACAGCATTACAGTGCAAGTAAACAACTGAGGTGAATACAGACGAATTCAAACAGCTACGGGCCACAGACTTCCTGACGAAGCTGCTCGTCATAGTGAAAGAGACCAGAGCGTCACGGGTCAGTAGTGTGGTTGGAGTTTGCGAGACGTGCAGATCCATCAAACAGGAAGACGCTGAAAATTTCATCGCATAAATAAGGAGGTGCAGATAACGTCGGTCCAGGATTTAAAGCGAAACATTCATCGACTTTTTTTTTTTTTTGCTTGCTTAAACGTATCTTTCGGTACTCACTGCTTTCATCTACTCCCAGTGGTAACTCATTCTATATGTCAACAACCCTCCTGAAGGGGATAGTACTTCGCCTCATCTGAGGTCAAACGTTGGCCCGCGAGTTCGTATCCACACACAGTGTAAACGAGTATTTTCTTACACAGAGCCATCGTACCGTGCGTGATAAATTCTTAGAACACCCTGAGTTTCGTTGATTCATGAAGTTCAAATATTCATCAAAACCACGTGTGGGCCAGAGTTCGAGGCCGAACTGTTTGAACAGAGAGAGAGAGAGGAGAGAGAGAGAGAGAGAGAGAGAGAGAGAGAGAGAGAGAGAGAGAGAGAGAGAGAGAGAGAGAGAGAGAGAGAGAGAGAATGTAGAGGATCGAGGGATTTCATCAAATTCTAAAATTTTGAATGTGAGGAAGGAAGGTTGAGGGGGTGGCGGCGGGCGGCAGAGGGTGAGTTCTGCTTCCACTCTGGTCACAACCTGGGTGCCCGTGATAGATGCAAGCAGCTCTTGGACTGGACTGGTCGACTTCCTTGTCGTTGTTGTGCTGCGCCCGGCCCGGGAAACGACGACTCACAACCCCCACTCGTTATCTGTTAAGCGGTGACTTTCCCACTACAAGCGACGACCCAAACTTCAATTTATGATCTGTTAAGCGATAACTTTCCACCAAACGCCACGACCCACGACGTCGACTTGTTATCCGTCAAGCGATAACTCTCTATCCCCTGGTGCGTCAAGCGCCCGTCAGGACTCGTGTGTGTGTGTGTGTGTGTACCCTCAAGTCTGATGTGGATATGCCGTGCTTTCCAGATCTCCATGGAATTGGGACTTCCAGCTGTTAGGTCACATGAACGTGGGAGATTCCTATGGTCTCGAGTTATCTGGGTCACCCGAGGTTTTGCATTCGTCTTGGTTAAGTGGTCTGTAACCTGACGGTATAAGGTTAAGTGGCCCTGAGGTTTTGCATTCGTCTTGGTTAAGTGGTGTGTAACCTGACGGTATAAGGTTAAGTGGCCCTGAGGTTTTGCAATCGTCTTGGTTAAGCGGTCTGTAACCTGACGGTATAAGGTTAAGTGGCCCGACAGGTTTGTTAATGGCAGAAGGGGAAGTGGTGCACTTAGGTCTGCTGAACTCACACGTGACCAGATTGTCAAGAAACATGAACTACACAAACCAGACCTTTGGAATTAAAAGGAACAGGAAAGCCAAAAGTTCAAATGACACCAATTACTTTTACTATCTCTCTACATAAGTTCTTTATGCGCATGTGAGTCAAGACTGTCTCACAGACATGGGTTCACATCACTGAGGATTTTGCTCATAAAGTTACGTACGCCTAGCAAACGGTACACGAATTACACCAGCCTCTTGAATACATGGATGTACAGATCTCTCTATCTCACACAGTATAAGAAGTACGGTACATATACCTCAGGGTTTAAATACGGATGAGCTGGGTTTTAGCATTTCATTGGGCTGGTGGGTCAGCGAGTGTCACATTAGATAATTCATGCGTGGACTAAAGATAACCGGTTTAGAATAATGATAATACAAATCAACCGGATGAATTAATGATGGCATCGTGCTTATTGTAATTTCAATATCCCACGGAAAGCGCGCCGTGATGCATCATTAACTCCGGTTTTCATTTCGTAAAAGAATGTTTCCTTCACCTCAGTCAATAGCGGTTCGCCAGTGTGTGTGTGTGTGTGTGTGTGTGTGTGTGTGTGTGTGTCTGTATCATCGAGATGGTAAGTACGACACCGAAATAGAGACCAGTCGGTAACGACTCGATACGACCAGAAAGCTGTAAGTACACGTAGGCATGAACTTACAAGGTGATGTGGTCCACTGAATTTGCCTGGAGGGGAGTCTATCGTTTTCTTTTGGTTGATACGTGACTTCAGACCTACCCGGACGACCCCTCGAAATGCCCTTAAAGAAAACGAAGGATGATAAAAGATCTGAGGACATGGATGGAGGACATTAGATCATTTTCAGCCCTAGGATCATCCCTCATGATAATATGAAAACAGAATCCTCAGTCATCGTGCCGTGCCCTTGTCCCTTGTATTCGCCCCGCAATCTTCCCTCACAATGAACCCAGAACCTGGTGGCCACATCCAGGGACACCGACTCCACGTACATTCTCCCTCACACTCTGAACGTTATGACCCACAAGGAGGTTAATGCCGTATTGTTCCGGAGAGTCTCGACCAGCGAGATGGTCGAGGCTCACATCCAATGGACAGAATTCACTTCCTTGCGAGGGTGGCACTGAAGTCCGTGGTACGCAGTGATATACAGTGACGACTGTCCAGTGATAGTCCAACATGGTATAGATCAGCTGGAGTACGGCAGACAGGTAATTAATTACGTTAATTATTAATTCCATAAACATATACATGCGTACCTCTCTCTCTCTCACACACACACACACACAGCATCTGTAAAGCATATTTCTGAGTTATAGGGGACTCTCTCTCTCTCTCTCTCTCTCTCTCTCTCTCTCTCTCTCTCTCTCTCTCTCTCTCTCTCTCTCTCTCTCTCTCTCTCCGAAACACATCCGAAAAAAAAAATCCCAGATGATTGGGCATTATTTCTTTTTTGTTTTACTTTTGATATTTTCTGATGGTGTTCGGGTCTGGCATCATGCCTGTCGTAACGCATGATGCCTGACTCAACCCCACCAACCCGAACACCACCATGCGATAACGCTTGTTTACTAATGGCGTCTTAGCTACGCTTATTCCTTGTGTATCAACTGATGGCTCTACGTCTTTTATCTCATGCTTATATCTACCCTGACGATGTGATCATTACAAGAAAGTGCACTTGGGGAGTGTTCTTTCTCCCCTATCCCCAGGGATTATATATATATATATATATATATATATATATATATATATATATATATATATATATATATATATATATATATATACACACACATATATATATATATATATATATATATATATATATATATATATATATATATATATATATATATATATATATATATATATATATATATATATATATATATATATATATATATATATTATCCCTGGGGATAGGGGAGAAAGAATACTCCCCACGTATTCCCTGCGTGTCGTAGAAGGCGACTAAAAGGGGAGGGAGCGGGGGGCTGGAAATCCTCCCCTCTCGTTTTTTTTTTTTTAATTTTCCAAAAGAAGGAACAGAGAATTGGGCCAGGTGAGGGTATTCCCTCAAGGCCCAGTCCTCTGTTCTTAACGCTACCTCGCTAATGCGGGAAATGGCGAATAGTTTGAAAGAAAAAAAGAAAAAAGATATATATATATATATATATATTTTCTTTTTTTTTTTCTTTCTTTCAAACTATTCGCCATTTCCCGCATTAGCGAGGTAGCGTTAAGAACAGAGGACTGGGCCTTTGAGGGAATACCCTCACCAGGCCCAATTCTCTGTTCCTTCTTTTGGAAAATTAAATATATATATATATATATATATATATATATATATATATATATATATATATATATATATATATATATATATATATATATATATATATATATATATATATATATATATATATGGTTAATGGGATGGCTGTTGTAGTACCTTCGCTATACCGAATGTAAGAGAGTCTTTCTCTCTCAACATTTGCCCAACTTAGTCTACAGTGATTCTGTGTTCAATTTTTGAGGAGATACAAGACCCCTGCCTGAAAAACGGGGATCGTGGAACGGCAGTGCAGCATGTGTTTGAGGTCCCAGGATCGTAAACTGATGGCAAGATAATGTGTGTTTAAAGCGCTCAGACCCAAGGGTGTACGATATGCTGTGGGAAAAAACGCAGATGTAAGAAAGTCAGACTAAACCTGTTTGGGAAGGTGGAGAATTGTAATGTTTCCAATCACATTTTCTTTTTTGAATAATTCACATTCATCTAAGTTAGTTATTTCTTGTTTCCGTGTACTATAACTATAACTATATATATATATATATATATATATATATATATATATATATATATAAACTGACTCACAGGGTAGCGACAGTTTCACAAGGTTTTCATCCTACGCACTGACACTGGTATCTCTAGAAGAAATCTGACACACTGTACTCTCTCTTTTCACGGGCGTTGGGAGGGGGGGTGGGGGTCGATTGGTACCTAGTGGTACGAGAGAGAGAGAGAGAGAGAGAGAGAGAGAGAGAGAGAGAGAGAGAGAGAGAGAGAGAGAGAGAGAGAGAGAGAGAAAAAAAAAAACTAACTCTAAAAGAGGGCCAGAAAAAAGGAAAAACTTAGCCGATATACAACTTTCAGACACCAGACCATTGTTCAGAATGGTGGACAAAGCGTATTCTACTTTTTTTTTTTTAACTTAATTCCCGAAAATAAAAAGCTGCCAAGGAAAGCCTTGCTGTATAGTCTGGATTGCTCATAATTTTTTCAGACCAAATTCTTTTTTTTTTTTTACTTATTCCTCTTTTTTTTCGTAGTTTCCTGATGATGCCTCTGTGATGGCGAAAGCTTCAGTATAATAAATGATGGACTACGGACATAACAAAGAAAGATTAATAACTCTAAGCAGTGAAAAGTTTTTATCGAGGATGTAAGGCATGTGTGCGAGTAGGAAGAGAGGAAAGTGATTGGTTCTCAGTGAATGTTGGTTTGCGGCGGGGGTGCGTGATGTCTCTATGGTTGTTTAATTTGTTTATGGATGGGGTTGTTAGGGAGGTGAATGCAAGAGTTTTGGAAAGAGGGGCAAGTATGCAGTCTGTTGTGGATGAGAGTACTTGGGAAGTGAGTCAGTTGTTGTTCTCTGATGATACAGCGCTGATGGCTGATTCGGGTGGGAAACTGCAGAAGCTGGTGACTGAGATTGGTAAAGTGTGTGATAGAAGAAAGCTGAGAGCAAATGTGAATAAGAGCAAGGTTATTTGGTAAAGTAGGGTTGAGGGACAAGTCAATTGGGAGGTACGTTTGAATGGAGAAAAATGGAGGAAGTTAAGTGTTTTAGATATCTGGGAGTGGATCTGGCAGCGGATGGAACCATGGAAGCGGAAGCGAGTCACAGGGTGGGGGAGGGGGCGAAAGTTCTGGGAGCGTTAAAAAACGTGTGGAAGGCGAGACCATTATCTCGGAAAGCAAAATTGGGTATGTTTGAAGGAATAGTGGTTCCAACAATGTTATATGTTTGCGATGCGTGGGCTATAGATAGGGTTGTCCGGAGGAGGGTGGATGTGTTAGAAATGAGATATTTGAGGACAATATGTTGTGTAAGGTGGTTTGATCGAGTAAGTAATGAAATGGTAAGAGAGATGTGTGGTAATAAAAAGAGTGTGGCTGAGAAAGCAGAGGAGGGTGTATTGAAATGGTTTGGTCACATGGAGAGAATGAATGAGGAAATATTGACAAAGATGATATATGTGTCAGAGGTGGAGGGAACGAGAAGTGGGAGACCAAATTGGAGGTGGAGGGATGGAGTGATAAAGATTTTGAGCGATCGGGGCCTGAATATGCAGGAGAGTGAAACGCTTGCAAGGAATAGAGTGAATTGGAACGATGTGGTATACCGGGGTCGACGTTCTGTCAATGGTTTGAACCAGGGCATGTGAAGCGTCAGCGACAGCGACAGTGTATTGTAACTAAAAAAAAAAAAAAAAAATATATATATATATATATATATATATATATATATATATATATATATATATATATATATATATATATATATATATATATACATATATATATATATATATATATATATATATATATATATGGTGTGGGAGGAAAGTTGTTAGAAGCAGTGAAAAGTTTTTATCGAGGATGTAAGGCATGTGTACGTGTAGGAAGAGAGGAAAGTGATTGGTTCTCAGTGAATGTAGGTTTGCGGCAGGGGTGTGTGATGTCTCCATGGTTGTTTAATTTGTTTATGGATGGGGTTGTTAGGGAGGTAAATGCAAGAGTTTTGGAAAGAGGGGCAAGTATGAAGTCTGTTGGGGATGAGAGAGCTTGGGAAGTGAGTCAGTTGTTGTTCGCTGATGATACAGCGCTGGTGGCTGATTCATGTGAGAAACTGCAGAAGCTGGTGACTGAGTTTGGTAAGTTAAGAGTAAATGTGAATAAGAGCAAGGTTATTAGGTACAGTAGGGTTGAGGGTCAAGTCAATTGGGAGGTGAGTTTGAATGGAGAAAAACTGGAGGAAGTGAAGTGTTTTAGATATCTGGGAGTGGATCTGGCAGCGGATGGAACCATGGAAGCGGAAGTGGATCATAGGGTGGGGGAGGGGGCGAAAATTCTGGGGGCCTTGAAGTATGTGTGGAAGTCGAGAACATTATCTCGGAAAGCAAAAATGGCTATGTTTGAAGGAATAGTGGTTCCAACAATGTTGTATGGTTGCGAGGCGTGGGCTATGGATAGAGTTGTGCGCAGGAGGATGGATGTGCTGGAAATGAGATGTTTGAGGACAATGTGTGGTGTGAGGTGGTTTGATCGAGTGAGTAACGTAAGGGTAAGAGAGATGTGTGGAAATAAAAAGAGCGTGGTTGAGAGAGCAGAAGAGGGTGTTTTGAAGTGGTTTGGGCACATGGAGAGGATGAGTGAGGAAAGATTGACCAAGAGGATATATGTGTCGGAGGTGGAGGGAGCAAGGAGAAGAGGGAGACCAAATTGGAGGTGGAAAGATGGAGTGAAAAAGATTTTGTGTGATCGGGGCCTGAACATGCAGGAGGGTGAAAGGAGGGCAAGGAATAGAGTGAATTGGAGCGATGTGGTATACCGGGGTTGACGTGCTGTCAGTGGATTGAATCAAGGCATGTGAAGCGTCTGGGGTAAACCATGGAAAGCTGTGTCGGTATGTATATTTGCGTGTGTGGACGTATGTATATACATGTGTATGGGGGGGGGGGGCCATTTCTTTCGTCTGTTTCCTTGCGCTACCTCGCAAACGCGGGAGACAGCGACAAAGTATAAAAAAAAAAAAAAAAAAAATATATATATATATATACATATATATATATATATATATATATATATATATATATATATATATATATATATATATATATATATATATATATATATACACACACACACATATTTAAAAGGATTAAAATTTAGTGCGTGATCAAGTATATTCCTAATAGTCCACGGGGAAATGAAACACGATCAGTTCCCAAGTGCACTTTCCAATAATAATCACATCATCAGGGGAGATACAAGAAAGAAATATAAGTCATTTCATATACAACGAAGAGACGTAGCTAGGACGCTATTTGGCAAACAAGTGACTCCCTTGTACATCAACTGACATACTTCTTTCTTGTATCTCCCCTGATGATGAGATTACTACACGAAAGTGCACTTGGAAACTGATCGTGTTTCCTTTCCCCGTGGACTAATAGGAATATAACTGTTCTTAAGGCGAAGTAAAGGAAATCTAAAGCAACAGGTACAACGGACAGGAATAAGTTTCGGTACAGGAATATAAAAAAAGAAACGTTTACTGCAGAAATTCTGCAACGAATATAATTCTCATTCTGGAAGAAAGAGTGAACTTCTCAAAATATTACTGAATATTGCTGAAGAGATTAAACAAAGTTAAAAGATAATTTCGAGAAAAAACTCGATAATGTTCGAGTGTTAAACGAATCTATCGTAGTAAATATCGTATAATATCAGAAATTACCCCCCTTAAAAATGAGGCAAAAATAAGCTGGGGAAAAATTTCTCTCATGAATTTCCAAAATATGGAGATTAACGATGAGTGACAGAGACATAATCAATCTACCGGAAAAGATTAATGAAGAAGGAATCTATATATGGATACATCTTTTCCATGAAGATTCATATATCATCAAGAATCCAAGGATTTTCTCATGTCATTTTTTTTCCACGGAATATCTGGCTAGATACTCGATTAGGTATAAGAAACATGATACAAAAAAAAAAAAAGATTAAACGACCATAAACCTTATGCAAAAATAAATGATTAAACTTGACCATAAACCCTAAAAGAACAGCAAAAATGAATCTGTCGAGGAAGAAGTGAATTCATGTATCACGAGGGAGTAGTGAAGATGCGTTTGACGATCCCTTCCTTAAGTGTAGTGAACATGATGGTGTGGGAGGGAGGGCTAATTTCACAGCAGGAGACACACGCTGCATTCGCTCGCGTGTGTAGCCGTTTCTTGTTCATCTTAAGTTTCGATCAAATATTAGCCAAAGCCTTCGTCTACCAACATAACTGTAGCCTTTATGCTCCATTACTGCTGTTAGTTCAGACGTCTATTTCCTTAGGCTCTATCTACTTGCTTATGTGAGCAACGTCTGGCACTCCCTACCCTTGGATTGGCCTCGCATGTGGCACTACTGGAGGCCCAGGCGCGGCACTACCCATCATCCACCACGAATCATTCGTATCATCAGAAACTCATCAATTATTCACCGCGAAATTTGCAAACCAATTACCGCGGGCTGATTTAATGAAGGCTTTCACCCTACCTACCTACCTACCTACCCTCCGGTCTCTACTGACACACTGCGTCATGCGTTGTGGTAATCCCCTTAATGTTTCATGACAGAAAAGCATAGGATTACAGGACATAATAGCCTAATCCATGATATCCTGAAGCTGGTGGTGAATTCAGAAGACGTGTCATTATGAATGTTTGCCTTGATTAACACGCAGTTATTTTCAGCGCCTCCTGTCTTCCCTGGGTTAAGGCGAATGCTTAGTACTAGACCTGTTTCCGATGGAGGAATAATGGCTTCCGGAACGCCCTCTGTTTCTATCATTCCTTTCGCAGTGTCTACTTGGCGCAGGCTTTGCCGAAGAGTATTATCCTTACGCTGTTGAGAGACACAGAGAGTCCTGAACGGCAGCTGATCTAGCTTGGGCCTTTGTTGACCTTGGAGGGTAAAGCTAACTTGCTGCATATCTGATCCTATTAGTTAAGATGGAGCCATACTTAGTGCAACGGGTGGTGGGTGGGGGCCCTCTATCGTGACACGAACTTTTGGAACTTGCTTGCCATCAACTTGACAACCATCTGAACAGTAGCAAAAAAAACGAGACTTCTGCAAGATGATAATGTGGACGAATACATGTCTTTATCTTCATGATGGATAGTGATCATGTGTGTACATCACATACGCGCACACACATATATACATTATATATATATATATATATATATATATAATAGGGTGTGGGATGAAATATTTCCATCTAGTCATATAATTCGCACTCATTGTCTCTTAATGACATATATACGTGACGTGGTAGTTCCTCACAACATTAGCTTTGCTGGATCTCGCACAACGCTGCACTCTCTCACGTCCACTATGATTTTGCCCTCAAAGCCCTGCAGCGCACCACGTGCTAAACAAGTTTGCCTCCGAGGCGCATGAAAATCGTGTTCGTCTTAATCTTTTCTAAAAGGAGTTGCTGCTGTCTGCACCCAGCCACACTTTACTCCTTAATTTCTGGCGTTGTAGTTTTCATCTGGGATGAAGCGAATAACACAGGTCTCTCATTGCGTGTGTGGTAAGACGGCACTGCGCTGAGAAATGGGGAAATAAACCTCCTATTTGGAACGCGATGCTTCGCTCGGTCTGTGATACACCGACATGAAGGGGGATGTTTGTCTCATGTGCCGTGGCTTTAGGGAAAGTGACTGCGTGGTCTGGCGAGACTGGGGATCTAACTACGTTACTCTGACAGAGAGAGCGCCTGGAGAGGCACTGTGTTCGAGAATCATGAGCGACGTTACAGTGAGAGTACACGTGCTCTTAGAAATATTATGAACACCTGATGAAGGTGCTCGAGATAATCTGAGATGGTAATCATAAGTTAATGTTGATATATATATATATATATATATATATATATATATATATATATATATATATATATATATATATATATATATATATATATATATCAGGTACAGTAGGGTTGAGGGTCAAGTCAATTGGGAGGTGAGTTTGAATGGAGAAAAACTGGAGGAAGTGAAGTGTTTTAGATATCTGGGAGTGGATCTGGCAGCGGATGGAACCATGGAAGCGGAAGTGGATCATAGGGTGGGGGAGGGGGCGAAAATCCTGGGGGCCTTGAAGAATGTGTGGAAGTCGAGAACATTATCTCGGAAAGCAAAAATGGGTATGCTTGAAGGAATAGTGGTTCCAACAATGTTGTATGGTTGCGAGGCGTGGGCTATGGATAGAGTTGTGCGCAGGAGGATGGATGTGCTGGAAATGAGATGTTTGAGGACAATGTGTGGTGTGAGGTGGTTTGATCGAGTGAGTAACGTAAGGGTAAGAGAGATGTGTGGTAATAAAAAGAGCGTGGTTGAGAGAGCAGAAGAGGGTGTTTTGAAGTGGTTTGGGCACATGGAGAGGATGAGTGAGGAGAGATTGACCAAGAAGATATATGTGTCGGAGGTGGAGGGAACAAGGAGAAGAGGGAGACCAAATTGGAGGTGGAAGGATGGAGTGAAAAGGATTTTGTGTGATCGGGGCCTGAACATGCAGGAGGGTGAAAGGAGGGCAAGGAATAGAGTGAATTGGAGCGGTGTGGTATACCGGGGTTGACGTGCTGTCAGTGGATTGAATCGGGGCATGTGAAGCGTCTGGGGTAAACCATGGAAAGCTGTGTAGGTATGTATATTTGCGTGTGTGGACGTATGTATATACATGTGTATGGGGGGGGGGGGGGGGTTGGGCCATTTCTTTCGTCTGTTTCCTTGCACTACCTCGCAAACGCGGGAGACAGCGACAAAGTATAATAAAAAAATAATAATATATATATATATATATAAATATATATATATATATATATATATATATATATATATATATATATATATATATATATATATATATATATATATATAATTGACCAAAACATGTTTTGGACAATCACATGTTTACCAAATGGCGTCCTAGCTTCGTCTCTTCGATGTATATCAACTGACTGTTATATTTCTCTCTTGTGTCTCCCCTGATGATGTGATGATTACACGAAAGTGCACTTGGGAACTTATCGTGTTTCATTTTCCCCGTGGACTCATAGGAATATATATATATATATATATATATATATATATATATATATATATATATATATATATATATATATATATATATATATATATACATATATATGGGGATAGGGGAGAAAGAATACTTCCCACGTATTCCCTGCGTGTCGTAGAAGGCGACTAAAAGGGGAGGGAGCGGGGGGCTGGAAATCCTCCCCTCTCATTATTTTTTTTTTATTTTTCCAAAAGAAGGAACAGAGAAGGGGGCCAGGTGAGGATATTCCCTCAAAGGCCCAGTTCTCTGTTCTTAACGCTACCTCGCTAACGCGGGAAATGGCGAATAGTTTGAAAGAAAGAAAGATATATATATATATATATATATATATATATATATATATATATATATATATATATATATATATCCCTGGGGATAGGGGAGAAAGAATACTTTCCCACGTATTCCTTGCGTGTCGTAGAAGGCGACGAAAAGGGGAAGAAGCGTGGGGCTGGAAATCCTCCCCTCTCGTTTTCAACATTCAGATAAGGAGGCTCAGTCCTCTGTTCTTAACCCTACCTCGCTAACACGGGAAATGGCGAATATGTATGAAAAAAAAAGAAAAAAAAAAATATATATATATATATATATATATATACATATATATATATATATATATATATATATATATATATATATATATATAGAGAGAGAGAGAGAGAGAGAGAGAGAGAGAGAGAGAGAGAGAGAGAGAGAGAGAGAGAGAGAGAGAGAGAGAGAGACCTAACTTTGCCTCGTATTACTAAAGGTGACACAGGCTGACTAAATGCCAACGCCGCTGGACAGCATTTCAAAGACTGATCAGTAATTTGGATGTCAGAAAGTTTTGGACCAAGGTCAGAAGACCACTATGGATCGAGGTCTAAATAGACCACCATGACCAAAAAAAAACAAAAAAAAAACGAAAATGTTGCTTGGCGATCAACACAACTTGCATTATACATTTATATGCATATACATATTTTCTTTGTTATGGCTCAGTAACAATTTTAAACTGGTATATATGTATAAAGATATATGAATTTTGTTTTTGAAAAATACGAATATCTATGTTGGCCATATGTGCATATTGGTGGGAACATGAATTCGCACACACACACAATATATATATATATATATATATATATATATATATATATATATATATATATATATATATATATATATATATATATATATATATATTGTGTGTCATGTATAATGCACCGAAACCACAGCTCCCTTTCCACACCCAGGCCCCACAAAACTTTCCATGGTTTACCTCAGACTCTTCATATGCCCTGGTTCAATCCATTGACAGCACGTCAACCCCGGTATACCACATCGTTCCAATTCACTCCATTCTTTGCACGCCTTTCATCCTCCTGGATGTTCAGGCTCCGATCGCTCAAAATCTTTTTCACTCCATCTTTCCACCTCTAACTTGGTCTCCCACTTCTCCTCGTTCCCTCTACGAGGAGAAGTGGGAGACCAAATTGGACGTGAAAAGATGGAGTGAAAAAGATTTTGAACGATCGGGGCCTGAACATGCAGGAGGGTAAAAGGGGTGCAAGGAATAGAGTGAATTGGAATGATGTGGTATACCGGGGTCGACGTCCTGTCAATATATATATATATATCTTTTTTTTTTTATTATACTTTGTCGCTGTCTCCCGCGTTTGCGAGGTAGCGCAAGGAAACAGACGAAAGAAATGGCCCAACCTCCCCCCCCCCCCCCCCCCATACACATGTATATACATACGTCCACACACGCAAATATACATACCTACACAGCTTTCCATGGTTTCCACCCCAGACGCTTCACATGCCTTGATTCAATCCACTGACAGCACGTCAACCCCGGTATACAACATCGCTCCAATTCACTCTATTCCTTGCCCTCCTTTCACCCTCCTGCATGTTCAGGCCCCGATCACACAAAATCTTTTTCACTCCATCTTTCCACCTCCAATTTGGTCTCCCTCTTCTCCTCGTTCCCTCCACCTCCGACACATATATCCTCTTGGTCAATCTTTCCTCACTCATTCTCTCCATGTGCCCAAACCACTTCAGAACACCCTCTTCTGCTCTCTCAACCACGCTTTTTATTTCTACACATCTCTCTTACCCTTAAGTTACTCACTCGATCAAACCACCTCACACCACACATTGTCCTCAAACATCTCATTTCCAGCACATCCATCCTCCTGCGCACAACTCTATCCATAGCCCACGCCTCGCAACCATACAACATTGTTGGAACCACTATTCCTTCAAACATACCCATTTTTGCTTTCCGAGATAATGTTCTCGACTTCCACACATTCTTCAAGGCCCCCAGAATTTTCGCCCCCTCCCCCACCCTATGATCCACTTCCGCTTCCATGGTTCCATCCGCTGCCAGATCCACTCCCAGATATCTAAAACACTTCACTTCCTCCAGTTTTTCTCCATTCAAACTCACCTCCCAACTGACTTGACCCTCAACCCTACTGTACCTAATAACCTTGCTCTTATTCACATTTACTCTTAACTTTCTTCTTCCACACACTTTACCAAACTCAGTCACCAGCTTCTGCAGTTTCTCACATGAATCAGCCACCAGCGCTGTATCATCAGCAAACAACAACTGACTCACTTCCCAAGCTCTCTCATCCCCAACTGACTTCATACTTGCCCCTCTTTCCAAAACTCTTGCATTTACCTCCCTAACAACCCCATCCATAAACAAATTAAACAACCATGGAGACATCACACACCCCTGCCGCAAACCTACATTCACACACACACACGGTGTAATGATCGCGTACCTTCACAGAACATTATAATGCTCTCCGCAAAAACGGGATTCGACAGTAGGATTGAAACCCGTACCACTTGCGTGGGAGCTGGAATCCAGGTCCTATATATGTGGTAGAAGTTTGAATCCTGCTGTACTGAGCGCATTATGTGATATATATATACATATATATATATATATATATATATATATATATATATATATATATATATATATATATATATATATATAGGCTGTACGCTGTCCATATTTGCAGTTTCATCACTCAGGCTATTCCATTCATCCACCGCAATTATACTACAAAAAGAATTTCTTACATGTTTGTAGCAAGTTTCATCCTTAATTTCATCTTGTGGCCCCTGATTGTTATATCATTGCATCCTTCGTGGAACTGCTCACACTTAACCTCACCGAACTGGTTTAAAAACTTTTAAGGGTTTCTTTCAGACGACATTTCACTCTTCTCTCTTCAATGGTTGACTTATTCAAGGCCTCTAATCTTCCCCTGGAAGCCAGCTTTTATAGTTCTCACAATTCCTTCTCTCTAATTCTGGTAACAAGTTTCTTTGCCTCGTCTGGACCTTCTTCAGTAGCTCTTTGTGGATCTTTGCTTGTGTGTTGATCAAACTTGAAAATCAGATTCCAGTTTTGGCCTCGTGTAGGACGTGAGCACCTTACTGAATGTATCCTTAACAAACCTGAATCTTGTTCTAATATTTGCTAACGGACTGTTGGTGTCTCGAACTGTTTCCCTAAGACTGGATTCAAGCGGAAGAGTCATAGCCCAGGTCTCTTTCATACACAGATTACTGCAGTTTTAGCCCAGGTCTCTTTCACACACAGATTACTGCAGCTTACCCCTCGGTAGATTATATTCATATCGAAGCCTCCTGTTGCTGTGACCCATCCTCATTACTCTTCGTTTCCTTGGGGTTGAACTTTGTGAACCATGCATCAGATTAACGCTGGACTCTTGTCCACTTTCCCTTGTAAGTTATCAGACTAACTTTGGAGTCTTGTGTAGGTCCCCTTGTAAATTAATGCAATTCTCCTCACTCCTCTTCATTTCTCTTATGTCCCCTGCGTCACCCGCATACATGCTCAGGTAAGAATTCATATCTTCTGGCAAGTCATATAAGTAGATCAAGAAGAGTATCTAATGGTACTAAAGATTTTAAAAGCCCTTCGGCACTCTTCTGGTGACCTCAACACACTTCGAGGTATCCCTTATACGCATCCTTTGTTCGCTTCTATTAGGTTAATTTCCTGACCATCGAAGGAGTATGCCTTATCATTCCTATCTGGTGATTTTAGCCTCTTAATTAGCCACCTATGGCCACAGCGTGGCATTCTTTGAGACAGTTCCTTAGATAGCACAAATACTCCACCCATCCTCCTGCTCCTGAGCTCACTAATCTTTATTTCTAATAGAAGTCTATGACGTATTTACGCAAGATCTTCTCTTTCTAAAGCCACGTCGTCTCTCTCACTCATATAATTTCTCCTCGCCACTCGCTTTCTGATCATATCTTCCGGTACCGTATGCACCGTACTCGTGAGGGAGACTAGTCTGTCATTTGACATCAGCTTTCTTAAAGATGGGTATAAAGGTTGCCGTTTTCCAACACCCACATGTTGCCTAGTATTTCCCCAGCTACAACCTGATAAGTGGTTCAAGATGCACATATTTTCAGCACACATGGTGAAAATTTCATGAGGACTATGAGCCTTGTATCGGGCCATCTTACACGACTTCTGAAACTCAAGGTTACGTTTCTTATGGGAAGGGCTAATTCTCTACTTCCTTCGCCTTGTCTTTCCCTCCTTACCACCTCAGGAATAAGATGCGTCCTACAGTATTCTCCAGGTGTGTTTCTCTACCTCTCTAACTTCTCTTATATTTTAGCTATCGCAATCTTAAGTAAGCATCACTGAAGTTAGTTTCGTGGCATTCGCACATAAACCAGCCATTGTATTAGCTGCGTTTACTCTATACCACCTTCTGTCATGATGGTGCTCCGAGGACAAGCTTAGACTTAACTTTTTCCAAGGAGCTGTACTGCTGCCCTTGGAGGGTTGCAGGGCATGACGGGGGACGAGGGAGCCGCGCGTGAGGCTTATTACCTCCGCTCAACCTCCCAATATCTGCGGTCTCTCTCTACCTTAATTCATTCGAGTCGTCGTCATGTCTTCATTACCTTAACTCCTCTCCTGTAAGGCTACGACCAGCGTCTATCTCCAGCTCCCTTGTATACGACGAAGGCAGGAGAAACCACCACACCACCACAGTGTCATGATTATGACGAGGGTAGGAGAATCACCACACCACCACAGTGTCATGATTATCAGTCTACGGGTGGGTCAATACACCACCACACAGAAGCGAGGCGACAGGTCTGCAAGGAGAAAACACCACACGGTGTCACTACGGCCAGTGCAAGAAGAACGTCACAGCACCACACGGCGTCGCTATGAACACTGCAGGAGGAAAAGATCACCACCACACAGTGTCACTATGACCACCGCAGGAAGAGGACCAGCACACCACCACACAGTGTCACTATGACCACAGCAGGGAAAGGAATAGTACACCACCACACAGTGTCACTATGACCACCTCAGGAAGAGGACCAGCACACTACCACACAGTGTCACTATGACCACCGCAGGAAGAGGACCAGCACACTACCACACAGTGTCACTATGACCACCGCAGGAAGAGGACCAGCACACCACCACACAGTGTCACTATGACCACCGCAGGAAGAGGACCAGCACACCACCACACAGTGTCACTATGACCAGTGCAGGAGGAGGATCAACATTACACAGTGTCACTATGACCAGCGCAGGGGGGAAACAGCAAATCACCAAGTATGTCAGTGTGTGTTCCCTCAAATTTTCAATGTTAATTCTCTTTATGACCGTCTGCTTACCTAGTTCATATGCCGGAAAAACTTTGTTACATCACTTGACGTCGCAACACGTCGTCCTCGTGAGGGGAAGACACTTTTGTAAACTCAATTTATTCCCGTTTATATAAAAGATAATGGTGATATACATGCATGGGCAGGCTAAGTTATTGTCTTACACCGCTTGACTACATGATGATGAAAACTTAGTTTGCCCCACAAAGTACGCTGTGAGACTATATATATATATATATATATATATATATATATATATATATATATATATATATATATATATTCTTTTTCTTTTAAACTATTCGCCATTTCCCGCGTTAGCGAGGTAGCGTTAAGAACAGAGGACTGGGCCTTTTTTGGAATATCCTTACCTGGCCCCCTTCTCTGTTCCTTCTTTTGGAAAATTAAAAAAAAAAAAAACGAGAGGGGAGGATTTCCAGCCCCCCCGCTCCCTCCCCTTTTAGTCGCCTTCTACGACACGCAGGGAATACGTGGGAAGTATTCTTAATCCCCTATCCCCAGGGATATATATATATCTTGTGTGTGTCTGTGTGTATGTGCGTCTGTGTGTGTATGTATGTAGTGTGTGTGTGTGTGTGTGTGTGTGTGTGTGTGTGTGTGTGTGTGTGTGTGTGTGTGTGTGTGTGTGTGTGTGTGTGTGTGTCTGCGTGTCTGTGTGTGTGTGTCAAATTTTGAAATCTATAAAGCAAAATGCAAAAGTGGCTTCCGTTCGTGAATTCTAATCGATAGTTTATCGATAGGTCAATCATTCATTACTAGTGAAGAGTAATTGATTCTCTGTCATCCGACTGATTGCATACTATTTCCATCAACATAATGTTACACGTTAACTGAAATGTCATGATGTGTAACTGTCTTATACGTTTATATGCCAGTATATGAGAGTTACAGTCACACATCTATATGCCAGTAGACGAGAACTAAGGTCATACGTCTATATGCCAGTATAAGAGAACTTATTTCATACGTCTATATGCCAGTATACAAGACCTACGGTCATACGTCTAAATGCCACTATACAAGAGCTATCACACGTCTATATGCCAGTATAAGAGAACTTATTTCATCCGACTATATGCCAGTATACAAGACCTACGGTCATACGTCTAAATGCCACTATACAAGAGCTACGGTCACATGTCTATATGCCAGTAGACGAGAACTACAGTATCGTCAACAAGAAGTAGTAAAAGCAAGACGAATAGAACAGAGACGCAGTGAGTCACACACACATATATCAATGTTCACGGCGTCGTGCGTGGTGACAAGTTAATCATAATCTGTGCGGCAGCTCAACCTACCTCGTCAACAATCTCGTTGATCGCCGTCTCCTACAAACACAACTGCCGTAGCACGTAGAGAGGAAGGAAGTAGTTGGCTTGGGTGGAGGAAGGGAGAGAGGTTGTGGATGGCAGAAGGACAGAAAGCGACGCAACCCGGCGGAGGTCAGAGACTGAGGAAGACGGATTGCATAAGAAGCTGCGAGAAGGAGGCCATCTCCAGGCCTACACAGGAAAGAAGGTGATCAAGATCCTTCGGATCCTCTCGTTGCTCGGAGTACGTGCAGCTCGTGGCAGGCATCGCCTGGGTCGGCGAGCCAAGTGGCTGCAATACAAGCCTGGTGTCTTGTGAGACTGCTGGACGTCATACTCTCAGAGCTTACCTGATGTCTTGTGAGACTGCTTACCTGCAGGACAACATACCTCTGTGAGCTTACCTGATGTCTTGTGAGACTGCTTACCTGCTGGACAACATACCTCTGTGAGCTACCTAACGTCTGTAACAAGGTTCGACTTATGTATCGAGTCAGCGGTCAATATTACCAACCAGTGTCGTGCTGCTGAGAGAAAGTGACGAGTGATAACTGTGAGTGTGGGCTGTGAGGTAACCTGTGTCAAATCATGAGTCTCACCACGGGTTGCAACCAGAGTGTCAACTGTGTAAAATTATGAGGATGAGTGTGGGGCGTTCCATACTGTCTGGCTACCCACGAATAACTGATTGTCAGGTGAAGCCCCACTGTTGAAGACACTGGAACGATCTCTGTCTTTTAGTAGGACAAGTGTTGACCCGGTGGTGTCTCGAGAGGAGGAGGTGACTGGAGGCGTCATGCTCTCTGGCTGACCCTGGTTTATGGTCAGCTCTCATTCCTCAGGTTTCGAATTTCCGGAAGTCTCGTACCAATTTTTTTATTTTCTAAATATCTAAGAACGTTCATTGTTCAGGTCTGATTTATACTACATAACACGTTCATAGTTTTTCTTCATGAAAAATGAAAACTCTCAGAAAATACGACACTCGAGTACTCCCAGAATGTACTAATCCAATTCTTGATAAAGTTCAAAGTCCAAAGATGAAATATGTTTCATCTTACCAGTTTTTTTTTTCTTTTTTACTTAAGATTTGTATAGCACAAGCTCATAACTTGTAGCAGTTTGTAAGTACGTAATTACTTTAGCCTCTGGGGAAATTCTTGGTTCTCGCCGTTTCAAATGCGCTGTAATCATGGCTTCAAAGGTCTGGTCGGCGTCATGTGCGAAACAAATTTGCTCCTCGTCGAATGAAATCACTCTCTTGATGCTTCACGCCGACACTGTTTGCATCCAACCACGCCAGCGTCTTAACACAAAGATATTTCTTCTCCTCCCCGAGGGAGGCGAGCAAATATTCCCTCCACGTCAACCAGATGTGTGCTGAAAACAGTGTATGCCCGGCGCGGGGAAGCCTCGCACAGACTCGGCAAATAATGGCCGTTCTTTTAGTCTCTCGCGATGTACCGCGGGCTTGGCTGGAGCCTCGTCTGTGAGTTTCTCTCAAAATTACACCGACGTTGCTCAGGAATGTTTGTTGCTGAGATTTGCCAACTCCTGCCAGAATGTGCCGAGCAGTCGCACATTAAGCATAGGGTCACTTAAAGTCCATTTGATGTCAGAGTGAAATTCTGGTATAAAACAATGAGTCCATTGCTCTAGATTTCATGTGATACGCTGTGACTCCAGGTAATATTCACCATGGAATGTCGCTCTCGAGACAGAAGAAAATATTTCTCTCGAATTCACACGAAGGAGAGTGAATGAAGAGAGAAGTACGCGCTCCAAAACCGCAGAATAAACTACGAATGGCAGTGAACGAAACAGACAGTCATGTGATCAAGAAGCTACGCTCTCTAAGCACCAGTGAAACCACAGGATGAACCACGTATGGCAGAGCATAGATATACCTGTAATTTCTTCCCTTGATTTCGAGTTGTTAAAAATATACGTATCATCATTACTCTTTATATAAGAAAAATAAATTGTTTGTCAGTGCCTTTTATCCTAATGGGAAAAAACAGGTCTCATAAACCATGTTTCACAAGTATCAAATGATAACTCAAACAGGAACAGAACCTTGTAATCTCACTGGCGACCTGTTCCTGCCTCTGAGAACGAAGTGGTCGTCGACTGGTCTACGTGACTTGATGGAGGTGGTCCGAGAATCGCCTCACAAGGACACAAGGACCGACATGTTACGGGCATCTTGTGCGTGGTACAGACACTGCGGGGAGGTCTGTGAAATGCTGGAAAGGATGATAATCAGAAAGGTAATGGACGTCTTCTAGCAGAGGAGAAAAAAACTACCTTCGGGGAAGTAAGATCTTGCGTAAGGGTCTTGCACGTCTTACTGGTGACACTGATGGTTCTCGTTGTTCCTTGGTCGCTCGGTTGATTACATATGGGCTTCAAGCTTATCAACTTCCGGGATCACAGAGGCCATCAACATCATGCAATAACCAACCAACCGACTATCCTGGAAACATGAAGGTGTTCAAGATTCTTCTAAGGCCATCACCACTCTTACAAGGGCCTTGCGTCTACGTATCCTCAACAACTCTTAAAGAATCTTCAACATTATCACTTCTGCTGGAAATTTGAACTCGTCATTATTACTTATCAATGTCTATCTATCACTCAAAATGGAGTAGATTATCTTATCTTTATCTCTTTCTCTTTTCTTTTTTTTCCGAAGTGGCTTGTTTTGATGCGCGTGGGGGCAGGCGCGGGTCTCCGTGGGTAGTTATTTGAATACGTGGGAATCCCTCTGTAAAAGGTCGCCTACCCGCCATTCATTCCATTAGAAACTCATTAGCTGTTATCTCTGTGATTTGTAAGGAAATTACTGTGGCATGATTTAACGAAGGCTCACCCCGATGTTTGTGATGGCAGTGTGTCACCTGCTGTCATAACCGACCAACGTCACCTAACATGTAAGCAGGAGAGGGGGTGTATACTGTTTCATATGTCAATAACAAAGGAACGCTTAATACGTTGGTTCATGGCCATGACATGACGCGGTGTCCGACACATGTAGTACGGGCGGGGGTTGCCGGGGAAATGAGGTTCCCCTGGCGATGGGCGTGCGTCCGTCCGTCCGTCTGACCTGTTGCTTTTAAACGACTGTGTCCACAGGAACGACACTGTGTACACGCAGTAGAGATGACGTTCTCTCTCTCTCTCTCTCTCTCTCTCTCTCTCTCTCTCTCTCTCTCTCTCTCTCTCTCTCTCTCTCTCTCGGTAAACGAATATTTCACAAGAGATAAGTCATTGCTCTTATATACACTGATTTTCCGCAAATTTGAAATAGATAGTGATCTACATTTTTAGACAAAGTGGTAATGGTTTTCTCGTGCACATGAAATATATGTCAGATCTTAACCAACATTTCATGAATTTGTATGCACAGTAGTGACATCACCATCAAAATGTGCATTCGTGGTATGTTTCATATATATATATATATATATATATATATATATATATATATATATATATATATATATATATATATATATATATATATATATATATATATATATATATATATTTTTTTTTTTTTTTTTTTTTTATACTTTGTCGCTGTCTCCCGCGTCTGCGAGGTAGCGCAAGGAAACAGACGAAAGAAATGGCCCAACCCCCCCCCCCCATACACATGTACATACACACGTCCACACACGCAAATATACATACCTACACAGCTTTCCATGGTTTACCCCGGACGCTTCACATGCCTTGGTTCAATCCACTGACAGCACGTCAACCCCTGTATACCACATCACTCCAATTCGCTCTATTTCTTGCCCTCCTTTCACCCTCCTGCATGTTCAGGCCCCGATCACACAAAATCCTTTTCACTCCATCTTTCCACCTCCAGTTTGGTCTCCCTCTTCTCCTCGTTCCCTCCACCTCCGACACATATATCCTCTTGGTCAATCTTTCCTCACTCATTCTCTCCATGTGCCCAAACCATTTCAAAACACCCTCTTCTGCTCTCTCAACCACGCTCTTTTTATTTCCACACATCTCTCTTACCCTTACGTTACTTACTCGATCAAACCACCTCACACCACACATTGTCCTCAAGCATCTCATTTCCAGCACATCCATCCTCCTGCGCACAACTCTATCCATAGCCCACGCCTCGCAACCATACAACATTGTTGGAACCACTATTCCTTCAAACATACCCATTTTTGCTTTCCGGGATAATGTTCTCGACTTCCACACATTTTTCAAGGCTCCCAAAATTTTCGCCCCCTCCCCCACCCTATGATCCACTTCCGCTTCCATGGTTCCATCCGCTGACAGATCCACTCCCAGATATCTAAAACACTTCACTTCCTCCAGTTTTTCTCCATTCAAACTCACCTCCCAATTGACTTGACCCTCAACCCTACTGTACCTAATAACCTTGCTCTTATTCACATTTACTCTTAACTTTCTTCTTCCACACACTTTACCAAACTCAGTCACCAGCTTCTGCAGTTTCTCACATGAATCCGCCACCAGCGCTGTATCATCAGCGAACAACAACTGACTCACTTCCCAAGCTCTCTCATCCCCAACAGACTTCATACTTGCCCCTCTTTCCAAAACTCTTGCATTTACCTCCCTAACAACCCCATCCATAAACAAATTAAACAACCATGGAGACATCACACACCCCTGCCGCAAACCTACATTCACTGAGAACCAATCACTTTCCTCTCTTCCTACACGTACACATGCCTTACATCCTCGATAAAAACTTTTCACTGCTTCTAACAACTTGCCTCCCACACCATATATTCTTAATACCTTCCACAGAGCATCTCTATCAACTCTATCATATGCCTTCTCCAGATCCATAAATGCTACATACAAATCCATTTGCTTTTCTAAGTATTTCTCACATACATTCTTCAAAGCAAACACCTGATCCACACATCCTCTACCACTTCTGAAACCACACTGCTCTTCCCCAATCTGATGCTCTGTACATGCCTTCACCCTCTCAATCAATACCCTCCCATATAATTTACCAGGAATACTCAACAAACTTATACCTCTGTAATTTGAGCACTCACTCTTATCCCCTTTGCCTTTGTACAATGGCACTATGCACGCATTCCGCCAATCCTCTGGCACCTCACCATGAGTCATACATACATTAAATAACCTTACCAACCAGTCAACAATACAGTCACCCCCTTTTTTAATAAATTCCACTGCAATACCATCCAAACCTGCTGCCTTGCCGGCTTTCATCTTCCGCAAAGCTTTTACTACCTCTTCTCTGTTTACCAAATCATTTTCCCTAACCCTCTCACTTTGCACACCACCTCGACCAAAACACCCTATATCTGCCACTCTGTCATCAGACACATTCAACAAACCTTCAAAATACTCATTCCATCTCCTTCTCACATCACCACTACTTGTTATCACCTCCCCATTTACGCCCTTCACTGAAGTTCCCATTTGCTCCCTTGTCTTACGCACTTTATTTACCTCCCTCCAGAACATCTTTTTATTCTCCCTAAAATTTACTGATAGTCTCTCACCCCAACTCTCATTTGCCCTTTTTTTCACCTCTTGCACCTTTCTCTTGACCTCCTGTCTCTTTCTTTTATACTTCTCCCACTCAATTGCATTTTTTCCCTGCAAAAATCGTCCAAATGCCTCTCTCTTCTCTTTCACTAATACTCTTACTTCTTCATCCCACCACTCACTACCCTTTCTAAACAGCCCACCTCCCACTCTTCTCATGCCACAAGCATCTTTTGCGCAATCCATCACTGATTCCCTAAATACATCCCATTCCTCCCCCACTCCCCTTACTTCCATTGTTCTCACCTTTTTCCATTCTGTACACAGTCTCTCCTGGTACTTCCCCACACAGGTCTCCTTCCCAAGCTCACTTACTCTCACCACCTTCTTCACCCCAACATTCACTCCTCTTTTCTGAAAACCCATACTAATCTTCACCTTAGCCTCCACAAGATAATGATCAGACATCCCTCCAGTTGCACCTCTCAGCACATTAACATCCAAAAGTCTCTCTTTCGCACGCCTGTCAATTAACACGTAATCCAATAACGCTCTCTGGCCATCTCTCCTACTTACATAAGTATACTTATGTATATCTCGCTTTTTAAACCAGGTATTCCCAATCATCAATATATATATATATATATATATATATATATATATATATATATATATATATATATATATATATATATATATATATATATATATATATATATATATTATATATACTTACTCATCAAAGGTTACTAGCAAGAATTTCAGTTAGTACTGATGGGTTGTATAACAGTGGATAGAAAATTGCTTGACTGGTCGTAAACAAAGAGAAGCGATTAATGGTCAAGCCTCAGAATAGCTAGACGTGTCAAGTGGTGTGCCGAAGGGATCACTTGGGACCGATTCTCATTCTTTAAAATACCAATGATATCAGTGATGGGCTGTATTGGAAGATAGTAGAGAAGTACGCAGATACTACTAAGCGGGGAGATGTATAATGATATTCAAGGTCTAGAATACAAGTCGGATACAAGCAAACTAATGGACTGGGCTCACAGGTGGCAAATAAACTTTGACATCGACAATGGAAAAGTTTACAGACACATCGCTGGCAAAATCAAGAGAGCAAACTAAAGCATAAACTCGGTTGAGCTACAATTGGTATATGAGGAAAAAGACTAAAGTGTAATAATCTCAGGTGACCTTGAGCCAAGGAAGCAGTACAAATGAGGTAAATAAAAGTTAAGTCTATGGACATTACATCCCCACTGTTCATTTGTTCGTCTTAACTTCGAATGCCTTTTTCAGTTTTGGTTACTTCACTTGAAAAATGACTCAAAATAAATACAGTGCTAAGGCGAGCTGCCAAGATGAGTCCTGAACTGGAAAACAAATTCAGTATGTGTCGACGAAATGACTATCCTATTTACCTTAGAAAAATCATCCGAGGCTTTGATAATCATGCTCTAACAAACCACATACGAATGCAGTCATCTGATATTACTCGAAGCAATGGATGCGTACATGTAGGGAGATAATTTACCCCTGATGTGGCGATGTACTCTTCCTTCAATAACTGGAATGATGTAGTAATCAGAGTAGTTGAAAGCAGTAGAAATATGATTAGGAAGCAGGCGATAAATATTTCGCTTCAACTCCAAAGCTGACATCATTTGCGCGTCCTTATGTGCACACGAGAAGTTTACACAGGTTTTACTGTTTGAAACAGGTGTTTGTCATCTTATCACGCTAATCTGTGGGTATCTGATCGTCTTCCACTGACACAAACTGCCTCATAAGGACCTAACAGTCTGCTGTAGTTTGAATCCCTTTGTAATAATCACCGGTTTCTTAGCAGTAATACACATTCAAGACCTGATGAAACTAAAATACTTTCAACGCAGTCTCACCTAATCACGTTCGTTGCTTACGTTCTCTTTACAACAGCACTAAACTCTTCTCATCCAAACCACTCGGTAACCAACTAACAACCCACAAACAAAAACATAAACCCTGGCCCCCCCAACCCCCCCCGCAAACCTAACACTTCGTCAGCCTATACTTACCTATCCTCCCCATCACCCCATTCCCTCCTCAACAAACACAAAAATTAGAAAAAGTAAAAATGATAAGAAGTAAAACGACCCGACAACATATCCGCCTTCTCAGAATCGGCTTCGAACACAATCCCCACGAAGCATACAGTCATCTGAAACTGCACTGCCCAGACAAGTGCGGGTTAATCCTTTTACGTTTATGTTCTGGATACTTTCCGAAGCTTCGAAGTTACAAAACATTGTATCACCATACACCTTCCGTTGCTTCGAAGTTACAAAACACTATATCACCATACACCTTCCGTTGCTTCGAGGTTACAAAACACTGTATCACCATACAGCTTCCGTTGCTTCGAAGTTACAAAACACTGTATCACCATACACCTTCCGCTGCTTCGAAGTTACAAAACACTGTATCACCATTCACCATACCATCAAACTCCTCATGACCAAGGTGCATTCTCCACAATGGAGACACCGATCAGTTACTGCCCTGTGCTCACCACACAAAGACACACACAAAACATCACCTCACTTTATCACATGTGGTCACGCCCGAGTGACGTAGCCGACTTCCTGAGCGCTGCAGGAGCCCCAGAATCCTAGAGATTATGCTAATGATTGATACTCACAGCACCACAACTATCAAATTAGTGGACTCAAAAGAATACGAGTCTCTGAATGATTACAGACGAAATATAAGTTAGATATAGATATAGCCACTCTAGAATGCTGCTAGAACTTGTGTTAACAGACACTCAACTGAGAAAAAGTGTAGATTTAAAGGCCTGTGTCTCACTGTGTCTCGTAAACACTAATTGAGAAACGAGCTTGGCTCTTAAGCAAGCTCTTTTGGGGAAGGGCTTCGTGACCTCCTAACTTCAGCTGCAGACTCGAGGAGGCAATGGTGTACAGGTGAAGAGAAGTGATCTTCATCTACAGTTGGTTCGTATGGATATTCTTTCAATATACCACTGGCCGCCTTGGATGAACACATCGTTCGTACAGAGGGATACATATAATATAAAGAACCCGCATGACCTCATGCATTCGGCGGTACTGCAGGGGACAATACAAAATAAATCTTTAAAAGCATTGCCTTGAAAATCCATTACCTTTCCAGGCGATGGGTTTCAGCTGAACTCGGCCTCGAGACCTCAAGCTGATGTCAACGTTCGCTTCCCTCCTCTTTAAACCCAAGCCCGAAGTCGACGGGCGTGAAAATTGGACACCGGATCCGGACCACGAGTACTATGACAAAAATGATTATATATCTATCCCTCTATACATATACATTTGTATTTATCTATCAACCTTACTGTCTAGAGCTGACTAGATATCCCTGTTATCATACATAACCCCAGGATCCATATCATGGGGCTCCTACACCCCAGGGGTTGCTTTGCAATCAGAAGCAGGAAAAGGATGGACTCCTTCAGAGTAAAAAGTATTTCGACGAGATTATACTCCTTTTGAGGAGACAGGAAACATGAGCGTCCTAAGTTGATTTCGTACATTCATATCTTCAGGGGAGAACAATACATTCATATCTTCAGGGGAAAACAGACAGCAAGGACGAATCAGTACAAGGTCAGTATGTCAGCAAAGTGGAAGGTTCTTATGTTAGCTGTGGCACCAGGTCACTTCAGGCGACAGTCGTTATTCGTCTATAGGCCATTACGTTCTTGTAGGATCAATACACAGTAAGCTGTGTGCAGATCTTGTCTACGGTGAAATCATCCAGTTGGTCAGTCCACTGCTATCACCCATATCAAAAAGTCTCTACGTGTTTAATGAGATTCAATAATGTGTCTGTTGACGAAAGAATTATATGATATAAGTGAGGATGCATTCGTCAAGTCAGTACAAAGGTCATGATCTCTATCATGTATAAAGAAGGCACTAGATACCTGTCCTGTCGTCACACTTTATCCGTGTTGTTCAAGCCAGGCAGAAAGATTCTTTCCTCTCCTACATTGTAACACATTACAATCTTTGCTTGATACTCTGCAAACACAGCCACATGTCTCGTGAGTTCTTTCCTTCTCGATTAATATTTTATAAACACTACAAGTGCTGCTGATGGCGAAACTCACATTGCAAGTTTTAAGAAGATGAGAGTATATGGCAGCAGAATTATCGATAAAAGTTAAAACCAACTTATCATCTGAATTATGAGATGGCTTGAGAACAGTTCTATAAAATAACTTCTTTGCTTGACTGGGAGATTAATCAAGAGATCTCAGATATCTCAACCTTAATCTAGTACCAGAATGTTTTTCTCAAATTCCTCGTCCATGAATTCAGGACTGAATAAACCAAAAGCATAAGGTATAAACACTGCTGATAACACTGGTAATCTGACTCCGTCATGGCGTGCAGGATATAAATGAACGTGGACAGACACTGGTGGGTGGTTTTCTGTTGCCTACTAGTTTGCGGTGAGTCAGGCAAACGAGGAAGCGCAGCACACAGTCATTTTCTAATTGGAAAGTAAATTTCATGGAATATTATCAGACGATGGGAGAATGTTTCTATTATCTCACTGAATGGCTAAAGACGTATTTCTTATCTATGTAGATGAACCAGACTGCATCGATGAGGAGGAAAGAGGGCTTACTAAACGAAATTAAGGGTCTAAATAACTTGCAAGTCACTGAAAAACCTGAACGCACTCTGGGTCATGAAGTATTGTTTATTTTGTGAGTTCTGATAAGGCGGTACACATGAGGCAATGAAAGGGACTAAGACCAAAAATTTTCTTATGAGATTATCTATGGCTTTCAACAATAGCTTTAGTTTTTTGTTAGCGGTAGAAAGAAAAAATATACACACACACACACACACACACACACACACACACACACACACACACACACACACATATATATATATATATATATATATATATATATATATATATATATATATATATATATATATATATATATATATATATATATATATATATATATATATATATATATATATATATAGGTCCAGTCAAAGGTCCAGTCCTATGTTCTTAACGCTACCTCGCTAACGCGGGAAATCGCGAATAGTTTGAAAGAAAGAAATATATATATATATATATATATATATATATATATATATATATATATATATATATATATATATATATATATATATTTTTTTTTTTTTTTTTTTTCATACTATTCGCTATTTCCCGTGATAGCGAGGTAGCGTTAAGAACAGAGGACTGGGCCTTTGAGGGAATATCCTCACCTGGCCCTCTTCTCTGTTCCTTCTTTTGGAAAAAAAAAAAAAAAAAAAACGAGAGGGAGGGATTTCCAGCCCCCCCGCTCCCTTCCCTTTTAGTCGCCTTCTACGACACGCAGGGAACACGTGGGAAGTATTCTTTCTCCCCTATCCCCAGGGAATGTATATATATATATATATATATATATATATATATATATATATATATATATATATATATATATATATATATATATATACATACATGAAGAGACGTAGCTAGGACGCCATTTGGTAAACAAGTGACTGTTCATAACAAGATAGTGGCCAGTCACAAGAAACAGCGTAAGACTTTTGGAAGCTTTGATATATAAACTCCGATGCAGTTCGTGAACTCTTACGGATTAGTGAGAAGAAGTCACGAAGGTGCAGCAGAAACTCTTATAAAGTTTATGTCATCGCATGAATCACTTTGTTATAGAGAGTTTAACACGATAAAGGAGACATCAATAGGTAACCGAGGATCTAAATCAAAGTCGGTGTTAGGCATACAAGACGAGAGATGAATGATATTCGTTTAACACGATTCATCAGCTCGTCCATACTGAGCGCTTGGAGGAGGAGGAGGAGGAGGAGGAGGAAGACGACGACGAAGAAGAAGAGGAGCAGACGATTCTAATGACGGCATTTAGGTTGGTATCTTTTTTCCACTTTATGAAGGACAAAGGAGCCTCGCATGCACCTGGCAAGGACGCGATCGCGTCATTAGCATACCAAAGAGAAAGAGTATTGTCAAGAATTATATCGGAAAAGGTATAAATTTCCCAAGATTTCCATTTAGTACCTGACACGTTTAATATGTATTCAGTCCCGTGTGTGTGTATGTGTATATATATATATATATATATATATATATATATATATATATATATATATATATATATATATATATATATATATATATATATATATATATATGGGGATAGGAGAGAAAGAATACTTCCCATGTATTCCCTGCGTGTCGCAGAAGGCGACTAAAAGGCGAGGGAGCGGGGGGCTGGAAATCCTCCCCTCTTTTTTTTTTTTTCATAAGAAGGAACAGAGAAGGGGGCCAGGTGAGGATATCCCCTCAGAGGCCCAGTCCTCTGCTCTTAACGCTACCTTGCTAACGCGGGATATATATATATATATATATATATATATATATATATATATATATATATATATATATATATATATATATATATATATATATATATATATATACATATAACGCATTTGTCTAAACTTTAATCTTTATTACCATCGCCATTAGATGGATATGATGAAAGCTTCATCTGTCAGTCTCTCAAGTTCGGATACTTCAAATCGGCCTTTGGATCGCTCTCTTACAACTACATTATTGTGGTAATGTATATAATTTACACACACACACACACACACACACACACACACACACACACCACACACACACAAACACCTCCGTGGTGTAGTGATTAGCGTTACTGACCATGAGTCAGCACGGAGTCACCCTAGGGTCGGACCTGCTTCAGTTCGAATCCTGGACGTGGCAGCCGACCTACACCCAACCCATGTCTTTATCCCCCATCGCCCTGCGGGGTTGCGTATGTGTGTGTGTTTCATTGTGACAGGCTGAGCATTATAAACGTACTGGGAGTGTAAAGACCAACTGCTGGCTCATCAAACAGCTGTCACCAATCCTTTTGATGACCAGGAGGGTAGTACTAGTAATATATACCTCCCTAGAAGTACTAGTAATATATACCTGCCTAGAAGTACTAGTAATATATACCTCCCTAGAAGTACTAGTAATATATACCTCCCTAGAAGTACTAGTAATATATACCTCCCTAGAAGTACTAGTAATATATACCTCCCTAGAAGTACTAGTAATATATACCTCCCTAGAAGTACTAGTAATATATACCTCCCTAGAAGTACTAGTAATATATACCTGCCTAGAAGTACTAGTAATATATACCTCCCTAGAAGTACTAGTAATATATACCTCCCTAGAAGTACTAGTAATATATACCTCCCTAGAAGTACTAGTAATATACACCTCCCTAGAAGTACTAGTAATATATACCTCTCTAGAAGTACTAGTAATATATACCTCCCTAGAAGTACTAGTAATATATACCTCCATAGAAGTACTAGTAATATACACCTCCCTAGAAGTACTAGTAATATATACCTCCCTAGAAGTACTAGTAATATATACCTCCCTAGAAGTACTAGTAATATACACCTCCCTAGAAGTACTAGTAATATACACCTCCCTAGAAGTACTAGTAATATATACCTCCCTAGAAGTACTAGTAATATACACCTCCCTAGAAGTACTAGTAATATATACCTCCCTAGAAGTACTAGTAATATACACCTCCCTAGAAGTACTAGTAATATATACCTCCCTAGAAGTACTAGTAATATACACCTCCCTAGAAGTACTAGTAATATATACCTCCCTAGAAGTACTAGTAATAAATACCTCCCTAGAAGTACTAGTAACATATACCTCCCTCGTAGTACTAGTAATATATACCTCCCTCGTAGTACTAGTAATATATACCTTCCTAGAAGTACTAGTAATATATACCTCCCTCGTAGTACTAGCAATATATACCTCCCTCGTAGTACTAGTAATAAATACCTCCCTAGTAGTACTAGTAATATATACCTCCCTCGTAGTACTAGTAATATATACCTCCCTCGTAGTACTAGTAATAAATACCTCCCTAGTAGTACTAGTAATATATACCTCCCTCGTAGTACCATTTATACATACCTACCTCGTAGTACTAGTGATATATACCTCCCTAGTCAGTGGCTGCCTGTCATCTACGAGAAGGAGAAAGACAGCGTACGCGGAAATGCATAGGAGAGGCAGGGAACAGAGGACCAGTTGGCCCATATCTAGGTTGTCTGCCTTTGAACCTGTATCTATCCATTCCGATTCTAAGTGGATGAAGTAAGGATAGAACAGTATGAAGGCTCCTCTCGTCAGCCTACATCAACAACAACCGGCAGGGAAATGAATGGAAGAGAAAGGGCATGCATTTGTGAAGTAATCCTGTATGGAAGTTAACAGGACAGAACGAAAGTGGAAATTCCGTAGGACAATCTTACTACACTAGTGACTCCACCTTCTGCTGCACTACAATATATTCTTAAAGTCTCAAGGTCTAGCATAATAACAAACCACTGTCCATGTCCTTTTTCTTTTTTCCTTGAGAGAGAGAGAGAGAGAGAGAGAGAGAGAGAGAGAGAGAGAGAGAGAGAGAGAGAGAGAGAGAGAGAGAGAGAGAGAGAGAGAGAGAGAGAGAGAGAGAGAGAGAGAATTGTATTTTCTGCGTACAACTGATTTGAAAGTCACCCTCCCTTCCCTACCTGTAGACGTTATCATCGAGATGTATACACACACGATCTGGACGGCCACAGGCCATCGGCGGGTTTACTGAGCACCGACCGCACGCTACATATGTATGTTTACCGCACACGCGCTGGAGATTGTCGAGTATCTCTATACAGATCGCACACTTAGGGGGTGGGGGTGTATATACCATCACACATAAACACACGGACCGGGACGCAGCCAGGTATCTACATGTACAGTTCCCCGCCAAACGAAGCGCTACGTTACGTGCCAGTTGAGGAGAGGGAGGGAGGGATTCGCACTCCAGACAACAGCAGCGATGGCAGCAAGCTGGAGTCGCCGGGCATGTGAAACCACCGGAACGTATATGAGAGGATTATCGGATACCTGTGGTGATGGTGATGGTGGTGACGAGAGAGCGGGAGTTGGGTGAGGAGGGGGGGTTGTTGGTGAAGTCATGGTGGTGGTGAGGGGGAGAGAGGGATGTATGTTGGGTGAATGACTCTGGTTGTTGGAAGCTTGTACTGGGGAGTGTATGGCTAAGGGTGGAGGGAGTGTGTTGGAGAGCGGCTCAAACGGTGTTGGTGATTCACTTGTTTGTGGTGGTGTGGGCACGAGGGTGAGTGGCTGTGGAAGAGGTGGTGTGTCTAAGGGTGAGGAGGGGATGTGTACTGGCTCTGATCCTGGTGGCAGAAGATACATCAGTGGAAACCGGACGTGGTAGATGTGGTGGTGGAAGAAGGTTGTGGTTGTAGAGGTTGTGCGTTGACGGCTGGCTTGGGGGGCTGGAATGGAGCGACTGTAAACGGGTCGTCGTCATGTCGTAATGGTGTTTAACAGACGATCGTGTTGAGAAGAGGGGAAGGTGTGGATGGGGTGGGTGACACAGTACGATGGTTGTGGCGGTCAGTGGTCGCATTGGTGGTATTGGTGGTAATGGCGGTGATGGTGATGGTGGAAGTGATGGCGGTGGTTGTAGTGTGCTGGAAGGGATATGTGTCGGGGGAAGTGTGTTGATGATGACCGATCACCATCGAGGACCTATGTTGGTGGGCGGCTCTGGTTCTGGAGGTCTGTAGTGGGAGGGAATGGAGTGGCGGCGGTACTGTCTTGGTGAGAGGTCCGGGTGATGGAGATGTGTGGCCCTAATGATGTAGGTGTGCTGGTGTATGGCCTTAGTGGTGGCTGGTGCGCTGGTGTGTGGCCCGAGTGATGAACATGTGTGGTTGATTTGGTGTGTGGCCCTGGTGCTGAAGAGGTGTTGGTGTGTGGCCCTGGTGCTGAAGATATGTTGATGTGTGGCTCGGTTGGTAAAGGAATGTTGGTGTGTGGCCCTGATGAAGAAGGTGTGTAACCTTGGTGATGAGGATTCGTTTGTGTGTGGTCCTGGTGATGGAGGTGTGTTGGTGAGTGGCCCTGGTGATGAAGGCATGTTGGTGAGTGGCCCTGGTGATGAAGGCATGTTGGCGAGTGGCCCTAGTGACAAAGACATGTTGGCGAGTGTCCCTGGTGATGAAGGCATATTGGTTTGTGGCTCCTGTTGACGAGGGTATGTTGGTGTTCAGCCGTAACGAAGGTTATGTGGTGGTTAGCTGCTCTGGTGGCGAGAGTATGTTGGCGATCGACATTTCCGTTGGTGGTAGTATGTTGGCGAGCGAGCATTGATGATGATGGTGATGGCGGAGGTGTGTTGGAGAGTAAACGTGGTTAGTGGTGGTGGGTGTACAACGGCAAGCGACGGTGGGCGGTGGAGGAATTACGTTTGTAAGCGTCCAGGGCGTCGGAGGTGTGCAAGTGGGCGGCCCACTGTGGTGGTGGAGGTAGGTAGGTAGGTAGGTGGCAGTAGGGAGACCTGGGTGGTGATGGTGATGGTGGAGGTGGTGGTGGTGGTAGTGGTGGAGGTGGGTGGGATGTCGGGCGGCGGCTGAGCGAAGGTCGAGCAGCCACGACCGGTGTCGGGCTCAGTAGCCGCCCGCACCGTCACCAGAGCGGGTGTGTGTGTGTGCCTCCCACAAACCCGCGCGCCCGGTCGCCCTACACCCCACACACACACACACACACACACACATACGCGAAGTCGCCTTCGCTGAGGCGCCTCGGTCGCAGTGGTGTTAACCAGGACGACTTCGAAGTGATTCCAGTGTTATAGAGTGTGGTAGTTTGTGGTAGTGGTGGTGGTGGTGATGGTAGTAGTAGTAGTTAATGGTGGTGTGAAATTGAAGTACCTGTGATTTCTCTCTCACTCTCTCTCTCTAGATTCCAGTGCTTGCAAATGGATAATAATCGAGAGAGGAAAGTAAAGAGAAGTACGTAGGAGAAAAATAGTTGGTCAGTGTAAAGGAGGCAATATACGAAAACGTACATCCACCAACGGAAACTCCTTAAACACAGGTATGTAGAAGAGAAAACTTGACCCCCTTAGAAATGAATGATAATGCAATCGTGTCATTACTGAAACTTATGGGTTGAAATTATCATTTCTTTTCATTCTTTTTTGGAAAGCTAAATGTAAATCAATATACATGATATCCTCATATACACTTTATAGATATCATACGAAAATGATACGAGCTATTATATAGGTTACTGCCGTCAACTCAGCTCGTTACGACACGTCCATGAAGATGGAGCAAAGCAGGTGCGTAGCACTCAAGCAGGTGTATGGCTGCTGAGAAGGCAAATTCGGTATCGAAAACACATACATGGCTACAGAGCAGAC
Source organism: Panulirus ornatus (assembly GCF_036320965.1). Classification (NCBI taxonomy): domain Eukaryota; kingdom Metazoa; phylum Arthropoda; class Malacostraca; order Decapoda; family Palinuridae; genus Panulirus; species Panulirus ornatus. Next base: position 64,960,873 of record NC_092243.1, on the reverse strand, counting down.
GGGAAGTAGACCTGCTGCAGAGCAGGTACACGACTGTAACGTAGGTACAGATTTACAGGCGCTGGTACACGACTGCAGAGCAGGTACCATGGATTCAGAGCAGGTACATGGCTGCACAGCAATTCCTTACCTGCCAAGTGGTTTCATGGCTGCGGAGTAGCAGGCTCCACAGCGACACAGCAGGTTCACAGCTGCAGAGCAACGACATGCCTGTCGTGGCAGATACGCGACTACACAGCTGACAGATCAGGTACACACCTGCAGAGCAGGTACACGATTGCAGAGCAAGTGCAAAGTTGCAGGGAAGGTACACTTGTGGAGGGCTAGTACACTACTGCAGATCAGGTACACATCCACGGAACAGGTACATATTAGCAGGGTACGAACGCAGCTACAGAGCAGGTACACCGCTGCAAGGCAGGTACACGGTTCCAGAGCAGGTACAATGGTGTGGAGCAAGTCCACGACTATTAATTGAACAGGTACACTAGTGGTAGAGATGGTCCACGACTGTTATACAGGTACACGGGTACAGGGCAGGTACACGCCTTTAGGGCAGGTACATAGATACAGAAGCGGGTACACCAGAAGTGAAAGAACCACTCGGGAATCGCGGGACAGATAAACCCAATAGCAGTAGCACATCGACATTCAAATGTTTATCAGAACTTGACTATGGAGGAGGATTCTAAAAAAAAAACAAAAACATAATCAACTAAGAGTCACGACAGACGTATGCGTCGTAGGCAAACAAGTCCTTCACGAAGGTAGAGGGACTTGTACAAAAAAAAAACGTAGATTATGACCATCTTGATTTTAGACTGACTATCTCATTCTCAATAGAAAAAATAAATTTCCAAACGAATCTACGAGACCAATTGAACATCACTTCGACAGGGATATAACATCACTTATAATAGGATGTGATTCGCGATATTGCAACGTCTACTGACGACCACAACTCAGTATCACAATACTGAAAGGACATGAGGTATTATCCTAAGTGTTCTCTCTCTCTCTCTCTCTCTCTCTCTCTCTCTCTCTCTCTCTCTCTCTCTCTCTCTCTCTCTCTCTCTCTCTCTTCCGGCTTGAGAATACTACTCGCAGCGGGAGCCAACGGATCGAACCTCCAGCAGGCCTGGAGACTGTGGCAAGGTGTGGCAGTGGGTGAGGCCACCTCCAGGTACATTAGTGTGGTAGGGGAGGGCCGCCCGCCGCGTTGCGTGTGGAACTGCCACCAACTTCAAGGTGGAGACCATCAATCAAGAGATATCCATCCACGTCAAAGTATAAGATTTTTTTGGGGGGAGGGATTTCAGGCTTCGTGAGTGTTGTCCAAGAGCTTGCAACTGCTGCTGCTCTCTCTCTCTCTCTCTCTCTCTCTCTCTCTCTCTCTCTCTCTCTCTCTCTCTCTCTCTCTCTCTCTCTCTCTCTCCCGTGTCCTCTGTAGTTGCAATATAATAATTTATGGCTCAGGACAAGAGGAGCCTTTGATCCCTCCATTATACCAGTGATGGTATTCCTCTGTTGTGTCCAGTTCCAGGGGTAATGGGATGAGGTGGGTAACGCTTGCTGTTCATGCGGACGCTGTAGTGTGTGTGTGTGTGTGTGTGTGTGTGTGTGTGTGTGTGTGTGTGTGTGTGTGTGTGTGTGTGTGTGTGTGTGTGTGTGTGTGTGTGTGTGTGTGGTTCGATCACTCTGGCGATGCAGAGCTCTTTTTAAAGTGTTAATGATGGGGCGTCGCTCTGCAGGAGGGAGCCAACCACTGTCAAGTGGGAGATGACTCGTAGATTGCTTTTATTTTCCCGTCGTCAATGAGAGAAATTTCAAATAGTCGTGAAAATACTCGTTTCACTACGGTTGGATACTTCAGAAACAGAAAATATATTATCTAATTGCGTAACTCTCGCACACACGCACACACACACACATACACACACACACACACACACACACACACACACAAACTGATCGCCGTTTCCCACGTAGCGAGATGATACCACAAACACACGACGAAAGTCCTAATTGGTTCACCATCACACTATGGCAATCATGTTTAATTTATCATAGGCAGAGCCACTTATCCACAGAAAGCCCCACAGAACCTTTCTGTGGTTTCCCCTTGACCACTTTGTCTGTCCTTGTCCAGGTGACAACACTTCTCTCTTATTCATCACGCTGGTCAAAATTTCTCTCCCCCCCATACACGACTCTAACCCTTCTGCATGTTCAAGGCTATGACAACTCAAACCCTCATTTACTCCATCCCCCATTTTTTCCTCGGTCACCCCACCATCCCTTGCTCCCTCTTAACTCAGTCTCTCTTCACTCATCCTCTTCATATGGCCAGACCATTTCATCACACGTTGTTCTGTTCCCAGTCATTCTCCACACTTCTCTCTGATGCTGTTATTCCTTATATGATCAACTCTCCTCAAGCATTTCATTTCCTATGCGTTCATCCTTCCGATCTTCGGCATTAAGGGATCCAAGCCTTCCTCTCATATAACACCTTCGGGACTTTTACACCATCATGTCCTCACAGAGAGTGACCTAACCTTCCCCATATGTCTCACTTGATCCAAAGTCTTTGCGCCCACACTCACCCTACAGTTCCAGGAGCTGCCATATCTATTCTCAGGTATCTATATCAACATCCCATCTCCTACAGGTCCTCCCCAGTCAAGCTCTCACATTCTGTATGTGTTTCTATCACAGAGTTTTCAAAGCAAACACCTGGTCCACACATCCTCTCCCCCTCCTGAAGCCATATTGTTCATCCCCAATCTGGTGCTCTGGGCATGCCAACACCCTCTCAATATCACTTTCCCATATAACTTGTCATGTACATTTAACAGACAAATGGAAAATACATGTATATACATACATACATATATATATATATATATATATATATATATATATATATATATATATATATATATATATATATATATATATATATATATATATGCATGTATAAAAATCTCTTCTTTCATACTCGATCGCTGATCCCGTGTTAACAAGGTAGCGAAGGGGACAGACGAAGAAAGACTGCATCTTGCTCGTATCCATTCTCTAGATGTCATGTGTTATGCACCGGAACACAGGTCATTATCTACACCTAGGCTCTAAAGACCTTTCCATGGATTCTTGCAGACGCTTAGTATGCCCTAGTTCAGGCCACAGACATCGTTCCAACTCAATCTATCCCGTGCACGCCTTTCACCCTCCTGCATGTTCAGGCCCCGTTCGTTCAAAATCTTTTTCACTCCATCCTTCTATCTCCAATTTGGTGCCCCGGTTCTCCTTGTTCCCTCCACTTTTGAAACATATATTCTCTTTGTCAACATATCCTCCTTCATTCTCTTCATATGTCCAAACCATTTCAACACACCCTCTTCTGCTCTCTCAACTACAATCTTTTTATGACCACACACCTCTCTTACTATTTCATTATCTATTCTATCAAACCGCCTCACACCACATATTGTCCTTGAGCATTTCATATCCAACACACCCTCTCTCTCTCTCTCTCTCTCTCTCTCTCTCTCTCTATATATATATATATATATATATATATATATATATATATATATATATATATATATATATATATATATAGAGGTAGGTAGGTAGATAGAGAGATATACTTAGATAAATAGAGAGAGATATAGTTAGATGAGTGATAAAGATAAACAGATAGCTACATGGAGAGATAGACTGGCAGATAGACAGATAGGTGCCACCAGGCTCCTCGTCCATGCATTGCACCTAAAATGAAAAGTCACCTTCGGTGAGGTTGTGTTATCGTCAATGGACGAAACGGAGGAAAGTGCCGCTAAGGAAATATCTGCTCTGATGAAGTCTATAATTTCCCTGCTCCTGATTGTAGCGCAGTCTTGAAGCTGCAAGTGTCCCATAAGAGGAGTCATGGGGTCATATACTTCGGAGAGGGAATATATATATATATATATATATATATATATATATATATATATATATATATATATATATATATATATATATATATATATATATATATATATATATATATATATAAATATATATATATATGAAGGTAGTTCCGGACTCCGCCTGCTTGAGCATACACCCCGAGTGAAAAGGCAACTTTAGCCAGACTGTATCATCTTCACTGAGGCAAGAGAGAACAATTTAGTCCAAGATCTTATAGGTTGAAATGATTCCAACATGCTCCTGCATCAGATGACAGCGTAGTTTTGAAACTGTCGAAGCCTTGTGAAATGGGGACCTTTGGTTATAACAATAATAAGAATAATGATGATATTGATAATAATGAAATAATAATATTATCATTAATAATGATAATGATAATGATAATAATAATAATAATAATAATAATAATAATAATAATAATAATAATAATCATAATATCATAATCTTAAATGATTTCTTGAAAAATCTTTTAAACAAAAACCTGATGCAGTTCGGCAATCACAAGAGAGAGACGTTGGCTGCATCACAATATATATATTCCTTGCACCACTTGCATCACACTGAGGCAACAGAACACACCCCGCACGCCACAGTATCATCAAGCCACTACGTCGACTCCTAGAGCATATTCCCTCATGACCATCACCACACCACAAGTGACACCACCACCACTACAATCCCTGCCTATCCACATCCTACAACCACACTACAATCAAACGACCACCACTTCAAGTCCTACCATCTTACCACAGTGTATCCACAACATCACACTTAAACAACACTCACTACATTCACAACACACTACAACTGGGGGAACCACCCCTCTCCTCACTGACCATGTGACACTCGTCACCACACGATGCTCTGAGAACACAACACCCCTCCCCCTGCACCACAACCGAACGACCGACCACCTCAACAACCACCGCGGTACAATCCAATGACCGCGCTCCCTCATCTACTGCCACATGGAGAGCAATTCTAGAGTCTTATATGAATAATGGTACATCAAAGGATCCTGAGAGAGAGAGAGAGAGAGAGAGAGAGAGAGAGAGAGAGAGAGAGAGAGAGAGAGAGAGAGAGAGAGAGAGAGAGAGAGAGAGAGAGAGAGAGAGAGAGACATCACAAGCATGATCATCAGCCCACACCATCCCCCATCATCTCATCAGCCCAAACCCATCATCATCGCAGTTTCCTAATACAACGCTGCCACACACAACAACAACTTTAACAACCACACCTCTAAATCACAACCACAGAACCACACCTGAACCACAGAAACACATGAAAACCAAACTACCGCCACAACAATATCACTTTTATTTTAAAAGATGTACAAGAAACTCCCTCTTCACGACAGAACTACGAACCATATACCTACACAACCACACCACCTCACTACAATCACCCTTACACTCACCGTTGCAGCATAGACAAACAACCACACACACACACACACACACACACACACACACACACACACACCGTTGCAGCATAGACAAACAACCACACACACACACACACACACACACACACACACACACACACACACTACCCCAATACCAAATTATCCTACATAGGGAAATACATTGAGGCAATGACACATAAGAACTACCCCCAGCATTATGCAACCAGGTCACATATACGATGTACACATCGCATCAGAACTACAGTATTATCCTAACTGACAAGAAAAAGTGCACTACAGCGCCATCATGACACTACAGTACCAATCCCCATCCAATAGTCACACATGAGTCAGATCAGAGGTCCATCCCATTAGGCCCAAAGGGCCGTGCCTACGTACCTCCTTGTTCAAGGGTCGTACGGTCGTGCTCGAGGACCGTGCATCGTGCCCCAAGGGATCGTACGGTCGTGCTTTAAGGATCCGCGTGATACCGCCGTGTTCAAGCATAGCACAATTGTGCTCGCGGGTCGTACCTACCGCTGTTCTCAACGGTCGCGCGTCGTCGTGCTCAAGGACCGTACCGTCGTGCTCAAAGGCTCGTACAGCCGTGCTTGAGGATCATACTGGCGTGTTCAAGGGTAGTAACGTCCAGTCTGAGGATTGCAATACTTTGCTCAAAGGTCGTGGCGTCTTGTTCAAGGGTCTTGGTCTAATGCCCAAGGACTGTACCGTCGTGCTCAAGGATCGTACCGTCGTGTTCAAGGTTGTGGTTTAATGCCCAAGGACTGTACCGTCGCGCTCAAGGTTGTACCATCGCCCTCAAGGATCGTACCGTCATGCTCAGGGTGTTACTCCATCTACACCTGTCCAAACCAGGTCATCCCACTAGAAACACAAGGGGCAACCCAAAATCTTCTAACACAAGTACCTCTCTCCCTGTTACCCTTATCTATTATGTACGGGCAAATGATTTTTTTTTCGTGTGTAGGGAAAAATGGAATTTACCCAATTGTTGTAGGAAATCTTATTATCTAGGCAATATTTTTTTCCCCCTTTTCTTTGCGTCAATATATCTCTCTCAGTCCCTTCCTCTATATAAGGCGAGGTATGGGTGAATTTCATTTTATGTGTGTTCCTTTTTCTAGCATATATATATATATATATATATATATATATATATATATATATATATATATATATATATATATATATATATATATATATATATATATACATATATATATATATATATATATATATATATATATATATATATATATATATATATATATATATATCCCAAGAAACCCCTTCTGTAGGGCTCCTGCAAGGCACAGGAAGCTTGCCACGTCCACTGGGGAGGACCAAACATCTGATGTTTCGTATTGGTCTGTGTGAAGTGCATGCATGGCAGTGTCTTCACGAAGGGTCCCGTGGAATTCTGAATCAGTGCTCGTAACGTTGTGGCGATGGATAGTGTCCAGAATGTAGATAAGAAAGTGTCACTCGTACATGCCTAGGAAATGAAGTTCCAGATGGGCGTATGTCTGTCTGGTGGGTCAAGATTTAAGACTAGGTTGGGAGGGCTGTCGATTAAGTGTTTGTAGAGTCAATACCGTGTGTATGAGTTTCATCAATGCCATATCTGTTGGAGGAGGCTGGATCTGTGAGCATTGGTTTCTAAACTGTAAAGCAGAGCCAAGGTCTTTTTTTTTCCACTTGAGGTGATGGTTCGTTACTGTGAAGTTTGGGTAGGAAGGGTTTAGTGCTTTCGTAAAGAATTGCTTGCCTGGCAGACTGACGCGACATTGTATTTGAAGTACCTTTGTTTCGTTGTGAAGGTGTTGAATGCTTGTGACTGTTAGGCAGCCAGTGAATGACATGAGGACCTTGCTCAATGCAGCTTGCTTTTTTTTTTTATTCCTCCGAAAAGCTGCACCGTTTTACACTAATAATTGATCCGTCCTTTTAGGGAGTACTAGTCTAACATCTGGGGTAGTTCTGGCTCTGCATTCTTACTTGGCACAACTAAGTCGAAAGCGGTCCGACTTCTCATATGTCCCAGGTTAACTTTAAAACTTGACCCACTTACCTACGCCGCAATATTGGTGCGTTTTCCCCCTTTTATTGGTATACCTTTTGGTTTTGCTCCCGAGAGCTGGCTGCCTGTGTGCCCTCACCACGAGGTAGACCACGTAATAATCAGGAAGTTGCTCCTTCACATTACTGTGTGGCCGCTGGCAACTCAAGGGTGGGCCGTTTTGATAAATGTTTCTTTCCCTACACCTGTGTTCTGAAACTCTCTATCCTTTTATGTCTTTCCATTACTGGGAAAGACTCGAACCCAAACTGACCCAGCCCTGAGCGAGTTATACGACCCTGTGTGTGTGTGTGTGTGTGTGTGTGTGTGTGTGTGTGTGTGTGTGTGTGTGTGTCATTCACTTTACAAAAGATATTCTTTAAAACCTTCAAAGAAAAGGTTTCCATTACATATCAATCTTCTCTAGTTCCTTTGAGAGTGGAGTGTGAACCGCTGATACAACTTGCATCTCCTCACTGGACAAGCTATGCTGAGCTGCTGCAATATGAAGCTCGCTGCTTACTCTTCCTTAGACGATGAGACGAGACGAGAGCCAAGATCCATGGGGAAAAAAGGAAATGCTTTCTTTCTCCACGCGTCTCTAGACTTAGCAGAAGAAAACGGCATTGTGGGTCTACAATCCTGTATCTTCCACTCCTTTGCTTGTTGTTGATGATTGGGATTAAACCTCCCTAGAACTCAGAAGGTGCAGGCCCTATGCTCTAGGGCGGCCCGCCGGTGGTGAGGGACCTAAGCACTGGACCTAGAGGAATGGGCTTGTTATCCCACCCTGCCCCCAAGAGAGCCAGGCTCCCTCCGACTCCCTTGCTGTTCCCTGGAGTCTGTCTATACCCAGCACCGACCTTCTTAGCCCTTCATGTTCAAACATACACTTGCACTAGTCCAGTCCCGCATCGGGTGCCTGACCCTCTCCTCCAGGAACATCATGTCACACTTGGCAGAGGCTGGTGGCCACTTTCGCCAGGCCTGACTGAGCAGCTGGGCTTCTTATCCAACCGGACGGTTGGCAAAAGGAGGGCTTCAATAAAATGGTGTTGACCTCAATGTGACCGGCGCTCCGGACAAGCAGAACTCTTAAAAAGCATTTCGGGATAGCAGTAGCTGGTCACTTATCTGCCACAACGACTATGTATCTTGAGTAGATAAGAGAGGTAAGGCGAAGGGTTTTTACCACTTGGTCTTGTATGTCTGAAGCTTGCTTGGTCTTGTATGTCTGAAGCTTGCTTGGTCTTGTATGTCTGAAGCTTGCTTGGTCTTGTATGTCTGAGGTTTGGTCTTGTATGTCTGAGGTTTGGTCTTGTATGTCTGAGGCTTGGTCTTGTATGTCTGAGGCTTGGTCTTGTATGTCTGAAACTTGCTTGGTCTTGTATGTCTAAAGCTTGGTCTTGTATGTCTGAGGCTTGGTCTTGTATGTCTGAGGCTTGGTCTTGTATGTCTAAAGCTTGGTCTTGTATGTCTGAGGCTTGGTCTTGTATGTCTGAGGCTTGGTCTTGTATGTCTGAGGTTTGGTCTTGTATGTCTGAGGCTTGGTCTTGTATGTCTGAAACTTGGTCTTGTATGTCTGAGGCTTGGTCTTGTATGTCTGAAACTTGGTCTTGTATGTCTGAGGCTTGGTCTAGCATAACTTGATTTTAATTCACCTCATGGTGGGATGACTTGGGATAATTTGTTTGTGGGTCCAATTGAATATGGCTAAACCTCTGCTTCGGTTTATATGCCTTAATTCAAACCACCGACGACATGTCATCCCCCTTATACCATATCGGTCTAATCAATTTTATCTTATGCATGCCCTTCTTCCCAATGAATGTTCTAGACACACAGTAATATAAAAGCCTCTTTCATTCCATCCTTTCATCACTTTAGTCTCCTCCTTCCCTTACTCCCTCCACTTCTGACACACAGATCCTCGGAGTCGGTCTATCTTCGCTCATCCTCTCTATATGTCCAAAGCACTTCAGCTTTCTCTGTCAGACTCTCCTTACTACCACACTTCTTTATAGTAACAACAACAACAACAACAATAATAATAATAATAATAAGAATAATAATAATAATAGAATAAGAATATTAATAACATTTATTTTCAAAATTCTTATCATCATTATCATTACTTTTGTAGAGATGTTATTGAAGTCATAATAAGAGATGATGAAGAATAGCTGGGCTTCCCAGCATATGCAGTATCAGCCAAACTTTTAAATGGAATTCCTAGACGCTGTTCCTTTCACTAACTTGGCTGTAACTTGGCTACGTTACCTCGTCGATATTCTAGTAATCACAGCCAAACAGTCCCATGTAAAAGCTCAGAAGGTTAGAATTTACAACAGCTGTAAAGAGCTTTCCATTTAGTTCACCCAGGAGGGAGAACGGGACGATTCGCCCCATTCCTAGACACACTGCTAGTGAAATACAACAGCAACTTGGAGAATAAGGTGTACAGAAAGCCAACAAACAAAAGACGATCTGATGCTCTGCTAGTCCCACCATGGCAGAGAGATTGAGCGGGGCGTTCTGATCCTTTTCTCTGTTTTTTCCTTAGGGCGCTCACAATACGGAGTCAGGAACATATAGAGGACTGAGAGTCTCTACTTCACAGAGACATCTGGCGATGCCAAAGATCCCTCATCAGTAAGTCATCAATGAGTGTTGAAAAGACCACCAGAGGCCTTGGGCGAACCTAAAACGACTCAAATCTGTTGAGATGAAGCACTCTCCCGGACAGGGAACGCTGCTGTCACTCATACGTGCTCGAGACGAAGAACAATGAGGTAGTCTGCCAAATAAACGCAACAGTCAAGGAAATCACCAGAAAAGCAGGAAGCAATAACGGAGACAGCTGTACCGGTGTGTGTGTGTGTGTGTGTATTCTGGCTGGAGCAAAATAGACGCAGGAGAGACGACTCTGGACTTTATATTACGCGAGAATACGTGAATGCAGGCAGACTTGCCCGGCACACAAACAACAGGAACAAAGCGTTCGCTACTTCACCGTCACAGACTCGACCTTATCATGGACTGGAGGAAGAACACAGTGCTGGTCGTCAAAAGAACCAGACCGAGTTCTTAGAAAACGTATAGATGCTGCAATTATCTTGTGTGTGTGTGTGTGTGTGTGTGTGTGTGTGTGTGACTGTGTGTGTGTGTGTGTGTGTGTGTGTGAGTGTGTGAAGACGTTAATACACATTTATGGTACGTTTAGCACATCTTCTCCTCTTCGAAACCTATTGTAGAGTGTAAAAATAAACTTTCAAATAATCGAAAAAAGAAAAAAAGAAAAATATTTCAAAGAATCTCCTCTCAGCGTCGCACACACACCTTTCCTCATCTCTTCCACAACACCACCTCCTCCACCACCGCTGACCTCATCTGCCCCCTCCTCCTCCTCCTCCTCACCCTCTACCGATCATCCACTCCTCCACTTATTCTTCCCCAACCTCTCCCTCCCTCTCCACCTCCCTGGCTGGGGCGTAGGAGCTGGTGTTCTGGCGTGGTCTGCCGGTAACCTCGAAAGAACCTCGTTAGGGCGAAAGCGTCATCGCTCTCCACAAAAGGCCTCCTCCACACATACAGAGAGAGAGAGAGAGAGAGAGAGAGAGAGAGAGAGAGAGAGAGAGAGAGAGAGAGAGAGAGAGAGAGAGAGAGAGAGAGAGAGAGAGCAGTTGAGGAACTTCTTTCTCTCTCTCTCTCTTTCCACTGGAGTCCATCATTTCCCTGCTCCTGGTTGGAGCGCTGGCTTGCAGCAGCAGGTGCGCCATACAAGGGGTTGCTGCATGGTCGATCACACAAGCATCTGCGGCCGGCCGGTCGTGACCCTCGCCTCGCCTCGCCTCGATCATTCTGGGCTTCGAAACTTTCATAATTTTGAGGCGCTTTAGTGGCCTCATCAAATGACCCCCACCGCCCACCTCGCCCACCCACCCACTCCTGCACGCTCCTCCCCACCCCCGACCCCACACCCACCCCTCTCCACGACTCTCCCTTCCCCTCCAACCCCTCCTCACTCGTCGAGTTGCCTACCACACCTTGAGCACGGACCCCTCACTCCCCCAAATCCTCCCTTCTTCTCCTGCTCCACTTTCCCCTCCCAAGACTTCTAAGCCCTGCCCTCCCTTCCCCATAAACCACCCCCCCCCCCACTCTCTGCTCGGTCCTCCCCCCCTGACCCCCCACACCCACACACTACGCGGACCTCTCCTCCCCGCCTCCTGCCACTGACCTCCCTCTCCTCAAGCCCCCAGCTCCTGCAAGGACCTTCCCTCCCTAAACGACCTCTCGTCACCACCACTCTCTCCTCTCCCCAGACCCCTACCTCCCTGGAACGGCTCTCCCCTACCCAGTGGTGACCTGTCCGGTCACTGTGGGCATCGTCGGACCATGGTGGTCTATACTAGACACAGACCATCACAGACGGACGGGAGAGATGTGTTTCGGACACAGCGTGTCCTCTAACCATACCCAACACATCTGACAAGCGTAAAGCCTATCTATCTGTACTAACAGTTTTGGATATTATCAATTTCGTCCACACAGATAGACAGAGATATATCTATAGATTGCGACGTCATTTGCTCTTATTGTAGTAAATTATTCGCCATATCCTCTGTCTAGGCCTACTCACAGCACGTCGCCGCTCATACCCGTCGTTAAACTCTGGCTTATCCATTCCATTACCAGTCTCTCGCCCTCCTGAATGTTCAGGCTCAGATATTCCATCGCCTCCTTCACTACGTCTCCATCCATCCCCTCCATAATCTCCCGTCCTCCTTGTTCACGCTAATTCTAACACACAGATCCTATTTAACCAGTCTCTCCTCGCCAGTATATCTCCATATATTCAAACCATTTCGGCACAACCTGGTCGACATTCGTAATCATACGACGCTCACTGCCTCACTCCTCTCTGGAAATGTCATTACTCCCGCGATCAACTCGATTCACGTCTCAAGCATTTCATTTCCAGCTCATCTGAACTCTTCCTTTCTTTTTTTTTTTCTTTTTGCATTACAGTTCTAAGACTCGCCTTCATAGAATATGGTCAGGACTATTTTACCTTCACGTATATCCATTTTGCCCTTTTGAGTCCTACATCCTTCCTTCCACGCCCTCCTAAATGCATGTAGGACCTTAGCCCATCCCCCTTTTCCACCCTCTGATTCTCCTTCAACGTCCATGGTTCCATACGCTGCCACGTCCACAACTAAGTGTCTAAGGCACTCCTCTCCTCCAGATCCTCCCCATCTAAATTCTCAGTCAAACTGTCCTGTCTCACCTCTCTTTTGAACTTTATTCCCTTTCTTTTATCTTCATCTTTATCATTTTTAAGTTCTTCCAGATCCCTCCAACGGCTTCTGGAGCTTTCTGTAAATCTGCCATCAGATTACGTCATCTGCAAATAACAAGTGATTCATCTCCCTTCCACCCTTCCCTCCCAACACTCCCCCAGTATACTGTAGACCCAACCCTCACTCTATCTCCGCTTTACCCCTTCTCCATCCCGTCCACCAACAGATTAAACAGCCATGGTTACACAAAACATCTTTGACGTGGACGCACCTTCACCTTCCTCCCTTCTAACTCGCACACATGCCTTATGCCCCGGGTGGAAATTCCTCACTGCATTTAGTAACTTTCCATTTATGCCATATATTCGTAACACCTTCCATAATGTATCTTTGTCAAGCCCATCCTGAACGTACTCAAGGTTCGCAAATGCAGCCTATTAGTCACCGTCTTGCTCCAGGTATTCATTACAACCTACGTGTATTTGAAGGGTAACATCAGATCCATACACCATACACCCTCTATCTCTCACATGCATCCCCTCCCTAAAGATACCATCCATACACCTCCCTTCCCTCCTTCAGTGGCAATTTACCTTCCTCCTTCCACCACTAACTACCGACTCTCATAGGTCCTCATCCCATACACACTCACTTCACCTGCCACTAACGTACTACTGACGTGATTTCCCTCTCATAGCTGGTTCTGATCATTACACAAATCCATCTTTTCTCCTCTCTCCCAACCTGATCAATCTATAACTACCTCTCCTACCGATGAAGCTGCTCCTGTCTGCGTCATATTTCCCTCTGAATCTGACTCTGCATGAATCTACATCTAATCCTCACTCCTGCTAGCAGACTGCGGCCTCATTCGCCCCAGCCTGATGTACTGCTTGCATACTTGAAACAGCTCTTCTACCATCTCTCTCGTAGTCAGTATCTTGAAGTATCTCTTTCCTCATTCGCCTCAGCCTGATGTACTGCTTGCATACTTGAAACAGCTCCTCTACCACCTCTCTCGTACTCAGTATCTTGAAGTATCTCTTTCCTCTCAACAAGATATTCTTGCCCTTCTTTACTCTACAGGCATTACTTCGGTCACTGTTCCTACGAGCATTCTGTGTTTGTCCTAGACACTAAGACCTGGACCCATGGCACGCGTCTGGCCATTGCTTCCCACAGTTTGTTTGTAGACACCAGCCACACGAGGACTGACCTTTATGACACTTCCCTGAATGGCTAAGCGAATGTATATTCTTCCTTCTTGTATCTTTCTCTCTTCCTGTAAAATTACCAATTTTAGATATCAAGTCTACAAACATTTTAAGAGTTCAGATTCATTTTTCCTTCAATATACTTTTCACCATACTCTATATAATATATATCATTTGTGATGGCCATAAATGGCGGGCATGTTCTCGTCCATGCAGTGTTCACTACCAGAGAGAAACAGAGAAATGTAATCACCAACAACTGCTCCACTCCCAGAGTTCAATATACTGCCACACTAAGCCATTCTTCCCTCAGTCTCTCTTAGTATATCGATTACACGTAGTAGATAGGGAAGTGATCTGATGCTACATACGTTCCCTGTGGGCATGGGCATTCCCTACCCTCTGGGGTCACGAGATGTGACTGGGGATCACATGGACCACTGGTTGGTCTACGGAGAGCTATCGTCACCTTGTGGTTCAGTCGCAGCATCCTGGCTTGCTCTAGTTTTCACTGTAGACGTGTGTAATGAGACCTGGGTAGTAAACAGAAAAATATTATACACCCAACCATAGGTATGCTAGAGGCACAAGCCTCGCAGGCGTCTGAGAAGAGAGACCGTCCGTTCTCTGGTATGGTGAGGGACGTCCGTTCTCTGGTATGGTAAGGGCCAAAGTGACCTGAAGGATGGATACTGAGTTGAGGCGGAAGAACTGATCATAGACTGTTGCACTTTAGCCAAACGCTTTGACCATCATGTGTTGAGTGGTTTCACAACCAATGTTTTTTCTCCTCTCTTCTACAGTGAAGAACTCAAGACTGTCATGCTTCTATTCCAATTAATATACCTAACATCTCAACCAATGCTAAGAAATTATGAATATCTAACCAGTTATATTATTTTTCCATTTTCTTTAACCCGAATGGCAGCTATCACCCACCACTGAGCACGTTCACATCCAACAGTCTCTCCCTTTCCATTCTTCTCATTTAGCACATAATCCATCTTCTTCCCGTCACGCCGATCGCGGTTAAGCATTTTTGTGCTTACAAACTGCAGCTTTTCCTGAGACACATGTACTCGAAGTCATGATTTCTCATCCAACAGAACACAAGTTTTTGCCCGCTTTTGATTCATCCTAGGTACGCCATGCCCCCAAATTATTGCCTCATTTACAACTGAAATGTGGCAAAATAGTGAGTTATGATACTAATGAAAATTTTGAATACTAATTATAACGGCAAGACTAAAAATAATAATAATGATAATGAATAGTAATAATAATAATAATAATAATAATAATATACTAATTACTATTATCATTATTGTCATCATTATTATCATCAATTCAATTCCTTCTTTTCCTTCCATCTTTCGGAATGTAATACAGGAGGGGAGGCTGTCCAGCCCCTCGACCCCCCCCCTGCTTACTTAATCGCCTTTTCCGACACGCATGGGATTAATGGGCAGTATTCTTTCTAGCCTATCTCCAGGGATACAGATAATAACAATAATAAAAATAATAATAATAATAATAATAATAATAATAATAATAATAATAATAATAATAAATGATAATAATGATAATAATAATAAATGATAACTGTAACAATAATAATAATAATAATAATAATAATAATAATAATAATAATAATAATAATAACAATGAATAATAATAAACAATAATCAATTATGATAACAATGATAACGTAACCCCAGGACTATCTCTCATATGCTTTCTAACAGGAACTGGGGCGATTCTTCAAGTGGCATTTAGTCAGCAGTTTGCATGATGCTAGGAGGATAAACACATGCCAGGAGGCTGATGGATGAATGGCATAACCAAGGGGTAAGTTATCAGCTGAGCAGAAGAAAACAGCGGGAGAAGGTAGCACGACTCCAATCCTCACTATCTCTCATTCAATAATGATACATAAGATGACAGGATGTCTGTGGGCAGTGGTGGACGAGAGGCTGATCATAAACCCCCGTGTGGGCGAGTGACATACCACCAAACACCCCGGAGTAATGGAAGGAAGGTATAACGCTCTCTCTTATATAGCCTCACCTATGCGAGCCACTGCTTAAAAGACGACCCAATTGTACAGCCACTAAGGTGCATCTCTTCCTTCCAAAGATGAAAATGCAAACGCACAATAATAACAAAACTAGACTTTTATCAAAGTATATCTATATTTGTACTGTACATCCTCGATTTTGATGGGACTTTTATCAAAGTATATCTATATTTGTACAGTGCATCCTCGATTCTGATGGGACTTTTATCAAAGTATATCTATATTTGGATAGTGCATCCTCAATTCTGATGGGACTTTTATCAAAGTATATCAATATTTGTATAGTACATCCTCGATTCTGATGGGACTTTTATTAAAGTATATCTATATTTGTACAGTACATCCTCGATTTTGATGGGACTTTTATCAAAGTATATCTATATTTGTATAGTACATCCTCGATTCTGATGGGACCCGTTGTGTCTGTGTGCTCATATCCTTGGCTAACATTAAAACTATTCGTCTTATTTGCTACCTGTGGTCTGGGTATCTGTGAGCGACCACGCCGATGGTGCTAACTGTGTGGGCATGACCACCATGAGCATTCCATGGACCAATGTGGAATCAAAACGGGAATATTTCATTGTTGGAAGACCAAAGGTGGATGACTTTTAACGTCATCCATTATTGAGCAGTAGGTCAGAGAACACGCCACTATACCCAAGGTCATACGTTCGTCATCATAAGTCATACGAGGTAAATACTTCGTTTAAAGTAATAGAGTAAATTTGGAATACAATGAACACGGACGATCATGGAATAGGAACAAAGAACATGTTATAAACTCCACTAACACCAGGTGAAGTAGAATTATTATGCAACGGTGAGAGTAGATTAGAATGAGAGCAATAACTGTGGGTCAGAGGAGTCATGACTGACTTGGCCTGTCGCGGATGAACCAACGAGATAAGAAGTTAAAGGGCATGACGCTTATCTCAGTCTAGATTGCTTATCGTTCATCCTATCATGCAGGGACGCGGCAAGTCTCGTGGGAGTATATATATATATATATATATATATATATATATATATATATATATATATATATATATATATATATATATATATATATATGAAAGCCCACGATCTATCATTACTATATTAATCAGCAGGTCACTGAATTCTAACATACTGAGAAGTACTATTGACCCAATGTAAACATTACCATTTTAGACCAAAGAAAAAAAAAAAAAGAGTTGATACACAAATAAATAATACAGTCGACATTATTGTTTTTTCTCGTGGTATAATTTCACATGACGTTGAAGTGGATGTTTTAGTTATTATCATAAGGAGTTATTATTTGCTTTTCCTAAGTGTTGTGATCGCTCGTCTATGTTATCTCTTTGAGATTAAATGTTTTTTCTTCTTAACTTGTAAGTTTTCTTTTTTTTTTTATCAGTCCAACTTTTTCTTTATCTCACGTATGATTATCATGATAGTTCTTCATAGAATCAAGAGTAACTTACCTTTTTCTTACATATATACACACACACACACACACACACACACACATATATGAATATATATATATATATATATATATATATATATATATATATATATATATATATATATATATATATATATATATATATATATATATATATATATATATATATATATATACAGATTATTCTTATTATTACGAAACTTAAATGACTACAGTAAGATCAACAGCACAGGGGCAAGTGCGATACAGGGAACTGTAGCCTGAGAATTATCACAGCAGACTTAAAGAATTCAGACATCAATAAAAGACATAAAGAAAAACATAGTGAGCATCCAAATTATTGCATCCAAGTGCACGAAAGAGGCACGAATGCCAGGTTTTCGTAGGAACGACTGCATCCAAGTGCACGACGAAAGAGGCACGAACGCCAGGTTTTCGTAAGGAACGCTTGGTCATTTTCTGAAGTTGATGATAAATGCGAATTTCATTTCTGATTGTCAGGATGCAGGAAAAAGTTTCTGACGATGAAACGTGCAATTCCGAATTTCGTCGTCACTGACTGCTAACCCTCTCGTGGCACATACGAGTCTGTAAAGTTTATATATATATATATATATATATATATATATATATATATATATATATATATATATATATATATATATATATATATAATATATATATATATATATATATATATATATATATATATATATATATATATATATATATATATATATATATAATATATACTTTCTTTTCGTTCATATCTGTTAGCCTTTTCTTTCCTGCCTTAGCGAGGTAGTGCTGGGAACAGAGGAAGCTGTGGCCTCATTTGCTCACATGCATTCTTCATATTAATGCACCGGAAACACAGTCCCTCAACCACAACCAGGCTTCAGAGGCTTATATATCGAGTCCTTTATATATATATATATATATATATATATATATATATATATATATATATATATATATATATATATATATATATATATATATATATATATATATATATATTGTGTGTGTGTGTGTGTGTGTGTGTGTGTGTGTGTGTGTGTGTGTGTGTGTGTGTGTGATGGTGTAGGCGATTCAGAGATATAGATCAACTATCTCGGACACAGGAGTGACGCTCGACAGCCACTGATGTTCTGGCTCACTGCCATTGACCGTCTCGATACCCAGGCGTGTAGTACCTGGCTCACTGTGTAAACCAGTGCCTCATCACTCCTCAAAAACATGATTCGTTAGACAACCGATCACGAAAATAAAATCCAGAGTCGTATGGATACCAAACTGCCTTCTCTACCTTAACGAATTCGTGAATTTCATTTACTATGTTATCGAGAACCAGACACACACACACACACACACACACACACACACACACACACACACACACACACACACACACACACACACACACAGAGCCCTTATGAAACTGATGGCATGGGTGAGGGTTCGTTCAAATTAGTCATGAATTGAAAACTGGAATGATGGTAAAGACTATGGGAAGGTCGGAGTGGAGGAAAAGACTATGAGAAGGTCAGGGTGGAGGAAAAGTTTATGAGAAGGTCAGGGTGGAGGTCAAGATTATGAGAAGGTCAGGGTGGAGGTTAAGACTATGAGAAGGTCGGGGTGGAGGAAAAGATTATGAGAAGGTCAGGGTGGAGGTCAAGATTATGAGAAGGTCAGGGTGGAGGTCAAAATCATGAAGTCAGGGTGGAGGTCAAGACTGAGGTCAGGATATAGGTCAAGATGATGAGAAGGTCAAGGTCAAAATCATAAGGTCAGGGTGGAGGTCAAGATTGTGAGAAAGTCAGGGCGGAGGTCAAGATTATGAGAAGGTCGGGGTGGAGGTCGAGATTATGAGAAGGTCAGGGTTACGTCTTCTGCCAACGCCGACCATCAGTGCAGATGTGCAAAAACAATCTTACAAGGCGAGTGGCTTTGCGACTACACCAGTTCAAGAAACCGTCTTGTTCTGCTTCAACCTCTACTCAAATTCCTTAGGTATATACGTACATCCTCCAAGAATCGATCCAGTTCAAGAGATGAGTGGAAGGCCAAACCACTTTGTCTTCTAGCAACTAAAAGTTCGCCGCGATCCACACCAACCTGATTTTTCATTTTCACAGAAGCTCTCACCTCTCCTCATGAGAAATCGTTTTTGCACTATTAAAGAGAGAGAGAGAGAGAGAAATAGGAATTTCTCTTAAATCTCGTGTGACATTCCCTACAAGTCTCCTCTCCTCTCAGCCAGCCAGCCAGCCCGGCACTAAACCTAACGAAAGCTCTTCCTCTTGCATGATAGCTCTCAGTGTCTTACCTCATTCTGCCGCCCTTGTATGATTCAGAAGGAGGGGTACCCGGCTGTGAACACGCTCGTATTTCAATAATCATGTTATCAAACTTTTAACTATGGCTTCCAAGCGGCTTACCAGTGCATGCTGTATATTCAGAGCTAGTAAAAGCTACTGCATATATATATATATATATATATATATATATATATATATATATATATATATATATATATATATACCACACACACACAATCCTTGTCAATTTCGTGATCAGTTACTGAGAAATATTGAGAAATATGACTGGCTTTAACACAGACGAGACTACAGCATATTAGCTGCAGAAATACACAACATGCTCACGAGAGATGTATTCCATGAACAAAGTGCTGCTGGATCTCTTAATACCCAGCTGTTCACGTATTGCGGGACGGACTGACAAATCGTCAGGCGCGAACGAGTTCAAATTTCCGGTTAGGCATACGCTTGGGAAGGAAGGGGGAGGAGGAGGAGGAGGAGGAGGACATCTCAACGTACACTGATATTACGAACACGCGTCCGACCGAAAGATTTGGACTGGCTCATGCGCATGGGAATAGCCAATTACGTCACCAATAAAAATAAGGCGGGAAAATAAAATATCACGGGGCAGGCAGCGTGCCAACAACAACAAAAAAAAGAAAAAGAAAATTGAAATACGCCTACATAAAATACGCGCTCACGCCAACATTTCTCTAAATCCTAATCTACTTAGGCAGTACTTTCCAATACTGCTGCGTGCTATGATGTATGCAAGCTCTCTCTCTCTCTCTCTCTCTCTCTCTCTCTCTCTCTCTCTCTCTCTATATATATATATATATATATATATATATATATATATATATATATATATATATATTCTGGGCGCTACGCCCAAAACTGCAACGTAGCAAAATCCTGTCATACGTATTTGTGGGTGGGTAGGCTGGTATGTAGGTAATCGAAAGTAGGTAGGTAGGTAGGCTGGTAAGCAGGTACTCGAAAGTAGGTAATCAGGTTGGTCAGAAGGTAATTGCAAGTATGGAGGTAATCGTAGGTAGGTGGGTAGGTAATGCATAATCGTAGGTAGGTAGGTAACCGTAGGGAGGTAAGCAGGGGTGACCCACCGTCTTTACAACACGATCCTTACTTACACACCACACCTGCGATCTCTCCCCTGTCTTCATCTGTTAGCACTCCCTCCCGTTCAACCATGTGACTATCTTCCTATTTGCTCCTCCGAGACATGTCTTCCACCGTTCTTCCGTGATCGATCTCTTCCAATATGCTCTTCCCTTCCCCCCCTCACAATAGCTTTTCCAATGACCCTTCTTCAAGCCTGCCATGTCCTTCCGTCAAATCACCCACCCGCTCTACCATCAACTGCCTCCCCTCCCCTCCCCTCCCCTCCTACCCCCACCGTGCCGTCCACCAATACCCTCCCCGCCCCCCCTCCTCCCCACAACCCCCAACCCCCTCAGCTCGCCACAACCGACCCATCCCCCTCAATATTAATCTCCAGTCTCGTCCATCGGTTCCCTGACCACCCTCCGTCAGTCCCTCCCTCACCAGGTCCCTCCAAGTAGCCAGTAGCTCCTTTCCATTCAATCTCGTTGACCCCTTGAGCACGGCAAATTGGACCCCTTGACCGTTGAGCACGGCAGTACGACCCTGAAACCCGACCTACGACCCTTAAGTATGACGGTAAGGATTAAGCAAGGCGACATGACCTCAGAGCACCTTGGTACGACCCTGGAGCACGATCTACGACCCTTAAATACGACGACAAGGGTTCAGAACGGCGATAAGAACCCGAAGCACGTTGGTACGGCCCTTGAGCGCGACGGTACGAGCGTTTGAGCTTGACAGTACGGACCCTTATAAGCACGGTGGCCTGGGTTTTGGCATGACCCATGGAAGGCCCCAGGTCAGAGAACAGGCCATCATACCCTCGGGTCGTAGAGCCGTTCTTCAAGATCGTCCGACCTCCAGTGTTCACTGTGGGGGTTTTAACGAATCCTGCGGAGGCTCTTCTTAAAGATCGTCCGGGAATTCGTCGTTGGTTCGTCCCAACAGAGCCAGGAACTCTTCGTGTCTATCCACATCATCGAGAGAGAGAGAGAGAGAGAGAGAGAGAGAGAGAGAGAGAGAGAGAGAGAGAGAGAGAGAGAGAGAGAGAGAGAGAGAGAGAGAGAGAGAGAGAGACTGAAGTAATTCAGAGGACATCATGACATTTCCTGGACTCGCCTGAACTCCTGACATATTCCAGCATCATCACCCCCTCCACATCCACCACCACCCCTCTCCATCCCTTTGCTATTCTCTCCCTCCCCCCCTTCACCCTCCCCGTATTGACTTTCGATACCATTTCTTGACCCTTTGATTAGCAGTAACCACTCCCACGGAAGGAGGCCTCGGTCGTTATGGTTCCGTTCCTCACAGGCAAACGCGGTCTTCGATGTGGCTTGGATGAAAGACGAACGACAACTTCACTGCACTATTTGAACCAATTTCTGTGGCATTTTGCACTTTGCTAAAACACCGCCATATTCTTTCCTGTCCACTGACTAAGTCACTGAAGATGTGTGTTAGATATCTGCAAGTAATAAATGAAATATATATATATATATATATATATATATATATATATATATATATATATATATATATATATATATATATATATATATATATTTTTCTTTTCTTTCTTTCATACTATTCGCCATTTCCCGCATTAGCGAGGTAGCGTTAAGAACAGAGGACTGGGCCTTAGAGGGAATATCCTCACCTGGCCCCCTACTCTGTTTCTTCTTTTGGAAAATTAAAAAAAAAAATGAGAGGGGAGGATTTCCAGCCACCCGCTCCCTTCCCTTTTAGTCGCCTTCTACGACACGCAGGGAATACGTGGGAAGTATTCTTACTCCCCTATCCCCAGGGATATATATATATATATATATATATATATATATATATATATATATATATATATATATATATATATATATATATATATATATCTTTTCACGAAAGTCTTCGTAGATATACCTCCTCTTGGCCCTTCACCAGGTGACACGTTCTCTAACATTCCCTCGCGGTTATGAATGATGGATAGGTATATATATCCATTTTAATTGCTGGACAGTTGAATCGCATTAAGCCATCTTCCCAACTGCCTTGAGAGCTCTCATTTGTAGACGAATTATTTATGAGAAGAATATAAGAATATTAATCCTCCTCGAATATTCTAAATTCTTGAAGGACTCTTTCAGGAAATCGTCGTCCGAAGTTGTAAAGACCACAGTAAAATTCTGCCGCTTTTGCTGGCAGTCTACACTAACTGGAATGGCTCTGGTGTAGCGTTAAACTGCAACACGGAGACGAGGGATCCCATATAGCAGGATGTGACGGTGTGGAGTGCGGTAGGGTTCAACCTTATGTGCTCCTGGTGATGATTCTCCGGTATCGGTCGAGAGGGTTGATGTACTGGTCGCCTCTTGATACACAGTGTCTGAGGAGACCGAGGATGATCTAGCTATACACCCTTTCTACACCATTTCCCATCGATCATTGCCGTGCGGTGGGAGAAAAGGGGTTAGACCTGGCTAAGGAGGCGTGAGTCAGTCTGGAAAGCTGATATGATCGTGGCGATGCTGTCTTTTGGATTCAGCTGGAGTGAATCCTACAAGCTAATATGATCGTGGCGATGCTGTCCTTTGGATTCAGCTGGAGTGAATCCTACAATCACCAGAGTCCACACACACACACAGACACACAACGTAGAGGCGAGAGCTACAATAGATGATCAGGTTACCGACGCTTTCCTTCCAACTTGACAAAAGTTATCCCTCAGTTACCCTTCGAAGCCCCTGTGGACTGATTGGCCTGTAGGGGTGGAGGTCGGGCAGGGTGGGAAGCCAGGCTGGCATGCATGCATGGTCACGGTCGTGGTGTGGTTACTGGGGACGTGATTGGCATTGGTTCAGCCCTGGAGGCTGTCAGAAGATGCCCTGGAGGGAGATGTAATTTTGTCAGACTATGATACCAGTGGTGGAGTCGTTGAAGTATTGGAAGGTGTAGGCGTGTGTGTGTGTGTGTGTGTGTGTGTGTGTGTGTGTGTGTGTGTGTGTGTGTGTGTGTGTGTGTGTGTGTGTGTGTGTGTTCCTATATCTCTGATGAACTCTCGGGACGAACCAATATTTAACTAATATCCAGTAGATCCCAACTTCATTGGGTATCACCATCACGGGAAAGATTCGGATTTAGTGTCTAGCGATCAGCCTCTTCTTTGCTGAGTCGATGTTGGTACACGTCTGGGCGCGCGCACACCCCCTCGCCGCTCACCCTCTGCCAAGTTGATGGTTCCTTCCACCACAATCAAGCCTGTATATATATAGTTTCATTCTCACGATACAGATCATTCAAAAGTGAGAATCCAGTGGCATAACGATCGAGTTACTCACCAGATAATTCCTTCGCCATGAAAGAGTGAATAATATAATTAGATCCTAAGGTACTAAGTACATAACACTGGGAGATCTCGCTCATTATGCTAATGGACGAGAAAATTAGTTTCCAGTTTTAGATCAACGAATAAACAAAACCCCGCATCATTATCCACCCACCCACCTACCCCCCAAAAAAACCAATTCATTGTGGAACACACTTACTCCGGGGGGATTTGATGCTGACACAATGAGAAAGCAAATGTAATTACCGGATTAATTACTTCCCGGTATCACATATCAGGGAGCCACCATGCCTTCCCCAGCTGCTCTTAGGTGAGCTGTTAGGAGGGGCGGCCCTCAGTAGCCGCTGAGACGCCTTAGAGCGAGGGCGGTGTTGCCTCATCCTCCTCATCCTCTTCCTCCTCCTCTCCCCCTATCAGGTGGTTCTCGGGGCCACACAGAGGCGCTGCGTGGCCAGGGCCTCGCGTGGTCCTGGGTTACTCAGGGAAATAATCACAGTGTGCTGCACACTCCGTATGTACTCAGCCGGTCAGCAGACGTTGACCACGGTCATCCGCAGTTGTTTTGTGTACCTGGTGCTAGTGATTTTCGATGGTGTGGAAAAATAAATAAAAAAAAGATTAAAAAAAAAAGAACCACGATGTAAGTCTTGTTTTCTGAAGTAGAGAGAAAAAGAGTGAGAGAGAATGGTGAAAATCTGACGTTATTTATGGATACTTCGACGTTCGTCCATGTTCCTTCTCCCTACTACTCTACTACTACTACTACGTCTACAGGTTTGTGTGGCGAGGATTTTGCGTTATGTGACCAGCAGCGTTCTGCTGCACCTCATTAAGGACCCACCCACAAGCATGCCTGGAATATGACGAGCGTCGTTTAAGTCCCCCGGTGGAAGGCCTCAAAAAATGAACACACATAATAATCAAGTTCTCATGTCAGGCGATTCCCTCATTCACTGCAGTTTATCACCTCTTGTGTACGTGTCACGTTTGCCATTTTATGAAATGTACAATTTTCTGGGGGGGGGGTTTAAGAGAGAGAGAGAGAGAGAGAGAGAGAGAGAGAGAGAGAGAGAGAGAGAGAGAGAGAGAGAGAGAGAGAGAGAGAGAATTCTTCGGCTATGCCACAGTCCTTCGTAATGGCGAGTTCCGTTAAGAATATGCCTGCATGTTCTCTCGTGAAATCTGCACCTTCATAAAGTAACTTGCTCGGAGTATACAGGGCAATATGGAGGAATTCTAACTGCAACAGACCACTGGGTTGGGTCCTTTAAAGCTGTGTGGGATAGTGGAAGGTATCAGATACTCACAGGTAACAGAAACTCACAGGTTAGTGAGGTAAGAGTATCAGATACTCACAGGTTAGTGAGGTAAGAGTATCAGATACTCACAGGTTAGTGAGGTAAGAGTATCAGATACTCACAGGTTAGTGAGGTAAGAGTATCAGATACTCACAGGTCAGTGAGGTAAGAGTAAAAATGTATACAGACGATGCAAAGAGAAATATCCGTAAAAATTCTCATGTAACTAAGGAGGCGCAAATAATGTCAGTCATGGACTCGAAGTGAACTCTACTGCTTTCGAGCACTCTAATACGTAAACAATGTGTTAACAATCCTTTTGAAGAAGCAAAACGTTTATCCGACGAGTTTGTATCTATTCCTACGACTTGAAATCGGACAAATCTAGCGTTAAGTAGCTTGTTATGTCGAGATTACCAAAAGCATTGATGATATTGCATATATGTATTAGATCACCTCTTAGCCTTCTCATTTTCAATCGCTTGGCCGGCTTTCATAGGATTTTTATCAGATGGGGATTCAGCCAGATACCTAGTCGTTATACCACGTCCATTCGGTGCATGTTTCATATCTTATCAGATAAGGTGACCAAAACCGACCATAATATGCACTATAGTAACGCATCAAGGAACCGTGAAGTGAGAAGATAATTCCTTTAGATTCATATTCGAAATTCCTACCTTGAGACGTGCAAGACATCTGTTCGCCCTTATCAATGCTTAAATGTATACCTCTCACTTGGCTTTAGATCAAACAGAGATTATTCCAACCAAGTCTCTTTCTTCACTCACCTTCTGTAGC